>NC_084905.1:4205767-4515018 GCF_949316345.1 Pungitius pungitius
AATCTACAGGCCTGGGGGAGGAGGAGATGAAAGAGGAGAAGGAGACAGTAGAGGGGAGGAGGAAGTGAAGGAATATGTGGGGAAGAAAGGACAAAGACAAGTACAGGTCATCACTGAGCCAGATACATGGCACTCAATTGGGACGGGACTGGTTAGGGCATCGCACCATTAAAGATTCAGTGAGGACCGAGCACAGACGTTCTACTGGTTCACTCTGAGGTACTCGCAACCAAGTAATTGGCTTTAATGTGGAATCCAACTTGAAAGTGTGTCAGCGTTGTACCTTCCCCAACGTCCTGGAAGGTTCAATCCATGCGGCCGAACGCAACTACCTCCAAACTTTAGAAGTGCACCGGGCTTTTGCTGTATCACACCATCAGGAGACACTCTGAGGAGCGGCTGCGGTGGAGATTAATTGGCTGCTGACGTGTACCTGTAGGATACTCGAGAATTACTTCAGCCTACCGCCCCCCACCACACACACACCCCCTCCTTGTCTCTGAGGGGTTTCAATCGACACAACATTATCTTTGACGGGAACCTATGGGCTTCAAAGCATCACAGAACATATGTTAATTTGGACCGATGCTGTGTTTTCCCTGGTGATACAGTCTGCAAAAAGTAGGGTATGTTCCCCGGTAATGTGACAGTACGTCTCATCCGTCTGGTAGAATTGCCTTCAACAAGCTGGTTCTAAATTTGATACAAACAGACACGCATGCAGTCACTTCAATACACACACACGCACGCACACACATGCACACGCACACACACACGCGCGCCGCAGTATGAAATGGGAGAGTTTATTGATTGCTACTCTGCCAGTCATCTCCTCCAAGTCTGCTCCCTATTTCTGACATGTTTGGAGATGGCTGAGAAGTCGACAGAATCCCTCCTCAGACGGCTCTCTCCTCTTTTTCTTTCCCTACCTCACAATTTATAATTTGTCTGGATTGGATTTGCCGCTTTGGGCTTACACATTGTCCTTAAACTCTAAATTAGGACAAAGTAGGAGTCCAGCAGTCAAAAAAATATTTAAAAAAAGAACCTCACCTCTGGTAAATCTCCATTGCATTTGATGTTGACAAAAATGTAGCTTAACAGGAATACAAAAATGTGAAAACAATAATGGCAGTATTGATGATCAAAAAATTTCCAACAACTTCGCATAATATCTGCCAATCATTTGTAAGTATAACAACAATGATTGAATTACCTCATCCAATAACTAAGATTGTTAATTAATCGTTTAAATGTATATGACATGTATTGTGGTAGACTTCTGTTAGTAAGAATTGTGAAACAACAGTATGATGACGTTGGTCTTGTCATTAGTCCATTAGTGTGGAATGAAAACATAGTTTGACTGACGAAAGTGCGTATTGGTTATCTTATCTTTCCTACTTTAACTAAACAAACAACAATAATCTATAATATCACAATTCGACATATTAAAACCAAAGCAACAACTACCAAGGGTAGTCTCTAGAACTTTTACAACTGTGTTATCATTGGATAGATTGAGAAAGCAGCTTTAATCCCAAAGATGTTATTACTTACATTTGCAAACGTCATTGCTCCCTCAAACAATGTAGGCCATAACAAAGACGCACTTCAGAGGGGATATAAAAGTATGTGACTTATCGAAAGAATGCGCTTCCTGCGCATATCCGTCACTACACCATCGCTTGGGTGACAAGATGAACATTTCCTAAAATCTGATAGCCACATGCTAACATCAACACGCTAACGTGCAACATCTCACCGCACTAAGCTGAAAATGAACTGCGAATGAATAAGCAAAGATATCTGCAGACATGCAATTTGTGCTTATTACAGTAAATGGTGTGGCAACGAAAGAGAGACCCTTCCCTCCCACGGTGTGTGCTGATGACTGTGACACCGGTTGTACAAACTCCAGGGGACAGATGCCACGGTTACTGCGAGCGACGGATCAGGTGCACCACAACAACTCCTCCTTACTTAACAGGCTTACCTTTGAGCCTCTCCTTTTACTGCTAATCTAGCTAAATGCATCCTGCAAAATGTGGTGTCTAACAACCAATTTGGAGGCGGCAATTTGTCACAGCTAGTGTTTGTTTCCAAAGGGTTTATTGTTGCATTATGCCTTTTGCAATTTTACTGTGAGGGCGTGAGATGGGTGAACCGTTGCTCCCACTGTGCGTGGTAAGTTGGCAGCGAGGATCAGTCAGACGAACTCATGGTAGGTTTTGGGTGAAGACATGTCAAAATGTGTATTTGTCTTCTTCCCCCTTCGTTTCCACCGCTCCGTTTTGCTCTGAACCTCTTTCTCTCCTGATAAGATTATGGAGCGGCCCTTGAGGGATGTGAACTATAATTTTTCCAAACATTCCTGAAATAAATTGGACAGTATAGTTAAAAAAAAAAAGGGTGATCGAAGAGTGCCCGAATGGGGGGGAATTGATTTTTGTTCTTCTTCCTTTTACCGCCATTGTTTTTCCTCAAATGCCCTCTTTTCATAAAGCTGAGTACTAAGTGCCCCCCCCCCCCGCCGAAACCGGAATAAAAGTCGAGAAACACTCAAGGCACTCAAGACCCAGATATTGGTTTTTGTAAATCTAATGAGACTCTGGCAGCCCTGTTTCAGCTCACGTGAGGAGCCAGGTACAAAAGAGCCAAAGCTTCCCCTCTGGCTGAAAAGTCAAGGCCTTGGCATGAAAATACATTTCCAAATCAATTCACCTCGGCTCCCACGCAGACACAGGCTACTCATAGGTCAGCAACGGTTCAAAGAGAGAGAGAGAGAATTTAATGTAGGAAGACGGCAAAATGAACAGAACATAAACACTATTCCCGAGTTATGAATGAGTCAGTCAGAAAGCAGAATTAGCCGCACTACCCCGCTGTGCTGCTATAGAGAACCACAGCGGGACGATTCATAATGATTCCTGTTAACCCCCTTTATTCTCCATGTGCATTTGTTGCTGTGGTTGTCACGTAAATTCACACTTTTTAATGTAGCACATCATTGTTACATTGATCACAGCCCACACGTCGGTCTACTGCTGAGAAATGGTCTCATTTACACAGGACACACCTCTGTGAGTGACTGTATAATGTGTACACTACTTTTCCACCATCCTCTTACATCGGGACATAAAGAACCGCCATCTGTGCCAGAGAATGAGCCCATTTCCATATCACAGGACCACACAGACCGTATGTAGAGGACCTGGTGGAGCATCACAGGGCTTCACTGATGTTGACTCATACCGTCTGCGGTAAAAGCCAAAGCTTAATGCGTAAAATGTCGATTTAACAAGCTGCTGGAGGCGAGGAGGAATCAAATAGGACACTGGAGGGAACAGTAACCATTTCCCAACCTTTCTAATTGCTGAGAGGAAAGGAGGGTGACAGTTGATTAGCTCAGGTATGTCACGGCTGACAAAAATGGCGGCATTGCAGCATGAAGAGGAAACATTAGAAGAGAAGACAGAAATCTTTCAGGATTACACTGTCTATAATGAGTCTTAATGATCCCCACCAACCCAGAATCCAATGATTGATGAATGAGTTAAATTTGAAAAATAATAAGAAAATAACTTGAATTTGTTCGTGAAAAGATGAGTAGAAATTACTTTCCACTTAAACCTTTATTTATATTATATGAGTGGGTTTTATATCAATCAATTTGATCATGTTAATGTATAGTTGTATAATATTCAGTATACCTTAATATATCCTTCTGTGTATATGCGAAGAGTTGTATTCTATTTGAAAATCATCTACAGATCTTTTTCCTTCATCTCTGATGTACACAAATATTACAGCATCAGAAAATATCAAGAGCTTATTATTTAAAATCATAATCGTCGCAATAGACCCATCGACCTTTTCATCTTTGTGATCAAATAGTGATTCGAAATATTTAAAGGTCGACAAAGCGCAAGATTTGATCTAAAACATACACTCACCGGCCACTTTATTAGGTACCCCATGCTAGTAACGGGTTGGACCACCTTTTGCCTTCAGAACTGCCTCAATTCTTCGTGGCATAGATTCAACAAGGTGCTGGAAGCATTCCTCAGGGAGTTTGGTCCATATTGACATGATGGCATCACACAGTTGCCGCAGATTTGTCGGCTGCACATCCATGATGCGAATCTCCCGTTCCACCACATCCCAAAGATGCTCTATTGGATTGAGATCTGGTGATTGTGGAGGCCATTTGAGTACAGCGAACTCATTGTCATGTTCAAGAAACCAGTCTGAGATGATTCCAGCTTTATGACATGGCGCATTATCCTGCTGAAAGTAGCCATCAGAAGTTGGGTACATTGTGGTCATAAAGGGATGGACATGGTCAGCAACAATACTCAGGTAGGCTGTGGCGTTGCAACGATGCTCAATTGGTACCAAGGGGCCCAAAGAGTGCCAAGAAAATATTCCCCACACCATGACACCACCACCACCAGCCTGAACCGTTTATACAAGGCAGGATGGATCCATGCTTTCATGTTGTAGACGCCAAATTCTGACCCTACCATCCGAATGTCACAGCAGAAATCGAGACTCATCAGACCAGGCAACGTTTTTCCAATCTTCTATTGTCCAATTTCGATGAGCTTGTGCAAATTGTAGCCTCAGTTTTCTGTTCTTAGCTGAAAGGAGTGGCACCCGGTGTGGTCTTCTGCTGCTGTAGCCCATCTGCCTCAAAGTTCGACGTACTGTGCGTTCAGAGATGCTCTTATGCCCACCTTGATTGTAACGGGTGGTTATTTGAGTCACTGTTGGCCTTCTATCAGCTCGAACCAGTCTGGCCATTCTCCTCTGACCTCTGGCATCAACAAGGCATTTCCGCCCACAGAACTGCCGCTCACTGGATGTTTTTTCTTTTTCGGACCATTCTCTGTAAACCCTAGAGATGGTTGTGCGTGAAAATCCCAGTAGATTAGCAGTTTCTGAAATACTCAGACCAGCCCTTCTGGCACCAACAATCATGCCACGTTCAAAGTCACTCAAATCACCTTTCTTCCCCATACTGATGCTCGGTTTGAACTGCAGGAGATTGTCTTGACAATGTCTACATGCCTAAATGCACTGAGTTGCCGCCATGTGATTGGCTGCTTAGTGTTAACGAGCAGTTGGACAGGTGTACCTAATAAAGTGGCCGGTGAGTGTATACTTACCGTCATTTTTACTAGTACTACTACTATTATTTTTTTTTATTTCACAGCTTCATACTTTTCACTTATTTCATAGTGCTAAACAGAAACACATTTGAACTGGTGTCATCATCAGCAAACACAGCGAGGAAATTTGTACCTAATTTATAACTCTTACACCTTTAAAAGTGATTGTTAAAGCCTAGATTTTATGGAGCTCATATTGAAAGCTTTGAGTGAAAAGCAGCAAAACCTTTCGTAATTGCTTCAAAATTCAGTTTCTATTGGCCCAGAGATAACATGGGGCAACGGACACAATTTTTTTACATGAAAGAAGCGTGTGTTAATTCATGACAAAGTGTCACGGACTCTCCTTAACCCAGAATGAATAACTAATCCAGGATGAAAAGACAAGCATTAGCCTCTGAGCGTTCAGTTTCATAGAGAAGTAGCCTCGCTGCTTCTGGATTTTCTGGAGACAATGCACCCCTTTAAACTATCGTCCCACATATAACAGCTGAAAGATCAATAACCCTTGACAGGTTGATCTGAAGGCCAAAGCAATGCACCCACCAGTCACTGCGGTCCGATGCAAGGCATCTTCAAAGGGAGCCGTGAAGAAGCTGTAATTTTACAGGAGTAAATAAGCCCCTAAACATCCTGTCTCTATAGCTGGGAGGAGATTAGCGTAGAGCTGGGGAAGGAAGAGGAAAAGTGGCTGTCAGAGCGAGGCAAGGGATCACAGAGGAAGAAAAGTGGGGACTAAAACCCCCGGCACGATGGAGGTAAATTAGTGGCTTCTGGGCTGGGAGCTGTTTGTTGTGTTTAATGGTAAATGCTTTGTTTTGTCCCCCGCCCTCTGACTCTCTCTCGCCTTTACTCTTGGAATTTCATTATTACTTTTGCTGAAATTACAGCCAAGCACAGAGAGAAGCGGTCCTCTGCAGCACATTAGCACTACAGACAAATCTGCAGCTCCAGCCCGTAATCCTGCACACGAGATTTTACCAGCCAGTTTGAGCTAGTACACCGTCCTAAATGGAGTGCATGCGGCGTCGGATGAAATGGCTGTGCAAAGATGCACAAATACAAGTATTTCTCCTCCCTCATAAGCCTTGTTTTCACACAGCCACTATGGGCAGAAACGTATGAATCTTCATAGCACAGCCATGTCCATGTCCACCGATATGTGAAACATGTTAATGATTCATATACTGTCCAACGTGGACAGTTATTGTCTCCAGCCACATGCCATCAGGTTAGGGAATGTCAATCTGAGCAACAGTGCAGCTGCTCCAAGGAGATGGCGTGCACATCAGTTCACACGTGCACTGATAGGGGGCAGTGTTGTCATCTGTGTTGGTTTCCTGCCTTAGAGCAGTGCTGCCGCCAAAAGCTGAGCATGGGTCCTTGTAATTACTTTTAAAATTAGGAATCATTTTCAGCATCCTTTTCCCCTGCCCTCGCGGCCTTCACAAGCACGTCTTCACTGCACTTAGTTTGTCCAAAAGTCTTATCTTAAGTAAACAATGGATGCTTTCACGTGGCGTTTTAACACTCCGAATCAGAGCGTGTACGTGTGTTCGTCTTCACAATATCTGCAAGCATTTCCCTTCACAAAATTGGAGGATGAAGGTTGTAATTGTTCCCTACTTTGTGGTAATCTGTGTGTGTGTGTGTGTGTGTGTGTGGTGGATGTGTGTGAGGGTCTAAGGCACACTGATCACAAAAGAAAGGGCTTACAATGGAGTGGAGTGAAAATAGGCCCCTGCAAAGCCCCAAGATTTAACTGGCAATCCTGCAACAGCAAACAAAGGTCTCGTAAGCATCAGGAGACACAGTATGTGTGGCCACTCTGCCCCCCCCCCCCCACCCTCTCCTGTCCCGCAGGGAAACATACATCATTTAAAGGGTTTGAAAAGCAAACCCAGCGGAGTGTAATAAGGATGAGAGGTGGGACAGCGAGGACGTGGCTCTACTTTTGCTCTAAACTCAAGCACTGTTGGAGGAGTTGGGGGTGAAGACGTGCGGAGGTTTGAGGTACGGATGCGAAGTAGAGTAGATTCACTAAACCACAGTTTGTGGGGCGTGTGATCGTTCTCTTCAACGATAACAAAATGGTTTAGTCAATTCTCTTGTTTCAAGTGTTCAATTATGCAAAGCTCTCAGGCAGATTTGCAGGAAATCAAAGAAAACATACAAATGTGAGTTGCATCTATTGTTTAAGGGAAAATGTTATTTTTGGAATTACATTTTTTGTCAAGAGCATTTTCTGTTTGTAGTCCTTTTCGTCCTCTTGAACATCCATCCATCAACATTAGGACTCATACTCTACGTACACTAAAACCAGCAAACACACACAGTGGGTGATGGAAAAAGACACACATGTGGGTGATTATTTACTAAAACTCCCACATGTGTGTAGATTCGTGGGGTATATGAAAATAAATCATAACTCAAACAAGGCCTTAAGCTGGTTAGACTGGATTCTTGCAGATCTTAAACTCAAGATGTTAACCTTTAAATAAAACTAATTCTGCACTTAGTATTCAATGTTTGAATCCATTTTATAATCGTATTCATCATGTCACAACATTTTTCCCTCTTTTGCTGTTTTTAGCTGATGCAAATGCAGATTAAATGTTATTTTTGACTCGACAGAAATGAATCACCACGTCAGATACAGTACCTATGCGGAGGATCGTTGGAGCAGAAGAGACAATTGGAGTTGGCATTATAAGATATATTATACGTATAAGAACCCTAATGTGACGACTGTGAGATGTTTTCCAACTTACATCTCCAATAACTCAGGTGATTTCAAAATTTAACATTTATTGGAAGATGGATCATTTCTAAAATGTACAACCTAATTCCACTCCAATCCAGATTTATATAGGTTCAACCAACATTTTCACCGTCTGCTGCTGCACAGACAGGGAGGGAGCAATCATGAAAAAAAGGTAATACAAATTAAAAAGACCATTTACTTGCTTCAGTTATATTATTGTTAACTGTGTGGCAAAAAATTGCATAAGCTTCCCTTTAACAGGACGCATCATGATCAATGGGGCATTTTCTCTTCTGTCCTACGAATCTTTTTATGATATTGAGAACAATGCCTAGTTCAATGCCATCGTTACATTTTTGATACTGCATTGGAATACAGATGTGGACGTTGATTAAAATGGCAACAGGAAACACCTGTACGCGCGAGCCTGTGTGTGTCAGGAGTCGTACGAGCAACCTGCTTTCTGTCCAACAACGAAACAGCCGATAATTCAATTCTCATGCTTCTGGTCAGCGGTAAACTATTCAGTGTTCACAATCCTTTCCTAAACTCAACAGAGGGCTTTGATGGCTGAGTGAAACACGATATTCTTTTTGTACGTCGAACAAATGCTTTGCAGACAGGGTTAGTCACTAGACTCGAGTGAGGCAAACGCAACAGAGAGAAACAGACCAAGGAGCTCAGGAGGAATAGAGAACAAGGTAATGCTGCGTGGCCATGCACAGGCCTGTAGCCTGGTACGAGAAACGGAACACAAGAGTTTAATCTCAAAACCTTTATTCTCATCTCCTTTCACCATCCTTCGCCTCTGGCTCTTTCCATTTTTCTTCCCCTCATCGCTCTCCGGCGGGGTCAGAGTTCAGATTGGAGATAAGGGAATTCAAACAGGATCCTCTGCCTCGCTGCCAGACTGCGACTATACACTGCTGTGATCAGTCCCCCCCCACCCCCCCTGCACAAGTCGCCGTGATGAGCTTGATCAGGAGCCATCTCTGTGTGTGTGTGTGTGTGTGTGTGTGTGTGTGTGTGTGTTCTACGTCTGAAGTGGTGGAGCCTCCGTGTTCCAGCTGTATCACTAACGGAGACACACACCGCGTGCACCTGCCTCTCTCTCTCCAGCTCCAGCTCCAGGGTAACGCCGCTCACTGCTGCGTCTGCTCCAAACCAACCGTGCACGCAGCCCAAACGAATAGCCGCGTACACGGGGCCCAAGAATCTGTCACCCGGGGCAGGTTTTGGGGCTAATGAACGCCGCTGTCTATCACTGCGTTACAGTACAGTGGAGTAACGAATGCCCCTGTCGTTCAGAGGCAAAGGACACCCGCGCCGAAGACTCTCTTAATGTCGCGTTGGCACGTCGACCAATTATCGTGCTTTCCAGTTCAGACAGCGCCGGGTTGCTGCCATGGCGACAGCAGGCAACAACACATTCTGAAAAGGAGAGCGCGAAAAGCTGACTGAGCGCTCCAGCTGGCGCGCTCTCAGGGACGCACGCTGCCGTGGAACTTTGTGAGAGGCGGGTGCTGACACAGCACCAGCGTGCGCTCATGATTAGTGCGCTGCACCGAGACCGTGACTGATGGTCGATCCACGCCGGGGTGTGCCGTGCGCTCGCCGCAGCCTGCCGCGCGGGTGTCTGTTTAATTTTACACGTCGTGTCCTGTGAATCGTGGAGTTTTTAGCGGCAGTCGCAGGCGACTTGGAGCTCTGGCTGCCTTCAAAGCAGGACTGTCCATAAACAGCGCGGCCGGCCGTAATGAATGACCGTTTGGTGAGAGGATGAGTGGCAGCAGACGGGCTGATCTACAGCCAGAGGGAAGACCCCATGGCTCGTACGAGATGCTGTGATGCGCGGATGATGCAGAGAGGAAATGGGGAGATGAGGTGCAGAGATTCCGCCTGTAAGCAAAGGATTATGCGGAAGAGTACGGCTTATTGCTAAAAAAAAAGAAAGTGAAAGAGCAGGAGAAGTGGTACAAGGCACTTGAAACAGTGTCAGAGGACTGAGGGATTAAAGACGTCAAACAGGCAGAACAGCAAGCAGCAAAGATCAATGGGAGAAACATTCAAATCTAAAAGAGCAAAAAGTGAGCTAGAGAGAGGAACGGAGACGTGACTAAAATCTCATTCTCCTTTCCTTGTTTTGCCTTTTCTTTTCCTCCTCTTCTCAGCCCTTTTTCACAATCTCTCTCCCCTGCTCCGACGTTTGTGCTCGACTGTCAACCACAGAGAACAACCTCAGATGGGAGGACAGGATATTGGGCCCGCAATTTCAAGTTGCAAATGAAATTTCTTCTCACCAAACTAGCTGTTTGGACGCCGTTCATTGCCTTTGCGCCGTGAACGGAGGGGGCTGACTTATTTGTGCTATTTGCTAATGGCCCAAATGAGATATTCAGAGTAAAGTTGGCCTTCCCGGGGAGTGCTGCAGGCATGGCGTCGAACAACAAAACAGACATCCTCTTGTTAAATAGATGCGGGAAAAAAAATCCCTCTTGCCAATGCGCAAAGAGGATATAAATTGTTCATCAGTGCATGTGCACAGAACACAAAACACTTGGATGACTCCTTTTCACCGAGTACAATGAATCGCTTCCCTTTTGAATACACTTACATCCTAACCAGCACTGTTTGACGTCGTGTCTGTATTGATTCCTTGGCAACCGCTAAGCTGAAATCATCACGACACACTGCTTCAGTACTAAACTGTGTTCAAACAAGGATGCCAGAAAATACAACAGCATCTCAAGCAGCCCGTTTATTCACTGGAGGCCGTCGCCGCGGTACTTACAGAGCAGGGCGAGCAGGGGGGTTGCGAGCAGCACTAGAAGGCCGGCGCGGTGGGAGGGGCCAGAGCTGCAGTGCATCTTGTTCTTCTTACAGACGCACACTTGGACTTTGATCTCGGTGTTGTTGGACAAAGGGGGCACCCCTGAGTCGGTGATGAGCAACGGCAGCTGGTAGTTGGCCATCTTCAGGGGGTGCAGGAGCATGACTTGGGAGTGCGTGGCTGTGGGAGACACGCGAGAAGAAGAGGGAGATTTGAGTGAGTCCCGAAAATCCTCCGTCCCACGTTTCACGGCAGCACATTGAAGGCAGATCTGAATAGGTTCATCTTATCTCAGAACTACCGGCCTGCCGTGCCATTCACGACGAGTGAAGCGAACACAAAATGTCACCACTTAGATGGTTACACCTTCTTGCATCACACTGACATTTCTGAAGAAGAACAAGAAAAAGAAGAAAATGATGGAGCCAGCTCCTTTCATGCTGTTTTATACCATTGTACGCCGGGCTGCACATTGATCATGTCTGCAGCGGCTGTTACCTCGAGTAAGGTAACTTTTAGATTTGTGTTGTCAAACTGTGTGCTCAAAACAATGTGTAACATCAGTGGTAAATATTTCATAAATGCAGAGGCCTTTTTTTTGGCTCATCATTTTACCTTGATATGTGCTGCAGAATATGGAGATATATATAATATAAAAAGTTTCTACAAAAACCAACCAACAGCTGATTGTCATCACCATCCAATTTCCCTCAGACAGATGCTTCCACAGTTATTTAAGTTTAATGCATTTTGTGATGCTAAATGTGCGCATTTATCACTGTACACTTAGCAAACATGCACTTTGAAAGATTGTGATAAAATAACAAGAAAATAAATTGCAATTTCCCCCTGGGGATTAATAAAAAAATCTATCTTCAAGTGTCTTAGTAAGTTGCCTCCAGGCCAAATGCAGAGTTTGTTTTTAGCAAATGAGATATAACTTTATAATTAGCGAGCGTTTAGAGATGTTGATACCTCAGGACAAAGTTTCCCAGTGTTTATTCTGAATTGGCTGCCGGGTGTACCGTCATATTCAAGTAGTAGACTTAGGGTGGCATCAACCTTCCCAACGCTATATCTGGGGAAAACGAATATGTGCGTATGTCGAAAGGTTACAGACTGCTGATTGGTGAAAGCTTTTTGTATACTGTTGCGGTAGAACCTTCACCTCCACACGCACACACACACACACACACACACACACACACACACACACACACACACACACACACACACACACACACACACACACACAGGAGACGGGACGAGCACATCGCCAGTCCATTTCGGTGGGCGCGGGCGGTTTCTCTGCTGGCCCTGTCTGTCTGCGCCAGCAGTGGTGATTGAGGAGTGTCGGTACCTCCCTCTCCCGCTGTCAGTCACAGTGAATACCTCTGGGCAGGTTTTGGCACTGCTCTGTCACTCAAACAAACAGAGACAGCGCTGCCGGTCATGAAACCCTGAATCAATGACTTGGTTGTCCGTCTATCCTCCTCTTCATGGTTCCATTATTTTACCCCTCGTCCTTATCATGTGATCCGTTCTAGTTAAGGCTCATCTGCTCTTTACTCAGCATGGGTGGTGTATTGTTGCAGTGAAGTTAGCTTTTCATTCTTTTATCTCCTTATTTCACTTTTCTTTTACTTTTGGTCATGAGAATAGACTCAAAGTGACATACAGTGAACAAGTTTGGTCAGTCAAGGTTGTTGTTGGTGAACAAATGTGTTAAAGATTTGATGAATGCTATTTTTTAATAGGTGACACAGTTCAGGGGCAAACACAATACTCACAGTTGACCCTGGTGACCTTCCATGTTTTATCGAGGCCGAGCTGTTTTCCAAGTTCTATTTTAAAGGGCGCTGCGTTGGGCGGGAGGTCTTTGTCCCGCCCCCCGACTATCGCCACGTTCATATCATGGGCGTCTTCACACACCCGCGCTATCGATGGCACCACATAGGGGGCATTGTCATTGTAGTCTTCCAGGTGAATGACCAATGTGCCGGTGCCTGTTGCTGGAGGGCTGCCTGAAAACATGAAAAATAGACACATATTGGAGAAGGGGGAAGAAAAAAGTGCACAGATACCAAACTACATGTAGTGAACTGCTGTTTGCTGGTGACGCCCCTCGTTGTGTGTAGATCCCGGTGAATATGAACGAGAAATAACCCAATGTGGCTGCAGTCAAACATGGTGTCCTTGATTATTCTAAAATTAAAATTGACCTTTTTAAAATTGGCCGCAACAAAAACGTGATGAAGCTGATGCTTAAAAAAACGAAATGTCAATCAAGCTATTAAGATCTTTCCTAAACTTTTCTACTCTGTCGACCTAATTCAAAAAAAGAAACGTCTATAATTTTATTGCTGGAGGAGCATGAATCACAGTGCCTTGCGTTGTGAATGACAACGTTTTGAGTGGGCACGCCGCCTGCTTGTGCCGTGTACGAGATTACACCTTATTGTAAGATTCAGGCTTATGAAGCCGCCTGGATCTTCTCTATTACGGCTCTCTGTTTCACCCCGATTAGAGGTTATTAAAAAAAATCCATGCGGCATCCACAACAGCCCCAAAGGTCAGTCCGCAATTAACACCAAAAGACAAGATCTGTAATTGGAAAATGGTCTCCACCTTTTAAAGGTAAAAGAAAAAAAAAAAATATATATATATATATATATATATATATGCAGACAATTTTGAGACAGAGTGGAAAACAAACAAGTCAGAATAAATGTGCAATAAATGTCAAGAGACTGCAGGGTGAAACCCAGTCTGGGTTTATACGCTAACGTCGGAGAAAGCTGCCACCATTAACTGTTGATGAGGTAAAGATTGACTTTTTAGGACAAACAAACAAAACAAAAAATAAACTAATGAGGGAAAATCACTGGGGTGTTTTAAAGTAGATGTACATCCTGAGTAGGTCTCTTTGCTACAGTCAGTTTTCGTCAGAGAGCAATTATTTTTTTAAAACCAGATAGACCAGAAGTAAATGCAGTTTCAAATGAAAATAGTGGCAGATTAACTGACAAACAATGGGTTTCATTTCAGACTGACAGGATTCATCCAACCATTGATTTTGCCCCTTGAAATGAGAACCAATTGAATGGGATTAATATGGGGAGTATTTCTCTCACTTCACATGTCAACAAAGTCTGACGGACCAGCCGTATTTAATTGACCGTGGTACGTTCTCATTGGCCAATCACTGTTCTAAGAGGATTTCAAACTTAAACAAACTTTGACAGTTTGCTCTTTTACATTGACTTAGAATGGGGACCTACACGTAACATGGTCAACAGCATGCACTGGAAAAATACACATGGAAATCATTCAGGTGCTGGGGCTTATCATCCTTCTTTAACAGAATCAATAACAAGTTGTCCAGGCCGCTAAATGCCTCTGGTCAGGTGATCAGTGATCAGGTCTCACAGCCAAACATTTACCAGTTGTGCAAATACGGGGCCAGTGTTATAGAAAGCTTAAAGGCGGTGAAGAGTCACAGATAATTCTTAACACCCCCCCCCCCCCCCCTCCTCCTCCTCCCCCCACACACCTACTCACCTTCACTGCACTTCCCCCATACCAAAATAACAAAAGCAAAGCTGAATACCTCACTGTGTCAGAGCAAAAGCAGCGGGGATAAAAGTGAGTTAATATACATCCTTCAGATGTTTTGAAGGTTGGGTGGATGTTCATTCACAACCGAAGTCTGAGGAGAAATGTATGATGGATGGCAGAGGCACACTGTCCTGTGAACACCTGCTGCTAACACATTTTCTGCCTCATAGCAATCCGCAGGGAGTCTTAACATAAGCGTTTATCAGATAATCCTCACTAAGTCTTTGTTTGCTGGATTCAAAACATTAATTTCATTCTCAGCTGTGAAGCCATCAGCCGGCTGGGAGACCGAAATCAGATGTAACGGTTTGCGAGTTTGGCATCTCGACTGGATAATAATCGTGAAATGACTGCTTTCTCAGAGTTCTTTCTGGATGGAGTCAAAGAACGAAACAAAACAGCAAACCGCCCTCATTGTAGATAAGTACGAATTTGACAATATCAGTGGAGGATCAAGAGCAGAGTGGAATTACTTTAGCGGGAGCAGATGAAAATGTGTTGAAAATCAAATCAAAGACAGTCGCGAGACCCTCTATAATCTATTACTGCGCCACGCCAACAGCTCGAGGATGGGCTCGGATGCCCCGTTAGGGAAAAAATAAAATAAAAATGTCAACCCATCTGTGGTGGAAGAGGTCTTCTCTGTGCTTGGCTAGCTTTAAATGAAGCTGTTTGTCATAAATGAACACTCCCCGTACCCAATCACTCTAATGCGGTTCCTCCCCCTTATCACCATTGCATCATGCATGTCATCATCAGCCTGCCATGGCATCAGCGGAGCTTGTCTGCTGGCCTTCACTTCACACCGTTTTGTCACTAAAACAGCCCACAGATGATGGATCTTTAGCGCTACCGATCAACTCTGCTTGTTCGGCACTAAAAGTTACATAAGAAGGGTATTATAAAGTATTATCATTTTAAAGAGAAAAAGGACATGTGTTGCCTAAATAGCCTAAATAGGAGGTCAAAACGGCCACCTCCTTTCTTATTGGGGTTGATGTGTCAAAAATGAATTGTGATATGAAGTTATCAAATGTTGCTGTCAGCACCCTCCTGTTTAGAAGTGTAAGAGGTTTCACACAAACACAAAAATGGAGGACAAAATCCTTTGCTCTGTCTGCCGCTCAGGAAGCGTGTGAGTGACTTGCTAAATTAGTTTTCTCCTTTGCTAATTGATGCATTTAAAAATTGTCATATTGTCAGTCTCAATGGCCACGTCACGCAGCATCAGCCTGGCCGTTTAGTGCAATGTTCAGTTCTGTTACCATGTTTCCTTTAAAAAAAAAACAATTCAGGGGGGAAAAAGGACCTGAGCCAAAAAGAACCTGCCAACTTGCACACCTCTCCTGCGCTAGCGGAGAGGTCACGGTCCGTAAAGGTGTACGATTCATCAACGTGGGATCAAAAATGTGAGGCAATCCACACAATAATTGTTAGGAGGTAGACAGACTTTGGCCTCTCAGGTGACCCTCGGTCACGATGGCTATTCTAACACCTGCATCCCCTACACAGGGTTTATAACAGGAGAGGCTATTTTTCTGCATTATCCATTCATCAGCTGTGGTTAAAGTGGAGGGTACAAAAACGTAAAATTCAAATGTGCTTTTCAAACGTGTATCCAATCAAATCTGAGGCTTTGAGTATCTTGCAGGTTTAAATAAATAAATGCAGAAGTCATTGCACTTCTTTATACAGGTTTTGATTTGATTGCAGGGATACAATTTAAAAGCCATTTTTAAAAGAAAAGTAATGAATTATAGGTTATTTGCAATTAAAAATCCAGTCCAGTCCAAAGCTGAAAATTAACAAGCAGGGTTTGAATCTCATAAAACTGTGTCAGAGCAGCAATTGCACTAATTAAAGGATTGAGATTAGGTTTAATTGTCTTCATCAAAGTCCCCATTCGATGTTAAAAAGGAGCAAAGCCCTCGGGCCAGGTCGGGCACACTGCTCCACTACCGACGCTACACTAGCACATGAGAAACCAAACGACAGAAAATGCATCATACACAATTCATGACACACTATGCAATATGGCAGTCAATTAGAATTATTTGGTCTGGTTTGCTGCTATTGCACTAATCATTAGCAAACGAGTTACCAAAACACCATCTGGAGATGCTTCTGCTGCCCTCGCAGTGTCTCCAAAGCCGCACATCCAAGCTGTAGGTTTTCATTTGAAGCTTGTGGGGGGCGTTGGGGTCAAAGACAGGACACCAAATTCTGTCCAACCTGTTTGTATACAGTACCAGGAACTACTCACATAATGGATCAGGGCCTAATAATATCTTCCTGTTACAGAATAAGTTATTCATTTTTTTCTAAACATTGAGCATTGGATGAGGATGCTGAGGAAAAATTATACATGAAACTGTAAAGGAACTGCTAGATGTAAAATCTCATTTTATTCCTGCTCACTTATTACAAAATAAAGATTTAACAACAATTAACTGTTATGCTTCCAGACTGATGAAGGGATATTGAAAAGAGCAGATTTTTTACATTACATCCCAGTTCTTTTATTTATGTATTAAATATTTATGTTTTATTTTATTCAATTCTCCTATACATTTTCCCCCCCTTTTGTGAGATGAACGTTTGTTTGCAATCTTTTAATAAATATTTATAGCGATGAGTCTTCACGTGTAGACCTGTATTACCACCTGACCTCAATCGACACTCACTCACTAAGCTCACACATCAAATGCACACACACACACACACACACACACACACACACACACACACACACACACACACACACAATGCAAGACCTTTTTTTAAGTAAAAAACCCTTGTAAATCAAGTAATCAAAACAGATAAGATAATAATGGATCCCTGGAGAATGTCCAGTGGCAACTTATTCCACTCAACATCATCATTGTGACAGTGGATATCAGTTTCCAATGCATTTGTGAACACGTGTATCAGTTTTATTCGCGATATTTCAACCACCAGAACATTATTCCAGGATTCCTATCTATGGAAAGAATTCACCAAAGATGTACTTGGGGGCATTTCTGCAAGGGACTCCTCCATCACCTCCAACCTCTTCCGCTAGGCTTTGCCCTGCTGCTCCATCTCTATTGTCCACTACTACTCCCAACACGCGCCTCTGGCTGGCAGCTACACAGCCCCGTTATTCTCCCGCCTGCCCACAGATGAGAGGAGCAAGCCGACTGATTGACTCCTAGGGCCGTCGGGGCTAATCCACAGCTACAGACTACAAACTAACCTTTCCTTCACTCTCCTCCCTGCTGTCTCTCCAACTCCCAAACACTGCTTTTCCCCCCCCGACACTTTGGCTCTAGGCTAATGCTCTATTTATGTCTGACTGTCACTTTTTCGTTGCTATGCTTTATTTTTTCTTTCTGTTTTCTGACGTTTCTTCTTTCTGTTGTAGAAGGAGGAGGAAAGACAGCGTTGTGACCAGCAGCGGTTTGAAATGTACCAATTTTGGCCCCTGGGCCGTGGGGTGAGCATAAAATCCATGATCTGTTTGCACCCTGTCTGTCCTCTTGGGGAGAAAGTGAGTTGCAGCAGAGTTTAATGATAGGGGCTCTGGGCAAAAAATGTGAAGGGGCAAAAGTACAGCCACTTCCATTTTCAATCTTACTTCATGGTTCCATCAAGCTTTTTCTTACTGTGAAATTAGTCTGGCAAGCGGAACATTTTGGGTAAATTTCCAGGAACTCTACTTGGGAAGTTAAGTTAAATTTTTACCATTATTTTCTAGTTCTTTTTGCAAAAGCATATAACGGGGAACTTAAATGTTGCCCAGCTGGACCCTGGATGCAGCTCAATGGGGAAATTGTTGTTTCTGAATGTCTTTGTCATTACCAGCATTTTGATTACTAATTAAACTGAAGCCATGTTCCTTTTATCAGAATGGTGGTTTGTATACAGTAGGCTAACTTTACAGCAGTGAGAGTAGGATGTATATATGTCCACACAAAAATACACAATCACCTCCAGTGGTTCCCATACCTTCAATCGTCTGTTTTTTTTTACATTTACAACTATCCACTGTTCTCTGTGTGCGGGGGGAGTTCCATCCAGGTAGGCATCAACAGACACGTGCGCACGCTCCCACCAGCAGACAGAGAGCGAATAATTACCAAGAATTAAGTTCTACTCACAAATAGATTGTCACAAATGTCATTTTTAAATGTATATTAGAAATGTTTGCAGGCATGTCAGCCTATGACAAAACAAAATAGTTTGTTTGTATATGTATATTCCCCTGGATTCACGTTCATTTCCATGAACATTTCGCAATCCTAGCTCTGATCATGAGTGAATTTACAGAATTAAAAAGTTTTTTTTTTTTACCAAGGTCAAGGCTAAAACAAGACTATTTCTATCTGGCAACTATTCCTTTTTTCATTAGAACGACCATTACACCAGGTACAAACAACCAGCGGATGTTGCCCTTGGCTAGAAATATTCAGCATCGTTATTACCATTTTCTTCTAGCAACATTACAAGTGGAGGATGAAGGAAAAGAAATAACAACAAGCAGGGACTAGAGGACGCCGGCAGCACGGTCCGCGCATGAGGAATGGCTCCCTGGAAAATGTCACAATGCATCATGCTGCAGCTAAACATTCAAGAAGACTAATTCAAAAGTGGACCACAGCAAGGTAATGAAGCAGACAGAAACAAGACAAATGAAGGCAAGATCTAAAGTGAGAAAGGAGTAGATGAGAGCAGCATTACATGGTCTGAACTTGAGATAAGTCCAATCCCCATCACTTTAGAGTGTAAAACAGTCAATACCTTGCTTTTCTATTGCGACAAGCAGTAACACATCTTTTTTCTTTTATTCTACAGTAACCACTTCCTGCATCCATTATTTTAAAAACATTTACAACTTAAACACATTCAGTTGCAATATGGGCCAGAAGTAGCAGAAGTTTTTGGTGTGTTTCTTCAGGGCAACAATGTGGCACAAGGGTACTGAAACCCAGCGTTTTTATAGTACAGATGATCATAGAAATAAGGAGAATAAGCAATATATGCATCCAGAACAAAGTTACCTCTACCATCCTTTGCTCCCACTGTACGGCCGAAGCTTCCTATCTGGTTTACAGTTTTTCACTTCCCCTCCAATCCGTCTTGCCACTGCGAGAGTCCCAGACCTTGTTAAAACTCCCTTCAGATAACCCAATTCATTCTGTCCCATCACTCATCAGTGTCCTCAGGGCTTCGGCAAACACTATCACATGACGCCTCGCTAATCTTATTGGCTGATCAGAACTGTAAATGAACCCAGCCAGAGCCAATTACAAGAGGCACAAGTCATTAAGAGAGATGACTTCGGGGAGGGAAGCGGTGCTGGGGACAGGTGCATGGCAAATTACTTTCAAAATAGGGTTTGGGTTATCAGTTGCTGGCTATTATGCCAAGTGATTGGAGAAGGCAGGTATTGATATGGCTTGAAGTAGGCTCTTTCTGTGGTAATTAGGAGAAACCCTTTCGATCTGCTCTAACAAACCTAGTGACAGGATTTTTATTGTGATGAGGGGATGGATCAAAATGAACAAGAAACATGTCTACACATTCAAACCAAACTAAGATTGAACTAAAGCTCTCTTTAAACTTCAAAAATGAGTTACAAATTGCAAGCACCTGTTCTCCTGACTACACGTGTAAATATATATATAAAATAATGTAACGGTCTCGTGACTTGAACAGTTTTTAGCTTTTACACACAGTTTTTATAAAACTATTGATAAAAATAACTAATGTTTTCCGATGATTTAACGGTGTTAAAGTAGGCATTAGTGCCGTACTTTTTAAGCAAAAAAGTTTTATTTATGAAAGTAAAATTGTTCTTAACTAACGTCGGTAAAAGGCAATTAGCTGTGCGCTCCTACAGCCACGACCCGGACATCATGTCAATGAGAAGAGGAGACGAGGATAATAGTGAAGGGCTTCAGATCGCCACGGTGGTAATACAAGCCATTCGTCACGCGTCATCACCCAGACAAATGACACTGTAACATTCGGCGAGTTTAAAACAAAACTGAAAAGTTACGAGAGCACTTGAAAATATGGGAATAGTGACGGGAATGTTGAAGAAGACCATGCGATGAAGACTAGTGGGGCAACGAGGTCACGAGAAAAAGGAAGAAGAAAATGGACCAGGCTGATGACGAGTGGTAAAAAGGGACACATGGACACGTCCTGACGGCTACCCGGCGAGAAGAGAGGAACGACAATGGGACACACCACAGGGAGGAAGGGGACGCAGCCGAGGACACGTGGCCATATGAAGCAAGCTGATGGAGCCACGGAGGCAGAGCAGACGTCTGATTCAGGACGAGTGACTGTCCCACACACAGAGGAAACTAGAAGGGCCTCATGGTCAACTTGTACAACACAGTACACATGATCAACGACATCACACAGTTGAGAAGAGCTTCAGACCCGAGGACCACATGATCGAGCTTGCCGACGGATCCAAGGTGAGCGGGATGGCGAAGATGAGGGGAGACGCCAAAGAGAGAGCTATACACATGTCTTTGAGTGGGAGTGTTGAGCATTTTTCATAATATGAGTAGCAAAGCCATGTTAAATAGCCTGTGCAGTGATGTCTATATTTCAATAGGAGTTGTACCATGATGAGGTGTATTTCAAACCCAACCCCATCAGTTCAACTTTCTGGCCACCCGCCCGCAATGATGCATGTCTGAACGTTCACAAGAAAGAAGAAAGCAATCTTTCAACACCTGGGAGTACTGTCATTATTTTGACTTTGTCAAAGATGTAAACATTGCGTATATTGAAGCTGATGTGACAGCGCAGGCAGGCAAGGGAAAATTGGTGTTGATTCTGCACAAAAGGTGTTAATTGAGTTGGCCTCATCGCAAACAAGAAACTGAGAGTCTGTATAATTAGCACACCCTAAAGCCCCGCATATCACACTGCCACCGCACAACGATCAATGACAACAATGCACAATGACATGCAACAATGGGGCCTTTAACTCCTCATCAGTAACCAAGCCTCTGACATATTTCCTATGTCGTTCTAGATAAAACAACCAAAAAATCATCTGACGTCATTTTCCGTTATCTCTCACTCTCCTGCTTCACTACTAACTCATCTCATATTGTTTGGGTCATTGAAAACTAGGCCTAAATATGTCTCCACAGAGGAAGCCCTGGGATGTTCGGGTGGGGACAGGAGGTCACCAGTAGTTTCAGTATTGTACGATACCAGGGTCCTAGTATGACTGCACTCAAACGGAGGCTCTCTGGTCGGTCTTGGCGGCCCAGGCCCAGCGATCACTTTGGATTCGTGGATAAATCAGTATTCCAAGGACACGAGAGAGGCAGAGAGGCTCTTTCTTGGCAAAGCCGAACCATGGTATTCTTTAATCACGGAAGTGAGCCTGTTTACAAGGTGACGACTTCCCCCGAGAGGTTTGAGTCAAGACACGAAACACACAGACGGTCATGGAGGGGCAGGGAGGGCCGAGACAGAGGTTGAGTCGGAGCTACTAATGTGCCAAAGTGAGAAAGACACAGTGTATTTGGGATTAATGAGGCAATGCTACAGGAGGGGAGGCCGTGTCGAGCTGTGGTCTCCTGCTCATTGGAGAGCGTGTCCAGTTACACCGTCATTATCCGAGGTCAAGATGCCTTGATTCCCGAAGCTCCGGCTGCTCCACGGGGCCCTGATGGATGGGCCGGGCACGAACACATTTCAGTATCTCTGTCTCCATTGAGGGAATGACACGAGACATTTATGGTCTCACTTCCACGTATGTGTATGATATTTATCATTTAAGTATTTGGGAGTCGCCTTCATACGGAAGGAGGCAAATAAGGAAGAGGCAAGTAAACACCAAACTTCCCAGAATTTTTTTTTAGGTCGAATTATATCTGACACGTCCTTTGAATGTAAACTCTCATTTTCTACCTACAACGGTTACTTGATTTCTTTGTTCAGTCTTTTCAATTTTCACCTTTCACTTCCGCCTCCCACTTTTCTCCCCAAGTCCTTTTTGTCTCCTTGACACTGAGCCTTTCGTTACAATATTTGCGATTCTATTAGACGGAGACTGCTCTTTGGCTCGTGCTCTTTGGGTATTTGTATAATGGATTTTTAGGAATGTTAGAGAAGTCCATGATGGCATATTTCTGACATTTGCAATGTCTCCCTCGGCAAACAGCGCAGTCCCAAGTGACCCATTACTCAAAAATCGATTCATTAATATCTAAATCAGCTTCTTAGTTTTATATTCAAAAGCTTTAGCTGGAAATAAAAATACTGAAATACCTGAAAAACACTAACAGTCATCTTCAAAAGTTCTGCATTCTCTTCTACTCTTGGCGGAAGGATTTCAGCAAACGGGACTGACACACTGGCTCAGTTTTTTTATGGGGCGATCACAGCTGGCTAAACATGCAAATTCTATCTATCTGCTCTTAGTGTTGGACTGACAGACAGTTAGTAGTGGAACCCTTAAGTCTGAGCTGTCCTGAAACAGGGAAATTACACAGCCCATTTCAGCAATGAGCGCCACACTGGTTCCTGTAGCACTTAGTGAGGCAATGAGGCAGCACGGTGGCGGACATCTTACACGAAGATGGACTCGTGTGGAGACACAGACTTGTGATAGACCCCCCCCCGACCCCCCGCCCCCCCCACACACACACACAGCCGGTGTTTCTTCTGCTGACGCCCCACTGCCGTGAGGGAAGAGATGATCAACCTGTTATGAGGACCTGTCACAGAGCGTTGGACAGATACTACACACACACACACACAAAATGTCATTTTTATATCCATCTGAGCACCTAAGCTTAGCTTTTTTTCTGTCCCCCATTAGAATTCAGCATCCCTTCTCTCATTTTGCCTCCTGCTTTTGATTTAAAATGAGGGAGGATGAGATCTGACCGTGATGAACCCTGACACTTATCACACAGGTCTTACAGCGGAAATGTGTGTGTAATACTTAATATTCCTGTACTTAACAGTTGTCTCTTTGACTGTCTCTCTCTCTTGAGGATGGCTAACTGTTGTACGGATAGAGACACACACACACACCCTGAGTTCTAAATGGAGGTCACTCCTCCGTACGTCCATGTGTTCAAAGCAAACACTGCTCAGCTCTGTTGTGCATAACTTAGGAGTATTTAATTGGGGGTATGGTTGCAGCGCTCACTGCATATTGCGGTTGTATAAGCATTTGTGTGTGTGTGCGCACCGCCGCATTTCACACGATCAGGGCTCTGATAATGTATTCATGCCTCCCAATGACAAATGGCTCCCACCAGGAGGCGGTTTAACATTTAAATGAGGAGCAGGAGAAAACATTGAACCGCAGCCCACAGCAGAGGATACGCAACGAGCCGGCTAGAGAGGCGCCGCTTGTACCCAGACAAGGAGAAAGAAGACACAACTTCAAAATCACAGACACACAGACCCGACGACACGGAATGGGAAAAACGTGAAGGAAGGAGAAGGGGTTAAGATGCTGGAACAGCTGGCGTTCCGGAAGGGAATCATAGAGCAGGAGAGAATTTGTTGGCGTGCAAAACCAGCAGCGACTGATGAGAGTTTATACAAACAGCCCGTCAAGCCCTCTGCTCTGGTTGAAACAATATCTCCTCAAACAATACTGCGCCGCTCTGCCCCCCAACGGGACTGGATTGTGGCTTTTAAGAACCAGACGCTCATGAAGGGAGAAGGGAGACAACATGCAAAAAATGCAGCAATGACAGTGAAGATGAAGATGAAGATGCACCGGCGCATGCAAACAAACAAACAAACATGCAAATGCATTGGGGGCACACACCAGCGACAGTCACACATTTTTCCAAGTTCACAACTTCTCACGCTATGGAGAGACAAATGGTCCTTCCTGCCTCCCCTGCAAAGGAAGTAATTCGCTCTGGCAATGGAGTGTAACCTCCAGACTGCAGACTCACTGCTGTAAACCCTCCAGCTGAGATGATCCTTGACCTTGGCGCTAACATTATCATTACCTCACTACCTTGTTGAGCCCTCCCGATACTCAGTTCTTCCCTTTCTTTCCCTCCTGTTTTTTTCCCCATTTGAGTTTTCCATCCTGGCCAGACTCTCCTCTCGCAGATAGTATGTGCGCTCTTTTGTTCACCATCTGTTCACCATCGGCGACCCGCTTCACCCGACCTGCCCTCATGCCGTTAACCAGAAACCACATTCAATCTGTGACTTTTATTCCAGCACCAAGAGTTGTTTTTATTTTCCTGGTTTAGTGAAACGTCTCAACGACCAATTTTTCCCGTCAAATTAAGTACAAATATTTATGAATCCCCTCAAGATGCATTGCGCTAACTTTGGTCATCCTGTGCCTTTTAAATCTTGACCTCAAATCAGGTCAGAATTCGTACACGTGCATCAATTTGGACTCAATCTTGAGGCCCCAATGCCGTGTTCTGACGACAATTTACCCTCTTCTGCAGCGATTGTTTTGCTTAGTTTATCACATACTAAACAATATTATCTGCCAATTTTGATCTTTAAAGCCACTTATCATTTATTAGCTTAATGAAGTAGTTAATAACATTTAAAAATAACCTTTAAAAGTGCTAAAATGAAAGAGGCAGAGGGTGAACGTATATGTTAATATTTAATAAATACTAACATTTACCCCCAAAAGTCGAGAGTGCTATCAACGTTCTCATATTTGGTAAGAAAGAAAACACGCATATCCCAAAATGGATCTCTTTAAAGCAGATACATCAAACTGTATCTAACAAAGGATATGAAGCTGTAACCCATCTTCTCTCCCCGTGTCCTCCTCTGGCTCCAACACTAATCTCACTCCCTGCCTGCTCATAACCTTCATCATTTCTCCTCTTCTCCACCTTCTTCTTCTTCTTCTTCTCCCCCTGGCTTTATAACTTTTTCCTGTTATCACCTCTCATGTCCCTTCCTTTCTCTCGTTCCTTTGACCCTTCCACCTCCTCCACCTGCCCCATCATTACTCCTCTTTCAACGCTCATCTTTCTAAGGCTGCCGAATTCCCCAGCACAACAGTGCTATTCTGCTGCCTACTAATAGAATCTCTCAGTTCCTTTAATGGATCTGTCAGAATCTCCCTCAGCACGGCCGACCAGATAGATTGATAGGGAGAGGGAGAGAGAGACATTGAAAGAGAGGGACAAAGAGGACAGCGAGACACCGTAAGAGAGAAGCCCAGAAAAAAAGAAAAAGGGGAGAGACACGCTGGGGGCTCTCAACACTTTGATCTGGGCCATTGAAAGTCTCAGAGCAGCAGCTCCACTCACACAGGCAACCAGCGACCATATGTCCCGTCAGAAGCGCTGCCCCCTTAAGGCCATCGCGTTGTCACTGCGGGATTATGTCACTTTCACTGAGAGTCCTTACCAAGAAGGAAGTGTACTTAATGCAGAGGCAAGCTTTGTTTTCTACTTATTTTACATCTGCTGCTGCATTTCTGCCCTCGATACTCAGTCACAGAGGAGGGATTCTTTGTGTACTAGTGAGAACAGATCTATGATGTGAGGCTTTGTTAATACCCTTAAAATACATCGAACACCTCCAATTGTTTACTTGAGGTGTAGCTAGAGTAGACTGCGTTGCTCTTGTGGTGTTACTTATTTAAATGAAAAAGTAAAGGACAAACTTTGACTTTTTTTCCCCTTACTTTCTGTTAGAGCTTCTAGGTCCTTTCTGACAATACAACTCCTCATTCAATTGCTCAAAACAAACCTTGAACAAAGAAGCAGTCGTACTTTTTCCTTGGTTGTTTCCTGGGAAATAACTACAAAGAACCAATTCAGGACAGTCATTTCAAAGCCTTTTTTTGACTAGCTAGTAATTACTGTTGTGTATTACTGCATATCATACATTACTGGCCAAATGAATATTAGTCCATCTGAAGGTGTTACAGATGATTTAACCACACTGCTTTCTGTTTTTGCCTGATTAGACAGCGGGGCATCCGTGACTCACCGTTATCTGTGGCGATGAAGACGGCCGTGTATTTGTTGTCGTGGACATAAGGAGACTCGCGGTCCAGAGGGGCCGAGGTGTTGACGGCTCCTGTGACTGGGCTCACACTCAGCCAGCCAGCCGGGTCTCGCAGAACAGCATACCTGCAAGGACGTTAATACGAAAAGTTAGAAGTTGTAAACGGACTTGTAACGGTGTAGTGCCTTTCTGGTCCTGCAACCACTTAAAGTGCTTTTAAGACTAGCCGGCATTCAACTACTCGGCTTCGGCTACTGTGAATGACACCACCTGCTGTCGCGACTAATCGTTCACACGCATTCATACGCCGTAGGACAAGCTATGGGAGGTTGTGACCACATGAGCACCAGTCATGTATATCGTGAAGCAAAAAGACAGCGTGTGAAATCCGGTTGCGCAAAGCGATAAATGCAAATGCTCAGGAGAAAATGTGTAAGAAATTGGAAGTAAACATGAAAAATGTTTTGTTGTGTTCGACCCAAATCTGTCAGATCCTGGAGAAACAAGAGCAGCTAACAAATACATGAGAAAAAAGAGCGTGAAGCCTGTCTGTTAGATCAAATCAAATAAAAGAAACATATCCAGATCTTAATTTTTTCAAGAGCAAATTACCGTGGACACCGAAGAATTCATATATTTTCATAAAGAAGTAGCTGCTGAGTTTCTACATATGTCGGTATGTTTTACTGGTGTTGTGGGAACACGGCTTCACATTCAAGACAGGGCTCGTGTGCCCAAGACATTACAGGTTCTGGGTATTAGGCAAGTAGCGGTTATGAGTGGGTTGAGGGTTAGTCTCCAGGAAATTAATGTCATCGAGTGTAATGTGTGTGTGTGTGTGTGTGTGCCTTCTGGAGGAAAAGAATTGGTTCAAATAAATGACTCAATTTAAAATGTGTATTTGTTGTGAACATCGTGTGCTATAAGGTAACAATAGGTAACAGTATGCAGAAGAAGCTCATAATGTTAATGCCTGAAAAAATTAATATTGTATTTACGATGTGTTCATTGAAAGGAAGAAGTGTGATGTTTGATATGATATAATAATAGTCTGTTTCAAGGAAGAGCGTTGTAAGCCCAGTACATGTGACACATGAGCACGAGGTAGCGGCTTGCGTCAGTGATACCTTCACAATTGACAGATTCAGAAGCTCACTTGCACTTCTTTTCCTACTATATTTCAGAAATGCTGAACGCTTTGCACGTTTAGCACATCTTCACACCTTCAGACGAGATCCCCTTCAGCGAAACCTCACTCATTACGTGCACGCGAGGCGCAAACGGGGAGCTAAAAGTTGATCAAACAAACACTCCACAGACACACAAAACGCCAGAGTTAAAGTGCTCAGCAGTAGACAAATTGTCTTTGAAATGGAGCTCTTCAGCTAACAGAGCGCAACAGAGCCTTGGGAAATGGCTTTGCAATCAACCTCTGCTCACTCCTTTCCCCTCCCGCTCGTACTCACACACACTTTCCCTGCCAGTGATGACTACGGTCAACCAGCACATATGTTGGATCTTAAACAGAGGCAGTTTGCCTGCTGTGGGCTTAGATGTGCCATTAATAATGCCACACACCTTCCAGTGTACACACAAATACAAACGGATCTACCACATGATATAGACGCCCGGATATTCCAATAAAACAGAACCAGGCTCACCGGTTATTAACCTCCACGTTGTGTTACTTTACACAACGTGCTTCTTACAGTACTGTGCTGGAATTCTGGCCCATTCCTCTTACAGAATTGGTGTAACTGAGTCAGGTTTGTTGGCCGCCTCCCTCGCACACGCCAGATCTGCCCACAAATCTTCAATGGGATTCAGGTCAGGGCTTTGTGATGGCCACTCCAAGACATTGACTTTGTTGTCCTCGAGCCACTTTTTAACTATTCTGGCACTACGCTTAGGGTCATTGTCCATTTGGAAGACCCACTGTTTTAGCCCCAAGTTTTAGCTTCCTGGCTGATGTCCTGAGATGTTGCCTTAATATTTCCAGGTAATGTTCTTTCTTCATGATGCAGTCTATTTGATGAAGAGCTCCAGTTCCTGCTGCTGCAAAACAACCCCACAACATGATGCTGCCACCTCCATGCGTCACAGATGGGATGGTGTTTTCAGGTCTACAAGCTTCCCCCTTTTTCCTCCAAATGTAACAGTGGTCATTATGGCCAAACAGCTCCATTTTAGTTTCATGACTAAGTTAAGTTCTTGGTGTCTTATTGCAATCTGTAATCTGGCTTTTTTATGTTTGTTTAGGAGTAATGGCTTCTTCTTGCTGAGTAGCCTTTCAGCTCATGTCGGTGCAGGACTTGTTTTACTGTGGATAATGACACTTTCTTACCAGCTTTAGCCATCATCTTCACAAGGTCTTTATCTTTTGGTCTGGGGTGGATTTGCACATGTCAGACAAACACACGTTCATATCTGAGACACAGAGCCCGTCCAGGTGTGATGGCTGGACATTCCCATGTTTAAACTTGCGTATAATTGTTTGCACAGATGAACGTGGCACCTTTTAAGTATCTGGAAATTGCACCCAAGGATGAACCAGACTCGTGGAGCTCCACGATTCTCTCCCTGATTTCTTTTGACTTTTCCACGATTTCAAAAAAGGAGGCAGAGTGTTTGAGGTGTGGCCTTAAAATAAATCCCCAGGTGTGCCTTCAATTGAATCAAATGTTGTCAGTTAACCTATTAGGAGCTTCAAAAGCCATGACATCATCATCTGGGCTTGCCCACACTGTTTAAAGACATAGCACTTTTGGTGTCAATGTAAACTTTTGACCTTGAAGAAAGTAATAAAAAATTCATTAAAATATTCTCTTTCTCATTATTGTGACATTTAGAAAAAGTTAAATCATTTTGGTAATCCGGACCTGAAACAGGAGAGGTTAAGTCTGATTTCATTTCAGACAGTGAGAAAAAAAGTTACGTGTCTTTTGGCACAGTGTATGTAAACTTCTGGTTTCAACTGTAAATGCAGCCTTGTTGGTATTTAATCTCAAGTATATAGGACCTAAAGGGATTTAAAGCACAGACAATGGGAAGGTCTGGCAGCCAAATTCAATAAAGCCGTGAAGCCTGTTAAATAACAGGCTTTGGCATTTCTTCCCTTAAGTTGAAGATCTAAAGAAGTGTAATGCTTCGGTCTGATTTAGTGAAGGCTCAAGGGTAACCACTAAATGAGTTGGATCCACTGTTCCTCCTCCATGTGCAAACATGGGGACAGTTCATTAGAGCCCTTCATAGGGCAAATTAGAAAGACATTAAAAAGCCATTAGGAATATTCATCTGGTTATACATTGTTATCTCCAAAACCAGAGAGGACCCAAACACATCAGTCAACAAATGAGACAGTGCCCAAACACAAATGGTCACCCATGTCCTCCTTTAGCTGCGAATACACACGTCCGCATGAAAGGCGTACACACAACCGGAAGCTAAATTCTGTTGTACGGTTTGCTTGCAGTGTGGCACAATCCTCAAGGCACCAGAATAGGATTCGTCCAGATGTTTTGCTTGAGTGGCAGAGAGAGCCATCTCTAGAGGCACATACTGTGCCTCCTTCGATGCTGGTCTTCCACCGGTCTGCAGAGCTAAATCCTGAGGGACTACTCAGAGCGGCTATTGTTGGTATCAGAGTATCATTGTGTGTGTGTGTGTGTGTGTGTTTGTGTGTGTGCGTAGTGCAGGTTGCACTTAACTGTAAAAGGACACAGAGGAGCCTGAAGAGAGCTGGCATGAGTCTAGCGCATCTGTCTTAGGGTCAGGTGTCTCATTAGAAGTGATCCAGAGCCAAAAACATAATATACCAACCTGTGAGGTTTTTAAAATTATTTTACACAAAGCCTCTGAGAAGCAATTCTTTCAGTTTCTTAAAAATAACTGAATGCCTAAAATAGTGGGTTAGATTCCAATCAATTGTTTTTTATCAAATTGTTAATATACTAGGATCCAATAAATGTGGGCACAAGCAAAGTTTTGTTATTCAGTAAAAAAAAAACCCGTGCAGAATGGCTTTGAATAACTACAAAACACTGTGAAGCAAATGCTTCAAACATGATGGCACAAAACTGTGCGTGATGAAAACTAAAAGGAATGTCTTAGCCTATATGTATTCAGCATGTAAATTCTTTGTAGAGCAGACGGTTATTAGATGAGGACAGAGCTTCGCCGTCGCTCTTGTGGATGTGTTAAGACAGACAAGCGCTCTTTTTTTAACTCTGATCTGAGTCGTGTTCCTCAGTTTTCTCAGACAACTCAAAGGGGATCTGCGAGCAACAGAGAGAAAGAGGCTCTCCGCCCCTTCATAATCCAGTTAGGTCAGGAGCAAAGTGCTTGCATTCATTATGCCCATCTGTGTGTTTTTGTGCCAATAGCAGGTGCGGTGGTGATACACTGAATAAGTAGCAGACAATTTGTGGTAAAAGCTAATTTAGTAAGAAGATAAAAAGGGAGACGTGAGCACAAATGAATGCAAATAAATACATAAATAAGTGCTGATGGAATTATACAGCTGCTTGGTTCCTTTTTCAAATGCAGGGGTTGAAAAATGTACATCGGACATCACCCCTTTCTCATGTGAAATGATGTTGACCATTAAAGTGCTTTTTCATTTGGTTTAAATGATTCTTATCTTAACGTGTCCTCCAGCTTCATGGACAATACGATCAAACCTGAGGCATTGATCCTAAATGTTTGTGTAAATGTGATCTCAAAGGGGTAGTTTAAAACGTGTATACATATTTATTACAATATCAAAGCGATATTGATTCATTATTATTTATTGAAATGTTACTTTGGATCTTTTTAGAAAAATCTTTTAGTGATGGAGCTCTGTACCAACACCCCTCTATCATATTGTTCAGAGGGTTGCGGGTTGTTCAATGGGACCCAGTGAATGCAGGTAGGGGGCACCGGAAAGGTCGGGGGCTAGACCACTGTTTGGCAGGTTGCAATGCTCAGCAGAAAGGAAGAGATAATGATGCAGAATGAGCCAGCGATCGAACACAACCAACGCATGGGATTCCCAGGTGTTTCCATCGAGCTTGAAAGCATAATTCATCCAAATTGAATATGTATATGTCTGTCAGTGTGTGTGTGTGTGTGTGTGTGTGTATGAAGAGAGAAGACTGTCATGATCCTTTGGTATATTAATTCCCTTCAAAGTCATACTATTCTGTCTGTTTCCTGTGAAACTATTATAAAATACCACACCCTCTTGGTGTGTGTGTCTGTGGGTTCCAGTACCACATGAAAGCTTAGTCTTCCTATTTCAAGTGTCAGTGTTTTCAGCGCTTACAGATTTCTGCAGCGCACTGCAACTTCCACAAGTGCATACTCACACACTTGATGGCAATGGCAGCATAGTCTAGAAAAACCTATTTAGCACTTTTCTCTTCCTCCCATTTCTACAATTTTCTGTCTTACGCAGCGTTTACCCTCTGTTGACTTTTATATTATCACAACATCTTTAAATGTCCCTCCATCGCTTTATTTTTCTCTCTCCTGTCAGCGGGATCTCCCTGTGATTGAAGTCCAACTTACAGAGAGCAACAATGCTCATAGTGTGTTTCAATCTGAGAGCTCCTAAGTGTGTGTGTGAGCAATAGAGAAACGCAAACTAAAGGTGCCGTGGTTGTGCAACAGCCGCACAATTCATCCAAACTCACAGCTGGTGAAGCGAGAGCAAGAGGGAAGAGAGAGGAAACATGTGCAGGGCAGAGAGAGCAAGATAAGACAAGGGATGGAGAATGGAGATAGTAGCGGGACACATGAGGACTGGGACCGTGAATAGATGTGGAATATGAATGAATTATCCCTGCTTTCGATCGCAGTCTCCTCCCCGTCTCGTTTCAGCTCCATTTCATTAATGTCATCTGAGGAGCCGGTGAGAGTTCTGTGCGGGTCCAGTTTTGCAAACCCAACATGCGTCAATGCCAGAATTGGCCTTCCCCAATGATCCCTGAATCTAATTAGGATGTAACTTGTGCACATTTAAAGAAGTCAATCAGTCTAAACTGTGAAAAATGGTGGTGGTGGGGGGGGGGGGAGGTGGGGGAGGTTGGTGGAGACCAAAACCCGAGCTTAAAGAGGACTAACACTCACCACTCTGTCAAAAACATGATTCAAAATGACTGCTGTTGTTTATGAGCTAAAGCGACATCTCCAAACGTCATATTGAGATTTGAGTAGCAATTTAATTGCTGTCTATTAATAAAATGGTGATGGTAAATATAAACACAAACAATACTTCTTTTTGTACCCTATCTTTGGTTTATTTCCCCTGCAGACCTTCCCTGAAAGTACCATGATCCTGAAGTTACCCCATTCATTGCAAGAATCTGGAGCCAGTTATTGGCATAAGACCTGGAATAGCACTCCTACTTACAAGAAAGGAACAGAAGCGACCTCTGCCTTTCCATCTCAACATGTCATTGAGCTCAAGTGGGATATTAACTGTAATATAAGAGGTCAAAACTTTGTGTTCCTTTTAGGCTGTGATAAATATAGAGGGGCATTGAAATTTAAAATGTTTAAAATGTTTTTTCTACAGAGGAAGGAAAAGATAGAGAACAATTGGCTCTGAAGCCTTTGTTGTTGAACAATAAGAGGACTCCTTTGGGGTCGCCCACAAAGGCCCGGTCAGCCGTTTTGGGCTGGATTTCAACTTGAGGTGTACTGAGCAGAGCTGAGCTGCCCAGTTTTGGCCAACCACTGCTGCAGGCCATGTGGACAAATTACCCATGTCACACCTCTTCATTTTTCCACTCTTTATCAGCACCGTGCAGCAGGTCTATACAGAGGAAATAAATGTGACAGCACTGAATAAGTGGAAAGCAAACCTCGCCGCCTGTTGCATCAATCACCTGTCACAGACATTCAGTCAGGGTGTGTCTTTTACGTGTCAAACGCGCGGAAAGTATGTGAGCTTGGATAAAAAGGTGTGAACAGAAGTGTGAAGTGCGTGGTGGAGTTTTAATGTAGGCATCTACAGTACTGGATGTGCATATGCATTATTATAAAAAGCCAGAGGGGTTTAATTGGCAATCATGATAAACTGTCAGAGTCACATCTACAAGATGTGAAGATGTGACTCTCCCTGTCCATCTTCATCCTCACATGCATAAAATGTCAAGCCATCCCCTTAATATGCGAGCGGCCCGGGAACAGGTTAGATCAACGCATTAAACGACACCACTCGCCAACAACCTTAATTATGGATTAGATACGCATAAAGCAACACGCGGATCAGGCGTCGCATGTTTGAATTAAAACAGAGAAACGTAGAAAGAAAGAGGCTCAGCGGAGGGGTGGTTCCGGAGAGAGAGAGAGAGAGAGAGAGAGAGGCCTTGACGTTACATGTAACAGAAGCGGCTTTCTTGAATTACATTCTCATCTCCTCTACGCCAAGAGGGCCGTCCCTTTGCCTGACTCCTCAGGTACTGATCCGGCGCTCGTTCCACCACGGTGTGCTTGCGGGCCAGCTAGAGTCTTGGAGGAGGCCCTCCACCTGCTGAAAGCGGTCCACTGTGCGCGCTGGACCCACTGTGTCGACCCCCACGGCATCAGTGGAGCGAGCGCAGGGAGAAGGCGGGCTCCAATGAGGATGAGGGGTTTGCATTATCAATATGTGGTGGGACGGAGAACGAGTATGCAAAGAGGCCAAACCTCACTGAGTGTAACATCATTTTTATAAATTAGCAAACTGCTTCACAGCATCCCTGTTCCTCTTGGCGTATGTGGGGATTGTTTTAATTATTTCCTGGCATTCTGATGGTAGAACTTCTCTCTCTCCCTCCACCCCCCCCTCTCTCCCGTATCACGTGTTTGGCAAGCCTTTACCCGGTTGCTATAAATAAGAAAGAAAACTAATCTGATTAGCCTGCAATCAGTCATTCCACCTCTGAGGTGAAGGAGAGGCGAGGGAATCGAGGAGACTATGGCCACGCCGGTTTCGCTCTGCAGAGGGTAAAACCGGCAACTCAAATCCATAAAACTCTCTCTGAGACGGCCCCGAGTCCGCTCATAGATGACGCAATGTTGCCTCAAACGGCAGCTCTGTGGTCCTGTCCCATTTTATGCCGACGTTTGTAAAGTGATTTCAAACTGTCGGCAAATGAAAGTTGGATTCTATTTTGACGTCCAGCACAACATAAGACGCAGCGATTAGATGGAAAGAACGAGATCGGGGAAAACTGTGGACATTTTCAAACGTTACCACTTCTCACAACTAGTTTGCTTTGCCACAATCTGTGTGTCCTATCGCACTGCAAACAATCACCTAACGGACCTGAGCCACGGCAAAGAGAAAAGCTGTCTGAACGTTTCGCTGCCTCAAACCAAACTAAATCGAAAAGGGAAAACTTTAACTGTTAAATTGATTTAAGCCAGGAAATGATACAGAGTAAATGTCTTTGCTGTGTTGCTGAAACTTTTAGAAGATGTCTAAGTCTACATTTCTGTACTATACATAGAATTAAATTAAAAGCCAAAAATATGATTTTGTTTGAGTTTACACAAAGCTTACACATAAACACCATTGTGTGAGTAAGTCCACTTTGACCTTTTGTTAAACTTTTTGAATTAGCTCGCACAAGTCGAGCAAAGTTATAATTGATCTCGTCTTCACTCAACTCTACTGTTTCATCCCCAGTGTCTTGTAATCTGGGCACTATATCTGGCTTGGACACATTTGAGGCACATTCTCAGTGAATCACAGCTTCCTTTTTATGTTACTTAAAGTAACATAAAAACAGGCGACTGTCTGTAGACGAATCGCCGTCCAACTTTGTGTCCTCCGCCACGTGCTCTCCTGGCTGTCCTCTTCATCTCATGTCCTGCATCCTTGTCAGCCTCTCATTTTGTGCTTCTGTTTGTTCCCCTGTACGGACGGGGACATCTTAAAGGTGAGCGCGCTGCCCGACCCCTCGCAGGTCAGCCTTTGTAGCATCCGACAACTCTCTCCTTTACACAGGCGCCGCTTTCCTCAAAGTCCGTCCGTCCGTCCGTCCGTCCGTCCGTGGATCAGTCTCACCCTCTCCTCCTTTATCTCGCCTCCTCAAAGCTACCTGCCAGCTTCTCGCGGGCTGACATGCCAGCTTCCCATCCTTCTCCTTTTAAGTCCCATCCCTTTTAACTTGAAAATGACCAGAGTGAGAAGCGAAAGCAGACAGCCGCTGAATTATGGACGACCCGAACGTCCGAGAGTCTCTCGCTTTTCAAAAGCCAGCAGGAGAAAATAAGTTAAAAGCACTCGAGGGAAGATGGAGAAGTCGTAGTGTAGCCCTGAAGACCTTTCATTTTGACAACATACGTTTGAAACACTGGAAATGTTATTGGTTTTTTTCAATGCTGTTGACTCCACCCCCCCCTCCCACCTCCCCAACCCCTCAAACTCTTTGAAGACCTAATTGAATTAGCTAAACTCCTTTAAAGACACTTTAGATTATTTGCTCCCCTCTTCACAGAGGGATTGGCACCAGAGCAGCATGAAGAGTCAATTTTGAGATAGGATTTGAGTAAATATTTGAGTTCACTTTCTGACTAAACTTTTCTAACAGATTTCTGGGTACAAAGCCACCCTGAAGAGCTGTATAACTCAATGTCAAGCGCCCACACGGAAAGCAAAACACTTCAAGAGTCAGAGGTTTACCAGAAATTCAGTTGAGTTTCATCAAAAGCAAGTCCAACTCTCTCCATCTCCCATTAAGGCTGTTTTTCATACTCTCCATCTGATGTCTTTCCCTTCTGAAGCGCTCTCATAAAACCATTCTTGTCATCCTTGATTAAAGCCCTTCAAGAGTCGATATGGGGACAGCCTCCCTTCAGACGAATCCACACAACATCTAAAAGTTTGTTGATATAAATACTGACCAGAACTGAAAAAGACTCATGTCTGCTGGAACTCCAGTAGTATAGAAAGTCTATGGTATAAGGAAAAGGAACACTGCTTTGTTGTTGTATTTAATTAAACATTGTGTTCATGCCCCCAAAAATGTTTTTTTACTTACTTCTATAGAACATAAAAACACATATGAATAGATCACGTTATTACTCTGAAATGTCATTCTGTAAATTCCATTTTTCATCATTACGATTTAATTAAATCTTCTCCAGAAAGTCTTCGACATTATGAAAAAAGACCATTTGGGGCTCATCAGTGTTGGCTCCTTCAAACAGTTTGTTGTTAAAGAGTAAGAGATTTACACGCTCACAGGCAAATAACCTTTCCCCAACAACATTAAGAAGAAAAAAGGTAAAGGAAAGCTGTCTAATAACTTGGATAATGAGGTAGCTCCAAATTAACCCTGCAATGTTCTTCTTGGCTGAGGGCTGGAAACGAGGCTAATGAGAAGTTCCTACACTCACTGCGGCGTGGAGCATATTGCTAAAACTTCAAAGAGAATCAATAATCGTTGCAATTCCAGTGATTAGACCTTCAAACCACATTTCCATTAATGTGCATGGAGGAGGTGCGGCGCTTGATTTGAATGCTGTCATCCCGCATGAAGCGTGTATGAAGACCGAAACGGAAGCGATAAATACCTCATTAGGTGATGTGTCGCACAATTCCAGATGAGATTACACGAGGACATCTTGTTCCTGAACCTGCGCTCTAGATGTCGTCATTAGGCCCCTTGGCTGCAGGTGCCCCCCCCCCCCGATCCCTGCAATGAGCACCACCTGCATGCCCACCTGTCTGGCATCCGCTAATTAGCGCGTCAGTGTGAACCAACAAAGGAGACACTCGCATGGTTTCAGGTTGTTGAATGGCGGCCCCGATCAAATTTGGGATCGTTTCAAATGTTCTTGTGTGGCTGTGACAGTTGTTTGTCCCGGTGCCCCTGAATGTGTCAGAGGAGCCGCGTTAGTGGCAGCGTGCTGAATGCAGAGCTCCATGGCAACGAAAGCCTTTCTCAGTTCCCTCTTGTCCTCGCGTGGACTCCTCTGCGCCAGCGTACACTTCATGTTCACAACTACCACCTGAAACCCGCCAGCAAATGCCCAGAGGTCCAAAAAATCACTGATCGATCAGCCAAGAAACAGCTGTTGGTTCCTCTTGTGAAAAGACAAGGCACTTTCACTTCAACCCCCACTTAACATTTTTTTCCTCGTATTTCCGAAGTCTTCCTGTTACCTTAAGTTAGTGGAGGTTATTATTTTGTAACCGGCATGAATTGACAAGCGTTCCTGGCCTTCCGTAGGAAAACTGAGGGGAAACTTTCCGTTGTACGAGGAGACGTTGCACGAATTCATTTGAGGAATCCGATCACATCATAAGGATTTGAATTTAACTGTTTACCACAATTTTAATTGAAAAATTGCATCTTAACCACTTGGGCGTCGTAGTGTGTCGGCCTTTTATTTCACTTTACTGAGTTTAATCAGCCTTTCTCAAGACCCAACATTTGGCAATGACTAAAAATGTCACTCGCAATTACCAAACAAGCAGAATGGTAAATATCCCCCCCCCCCTCCCCCCATTAATCCTGTCTGAATGGGGCATGATTCTGCTTTGGGTAGAACTGCTGTCCAGAAATGTTTCATGTATTGATCTGCTCAAATTCCACAGATGTCTCTTCACGTGCTATTTCTTGTCAAACAGTGCACAGAACAGACGGGCTTGTTTTTGTATACATGCATTGATCTAAAATACTGAAATAGCCCTTACAAATGCACAAGCATGCATGTGTGAGTGTGTGTGCGCTGCTCACTCTGGCCGGAGAGAGTCCCACCGATCGTATTCTATGTCAAATGCATTTGACCTACGCATCGCAGAGGGCAGATGCACTGAGACCCAAACACACACACACACACACACACTAGCAGAATTATGCAGAGACGGACAGGTTGGGAGAGAAGAGCGTAAACAGATCTCCTTCTATTCTTTTTCACACTGTGTACTCTCTCCCTATTTCCACATCTCCAACTGTCCGCCTTCCACAATGTCCTCAACCTGTCTGCGGGTCACAGTTATGAGACTTCAAAGTCACTGTCGCTGGCAAAATGTCAGAGGATGAAATAACTGCAAACACAGAGGAGATGAAATAAATACAGAAAGGTTTGCTGAAGATGAGAGAATCACTTCCAAATATAGACTGACCTTTTCTAAGCGAGTCATGTAGGAATATATTATTTTATGATGTCATTCAATGGCAACGCACTTATTATGTTATAGTATTAATCACAGCAGATGTGGTTAATGTGTCACTTAAGACTCATAACTATGAGGGACAAGCGGAGAAGAAGGAGTCCAGATAACATCCAGGATGAAGAAAAGTAATATATAGAACATTTGTGAAATTAGTGGTGATTTTATCCCTATTGGTATCAATTCAGAATGAGGCCACAACTAATCTAAGATCTCTTAAACCTGAATGATTTCTTTCCCCAGGTGTTCAATTGAGAGCATAGTGACACACATCTATTATGTCTACGTCTATATACTAAGGCTTTCATGTCGGTTTCCTTTTGATGACCACATGTTTGGATTTTAAATCCAGAGGTTGTGTTCCTATCTGAGCTCTGGTCTCCGACCCACTGGTTAAAGCTTTGAGGGCACAGCTGCAGACGGACATTCGTGGTTATGTAGCATTTCATAGGAACACGGTGACTACGTTTCACAGCACATAAAGAGGCATCAGTTATTTGAGCATTAAAGCCACAACGTGGTGAGTGTGATTTCCCCCGGGTCGTTATTTTGCCAATGTGTTTACTTTCAATGATACATATCTCCAAGGTTGAAGAAAGGGAGCTATCTAAATCGAGAACAAATTAGGCCTGAAATCCAATAAATGCAATGATGAGTTTTCCCATCCTGTAAAAGGAAGTGCACGACACGCCATGGGGCTTCCTCTCGCAGCAAGATAAATACTTACTGTTGTAGCACATAGTGAAACTAATAGCCATCCTGTTATGAAGACGGCAATATTTGAGTGAAGGGCATTTTCTGTAACATAGTTAGAGTTAATGAGTGGTCCCGTTCTGTGACTTCTCAGATGACTGGAGGGGATGCTTACAACCTGTGCCAGTAAATTGCAAATTACACTGGCGAAAACACAGCAGCCTAACGGGCAGAGCAAAAAGCGTGTACACAGGGACGGAGGAGATGTGAACCAGATGAGAGGCATTAAATATCTAAGAGCTCCCTGACATAAGAGAAGTGCCCCGCTATGAGAGAAATCATTAAGTGCTTCTCAAAGGGTCCCATTAGCAAACGGGACTAGATTATATTTCTAATCTGAGAAGAGTAACTCTGAAAGCTCATTACTGACAATAGTGAGCTACAGCAGAGTTTTAATAGCCACATAGATATATATATATATATATAATGTTTCAGTCATTTTGGATTCCTTACATTTTTATTACTGCTTTAATGTTTTGTTTAATATATGTTTTAAATGAACTTGTTTGCACTGTATCCTACACTACTGTGATTTCCCTGCAGTGGGACTAACGAGGGATTATTTTATTAGCCGATGCCGTTTAACTGTACCACAGTCACGCTCGCTCCCATTCGTTTCATCTTCTTTTTTTTTTTTCATACACCAGGATGAGCACAGTTTTTTGCATTTCTGGTCCCTTTTTCATTTCTTTCTGCCACACTGCTTACCTGATGCTCTGGACCTGTAAAATATCTGGATCTGTGGCGTTGAGTGAGGCCACGAAGCTGCCTAAAGGAATGTTTTCCATCCTGCTGACTACCAGGGGGTCTGGGAAGAAGACGGGGCCCTCGTTGATGTCCAGGACTCTGATGTGGACAGTGGCTGTGGAGCTGGGGCCGTACCCGACATCAGGAACCAGAGGGTCCTCGTTCTCCACTTTGATGAGTAGCGTGTGGGGCGCTTTGGCCTCGTAGTCCAAAGGCTGAGGGCGGCAGAAGGGGGATAATTGTAAGGGAAGGTTGGTTACGTCACAGGCGGCGCGTTGCATGGTTTGATGTTCTCTACCTTGGAAACGGACAGCATTCCCTCGTTATTGTCCGGGTTGGTTTGGATCTTAAAGCTCAGCGTGGGATCTCCTTTAATTATAGAGTAGATCGCTCTCCACGCCCCCGTGTCCGGGTCGTCCCTGTCGTCCACCGTCAGGTTAACCACCACTCCGGTAGAGCCCTCGAACACGTGCGCCTCAAACTGTTAGAGGAGACAGACAGACAAATCCCCATCAGCAGGCAGATAGACATCTACAGACTACGGGCGAGCAAGTCGGCCTGGACTCAGAGAGAAAGGAGACGGGCAAGATGGTGCCGACAAATATCTATTTGAATTTAAGTAGCCACAAAGTTAAGTTTGACGGTTCTAAGTCAATAGAATGACAAAAGTGGATGACAACATGAATTGAGGCCGAGGCAGCTGCACAAATTGATTATGTTTCAGACTTTTACCACTATTAGTGGGAATATTTTGTCATCAATCTTCTTTGTGAGAGTGTTCATTTGAGGTACCCTATGGAGTTTACGACTACTCATTTTGCACACATTCATTCATTATATTTTTATCTTATTCCTGCACTTTGTTGTCTTGTTGTCCAACTGTCTGCTGTCATGAACCAACCGCCAAGTCAAATCATATTATGGTAATTAATGTTTCCTGATATGTGCACTTTTGTATATATGTCTTTGTCATCATCATCATTAAAACACCACGTTTAAGTCGAGGACTGTGATGTCAAGCTTCCTCTTTTCATTTAGTTTTCCCGCTCTGTGTTTTTGGCTTACTATTGCAGCTGCAAAATGCCAAATCGTTTTTTATACTCTGGAGCTAGAGCTGAAAAGAGGGAAATAAATTATGAACATAAACAAAAAAGAAATAAAGGAGAATGAATGCAATGTCCCATATTCTGGAGCCAAGTCAAAGAAAACAGCACAAGTAGCAGCGCACACACTTGTTGTGGATTCTCCACACTGCATCTCATTTAGCTTTCGGTGTCAATCACTTCTCACCTCTCTGCTCATTGTTGGCAACGAGCCTCAATCAAATTCCCATTGATGCATTCTGCCAGCAAGGATTTCACTAAAGACTACCTCCTGAACAGGGGTACCCCTGCACAAGCTGCAGGCAGAAGCTACGCTGTGACTGGCTATGTGTGTGTGTGTGTGTGTGTGTCAGGACCATTACGGTGTCAGAGCTTACAGTGTAATCTTTCAGACACAGAACACTCTGTTTAAGGATAGTGCTGGTCCACCTTAGATTACTGCGTCTCCTGTCAGCCCACGGTATTGTTGTTTCACAGATTACCCTTTTACTGCCTTACACCGTCAGGCTCCATGCATTTATCTGAAAAGACAGAAACATTGATTCTCCTCTTTGCTTTCTTTTCTTCCTTTCTTATTCATTCAAAGCTTGTTTATAAAAAGAGCATTGAACCATTCAACACTCATTTAGGACGGAGAGGATGGAGGCACAATGTTCTTTTTAAGGGGAATGTTTGTGCCCACATGGGCATTGTTGGCCCCTTTTTGTCCCGCGGGCCCAAGGCAGACTGGTACAAAGGCGTCATGTGAAAATTAGGGGGCCGATGGAAACATAGAAAAGCCCCGTGCTCACTGTGAAACACGTGGGATGTACTAGAATTCAAATGCAGCAGCCATCGCCTTAGATTTAGCACAGGACCCTGAAGTGGTAAAAGACATCTTGCAAACATTGCTTACATGCCCCCCCCGACTGCTTGTACTCAAAGAATCGCTATCACAGACAAACGCGGGATCGCCGTGTTAGTCGCCCTCCTCTGCCCGTCAGAAGAGCAGACAACTCAAAACATTTGCTCACACTTTTGAGCTCCCTCTGCTCACACACGTACACGCAGCCCGGACACACAGACGGCAGCCACGTGGATGGGGTTTAATCACGCGGGGCAGTCGTGCGTTTGGAGGAAACGTTGTATTCCGTGTGATGTGGCCACTAGGCTCCTGCTCGGCTGCTGATAAGGCCTCAATCCCACCTGGAGCACAAAGCAACCAGTAACCTAAAAGACTGGAAGGAAATGACTAACGAGGGAGGCAGAGATGGCTGAAAGAGGAATAATAATAAAAAATAAAAAAAAGGTCTGCCTTAAAGTTTGCTTTAATCCGTAAGTAAGCCAGTTACAAAAGTGGTTCTTGCTGAGTTCACTTTGATTAAAAAGATGACCGGAGGACCAGAGCAATAGTCACACAAAAAACTTTACAGGACAATACAATTACTAACATATATTTAGAGAATTACCCTAAAAAGTGTCTAATCCTAAACTTTACCCCACCCTTTAACCAAGTCCTCTCCTTTAAAGGTTATGGAGACGGCTCCCCAAAAGCCACAATGTGAGCCCAAAGGTCACGTAATAAGTGCTTCCCACACACACCCACACAAAGGTGTATGAGGAAGTAGCAAACAACTCTCACACACACACACACACACACACACACACACACACACACACACACACGCACACGCACACGCATCAATGCATGCCGACGGACACAGAGACACTGTGCACAGAGGCTGATAGATTGATGCAGAGTTGACCGAGGGCATAAATCACAGTGTCTTACACTTTGATATTTTAGATTTCAAGAAGTAAAAACTAGTGTTGCATTGATTTTCTGCTTCCCATCTCTTTAATGGCTTACTCTTTCAATAATTTCTCCCATAGATCTTCAGGGTAATGCCATCCTGCCAAAAGATAACGACTGATTTGATGCAGGAGAGCTTCAGAGAAAAAAGATAAATAAATGGAAAATGTCAAGTTTCAAGACTTTCAAGACGCTGTCATTCTGAGCGCGCTGTTTATAACTGTGTTTGTCTTTCATTACAGCCTGTAACATGTGTAAGATTTATGTGAACCGATTATAGGAACTAAAAATAAATGCATCATATCACATTTCCTGTTATTGGTCTTGTCAGGTCTGCCTCTATTCTTTCATATTTCCTAATTACAGATTATCTTCTACTAAACTATTTTGCTGATCTGGTTAAGAAATGTCACTGTATTTTACTATGCTTCAAAAAATGGTGGTTTTACATCATCTGTATTATGTAAATGGATTATGTATAAAACTGACCATCATATATACAGCATACAAATGAAACATTTATTTTCATATCAAGTCATATTTGTATACTCACTGGCCAAATAGTTCCTCCTGCAGACTACCAATCAACTAACGGCACTGTCAGTCACATGGCCTAACCTGAGGGGAATTGAGTAGGTGCTGATTTCTGGCTGCGTTATGAGATTCTAATGTGGACAAAGAGCGGCCACTGCATCGAGTTGAGTATCAACAACAGAATTTACAGGTCAGCGGTGACAGTTTAAGTGGGCTGTACTAATAGCATGGTCCTAGAAATGTCTCTTTCACTCTGCAGATCAATTTTTGACACTCTAATTCAGACTGAAATATCTTGGGTACGGATATCCATACTGCCTGCAGGATGAATCTTAATGACTTTAGGGATCCCTGGACTTTTCTCTTGCGTTCATGCAGCCATTGGTTGAATTTAATCATAACACAGTCTACATGAAAGAGCAGTATGGCAGGATGGAGGTAGAGCGGGTCGTATTCCAATCAGAATATTGAGGGTCCGATCCCCAGCTCCCATGTTATTACCAGCGTGTCCTTGGGCAAGACAACCTTCTTTCTCCCCCGTAGCTGGCTCATCAGTGTTTGACTATGTGTGAGCGGGCGAATGATGACATGTAGTGTGAGCACTACATGTCATCATTCTGATGACTGTATCAAACATTATGTTGAACATAATTTAGCACGTTGTATTGCTTGTGTACAGTGATTTTAACGAAGATAAGGAACTAAAAAAAAAACACTGCATTGCGATTGCAGGGCTTGTCTAACAATATCTTGATTTGGTTGATCTCCTCAATGACAACATGACACCACATAACCTTCATCGGGACGACAGCATGCAGTACACTTCTACTCGAGCAGACGGGGTTGCAAAAGCAGCCATGAAATGATGGCAAAGGGCCTGTGAAAGGGACGTGTCGCCTCGGACGCGTATAGGCCTACACATAAGAATACGCTTTACCCTAACCCTAACCCAACACTAAATGCTTGCTACCTCATTAATACTACCGTGTCTTTCATTGCATTGTTTGCTTTTTACAAACCACTGGCAAAGTATAGTCTGCGTTGGGAGCAAGGCTGTGAACACACACACAAGAATGAAGACAGATGTGAGCCAGGTTTAAGCAGTAGACACTAGCTGCATTAAACTAGACCTTCCATTATTTCTCATGAACATTCACAAATAAAAAGGTGGCGACAGATGCTGTTAAATCACATTTGATTCCTGAGCCGTTGTCCTTATTTTACGACTGTCTGTGCAAAACCTTCCATCACAAAACACACCAATGCTGAATCATATTCTTACAGATAGTACACAGCACCATGCACTCCCATTTACACACACCAGCGCAGACGAATTAAGATCAACTTCTTATTATTCCTGGCTGTCCGTCACGTCGTGTTATGAATACAGATGGCGGTTGGGGAAGCACTGACAGGCAGCAAAACAGAGACGCAAGCAGCTGTTTCGTCTGTCCTAATGGAAAGTACTTTGTGACACGTCCCCGCTGCCCCAAAGATTTGTTCTGAAAGGAAACATGCAGACGGTGGCCCGTCACATTAAACCTCCTGAGACAAGACTGTTTTGCCTCTGAGTAACGCTTGCTCCCTTATCTCATCCCGACAGGGAGCGACTGAAGGCATTTTGAGTTCAATTTTGATTTGTATCATTCGGAGCCTTTTGTATCACTTTGACCGCTTTAACATCTATCTCTTGTCATCTATCACTTATTTTATCTCTTATTTGCTACTTTTTAAAATCCTTTTATTTCTTGGGAAGCATGTAAGCTGTTCACTGCAAGTGGATAAACACTAATACAGTATCTGGAATAATGTGGAAAAATGTGGCACTCATAAAATGATTCAAAGGTCTCCGGACTTTGCGTGATTCTGCGATGCGCTAGCTTTGTTTTTTTTCCGGACCACGCCTGAGGGGGGCGCTGTAGAGGTAATGGTATAAATCAGAAAGAAATCCCTCGCAGCCACTTGTCTTTCCATTTTCTGCTTTCCACAGCAGCTTAAACATCAGCAGAACGAGGTGCAGACGGACCGCTAATCTGTTATAAGGAAGCATATTCATTGTATGGTACCAGCATGAAGCTGAAATGACAGCATGTGCACGTGATCCGTCATCCTCCCACAGAATCCTGCACCCAGTGTCTATGTATTGGCGGCTTACCTCTCTTTCTAACCCCCCCAGTCGCTTTTTACCCTTCCCCCTATCTTTCATCCTGCATACAGTAAGTGTGCCTGTAGAGTTAATGAGCTTACCTGTCTTTATTAAATTTGAACAGCCTCTGCTCAGGCTGTTTCCAAAGATTTGAAAAATCTGACGTTCAGCAGAGCAGCTTTTCTACCTTTTGCAGGATATACTGTATGTCAGCCCTCACGTTTGTCAATGCAGCACAAAAACAGAAAAAAAAAATCTATAATAAATACAGGCACACAATGTATAAAAAAAACAGATGCTTCAAACAAACAAGCATTTAAGTGTTACAACTGATGCATTTTATCATATAGCGTCAGGCAGCTTTCAAATACAGTCTCACAGTCACCGTCTACTTTCTGCTGCATTTTGCTGACTGTTTATTTCAACTTTGTGTATGTACTTCCAAGTAGACTGCCGAACTGCACAGCATGACTCCCTCAGTGGAAGAAGTCCTGGGAAGTGCTATTTGCATTCTGCACTCATTGCTCTTACATTAGAATGTCTTCAAGCTATACTGAACATGGTGGCACACATGAGTGACTGCCATGATGAGTGGTTTTCATGCTACTGCAGCAACATGATCCCTCGCTTTAAAGGATTTGACAGGTTGCCATGTTGGGTCCAACCATCCTGGTATGGGGGGGGGGAAGTCAGTACAAACCCTCCTTCCTTCCATACAGCACCGCCTATCAGAAACACACTGGACATTGAGCGAGTAGCCTTGTCATTTAGAAATCCAGACTTTGAGAGTCTTATCAGGAACAAAAAGCATCCAAGTTCTCCCATAATTAAGTTAATTACATCATTTGAGTCAACTACTTGTCAGTAGTTGGACCGTTTTATTTCATGATTGGTTTAAATGAATGCAGTTAAGTGAATGTAAAAGTGAATATTTCTCTCCCTAGCATTGTGAGACTAGTTGAGAACCACTGCACCAGAGTGCCGATGTTTCCCTGTTTATTTACGCATGGGAGGATCCATTGAGTGCACCTTCTGAGAACACATCCCGGCAGAGCACAGCTTTGTTACGTCAATCGGGCTGATAATCATGCCGGGTATTGAGGTTGTTCTGTCTGGAGCTGCTGCCTGGTACCAAACTACTGAAAGAACAGTCGTTACAGACTGCGAGTGACCGCCATGGAATAGCCGTTTCATGCCGCACGCTTGCTTGACAGTAATAAAAATTAACTCATGCATAGTGCTGAACGATGGAACAACTCAGTAACTGTGTAAACTATTTACATGCGTCATGTAGCTGATGCGTTTATCCAAAGCAACTTTCAGTAAGTGCATTCAACCTAGAGAACCAGAAAGAATCAGGAACATTTTTAGTCTCACTAGTCGAGGTACAGTCGGTAAAGGTGTGTTCTTCGCTCCCTTTTCAATTAGGAGCCAAAACAGCAAACCGTCTGGGAGCGAAGTCAGCGGGCAGGGACGGAGGTTTTGACCGTGTTCTGCATGTAGAGCGTATTGAAATATGATTGCAAATACATGCAAATGCTCGCTTACATGTGGTTTAGAAGTGCTTCAGCAAGACCCATTTTTTCCTAAGTTAGAAGCTGACCAACATCATATCAGTTTCCAATTTTTCAAAGTTCCAAGTTCAAATTGTATCTCTCCACATCTCAATCTAACCTGATCTGAGAATTTAAGTGTGAAATAAGATGCACGCACACACACACACACACACACACACACACACACACACACACACACACACACACACACACACACACACACACACACACACACACACACACACACACACACACACACACACCTTTGTCCTTCGTAAAATGCCACTAACCAAACACACTGTTCTTAAATCCTTTCCCGTCTCTTCCTCTTTTCGACGGAGCTTTCTGGCCAACTAGGCCACCGTATCAGCCAGGGTAAGCGCCGCGCGTATCTCACAGCTAGCGAAGCAATCATGCAAGGCCCGGACTAATCCGTGACACCCGTTAGCCGTCCCCCGAGACCGACCGGCCCTGACAGCGCCCTGCTGCCCTGCGCCTGGTGCTACACCCGTCACCGCTGAAGTCTTTATCAGCGGGACAGATGGATTTCATTGGAGCATGTTCTCCTGTTCATAACAGAGGACGGAGGGAAGGGAAGAAGAGAGAGGAAGGGAAACAGAGAGAGAGAGAGAGAGAGAGAGAGAGACGGCCGGGTGCAGAGAAGTTGAATGGGAAGAAATAAAAACAGACTGGCTGTCAGTTTGTCGGAGTGACGGGAGTGAAGAGGTGCATCATGGTCTTGTTATGAGGCGCTGGGGGAAATAAGATCGGTCAGACACGGCGTTGAATTAGCGGAGCCTGGAGAGAAGACGAGGAGAGACGAGGAGGAAGGATCAGCGTATGTGTGGAGGAATGATATGAAGAAGAAGGAAAAGAGACGTGAAGGGCAAAAGGTGCTTAGTGTGGAAGAAAACGGGTGTGGCAGCGTCTGCAGAGCAAAATCAAAAAGGAAATTCTAATAAATATTGCAGTAGGAAAAGATACCTTAGCTCATGACGCCACATCACACTGAATCATTCATCCTTAGAAAGAAGGTAGTAACAAGAAAATTACCATACATTTGGCCTGCTGTTTAGCTAATTGTAACATATTTAATCAGGTTTTACTTCTTTTATGTCAGTGGATGCTGTATATTGTATATGTTGTACTTTTAGCAGCCTTTCACTTCTGATGAAATCCTAAAGTTGAACTGAAAATTACAATTTCTTTACTTTGTTTAAAAAAGAATTGTATATCCCTAGCTATGATGGATGCAATCTTCTAATTTGTTTTTTATCAAAGGTCAATCTGTGAGCTGCACTTGTAAGTCTCTCTGGACTCATTACTCAAAGACAGTTATCCTCCGTATAATATGGGAAAAACCAAACACTTAATGAGCAGGTTGCTAAATGGTAACTTGTTGCTAAGTGGTAACTTGTTGCTAAGTGGTAACTTGTTGCTAAGTGGTAACTTGTCGCTAAGCTGTAACTTACAAACTTTGTAATCTTGCACATGGTCCCTAGCTAACCTCCTCCTCTCCCCCAGTGTTACATTGCACCACAGAACCAATGCTGTACGCTTGTTGAAGCAGATGAAGGGAAAGAGGACAACACATATTCCATCAATCTTTGTAGGGGGTTTACAGCATGTCTCCGAGCAAGACGTGCTCTTAAATGACAAGCTACAATAAAAAATAGCCACACAGAGGCCTCTCGCAGTATTTACACCAATTTGTCAAAAATACATTGGCGCTTTGAAAAAACAGGAAAAAATAGCAGTTGGTGTACCACAGTGGGCTGACATTACTGTCTCTTTACTTGTTTTCTAAGATAGAAAAGGCAAAGCAACTTACAGGGGAAAAACTGGCGGGGCCATTGTGAAAGGGGTCCTTTGACCTCCTGCCGCAAGATCTATCTTCACAATGAGTACGTAGCACTGACAAGTTTTTCTTTTACAGACGTAGATTCACTTCTTGCAGCCGTTTGCGGTTTGCAGTGGAAATGTGTTACCGTTGTATGTTCAACATACTGTAGTTTATTTAAAAATGTCTGCATGCTGTCCCTAAACTGTCTACGAATTGCACAAATTGTGTATTAATGGCAACGTGGAACCTTCAGGCTCCCAGTTAGAAGTCCACAAGCCATTTCATTGTCGTGAGACCTTCTTTAAAGAATTAAATGTCAATGTATTATTTTATCTGTGGGGAATATTTTACAGCCACATGTAACTTTACAATCCCAAACTAGAAATCAATGATATTTATTAATTGAATTATCTAAAAATGCAAAGTTGAAATGTCAGTAGATTTTGATGCAATATCAGCGTATGGATTAATATATGGTGTTCTTTTTGTGTGTTAATGTGATTGAATTTAAAATCCTTTTTGGAGACACTGCCTAGCTGGATCCCAGATTAATCTTCAGACTTCCCCGACATTATTAAGAATTTTCAAAGCATTAAAACTAACGCTCCCTTGTTTTATAATTCTTTTACATAAAGTGTAGCTTCAGCAACTTGAATGCAGCAAGAGGAATTAGCGAGGAAAGGCAGAGCAGATTCCCTGCAGGCGGATCTGAGGATGTACGCAGAGGAATGTCTGCCTCTTTGCATAAAGCTGTGCTGGGAAGGTCCAAGGAAAAACTGAGGGACCCTACGTGGGGATTACATTTGTTGAATTCAAACAAGATATCACTCATAAAACCCAGACTGGATTTAATGAATAATAACAGGAAGTAACACACTGTGAACATTCATTTGCTTTTTTTGCTTTTTCTTTTACTCTCTCTCTCCTTCTATGTTGATTCTTCATACTCATCTTTTATCCTTCCCTCTTTCTCTGCTTGAGTCCTCCACACAAGCTGGAAGTAGAGCTTTTAAAGCTTACATCTCGCTCGCAGGAGGTGGGGTCTTCAGAAAAGGACCTGATTTTTCTGACGGAAGGGATTTTGTAAAGTTCTATGAAAAAGATTTGAATATTTAGTTGAATATCTTACACAGTGAAGACCTGAGCGCTGCCGCAGCGAACCCTCTCGTCCGAGCATGATGGTCATCGTAGGGGTCAGAGAGGATTCATGAGGTGTCGCGCGGATTAGGGGAGAGTGGACGGCAGAGGATTTATACGGGGGAGCTTAGCGCATTCGAACGCGCTCCAATCCTGCGAGGCGTTACGCGGACCTCTTCGTGGTGAGAAATGAGAGCATTAAGGGGGGCGTGAACGTGGCCCCCCTCCGCGCCCTCTGAGCTGTAACATTTTCCATCCGTGTCGCGCACCTCACGGGTTCCCCCTGACACCCCGATGCATCATGGGAGGGCTGTAGGGTTGGTTTGGTTTGGGCAAAGCCGGATGTGTCTCAAAACCTGACAACTGCTGTGGGGCGTTTTCCATTATGAACAACACAAGTCAGTGTTACAACTGTACCTTCAGGCACATGGAGGCTCGTTTTCTACATGACCTCATTCTTTCTTCACCTCCAGAGGTGAGAAGGAAGGATGAAGAGCGAAAACAAAACCGCTTTGGCAGCAGGTTTTGACAAATCCATCATAAGTGGCACAAATGTCAATAGGAGCAATTTATTGGTTGCCGTTTTCAATTTCTTTTTTTTCTTTAAGGTTACATTTTCCCCAGACTAGACAAACCCTCGCTGAATCACAACATTAACTGTCCTGCGGCCATATTCCCGTAAGCTTCCTCTGCACCATACCACCCAGTTACAGTGATCCATGTCACATGTTCCGTACAGACATGTACACACTGCACGTTTTAACAGCTTTACTGTGACAAGACCAGGACATGGATGTTTTTTTATGAAAGGAAGTGAAAGGTCAGAGTGAATTAGATTAGTCATCCAGTGGGTGAAAACACAAGTAATGTGTAGCCTTGAGGTACATGTGTCTCATTTCAGACGGCTCTGGTAGTGTGTTAACCTGACGTCCTGATGTATTTAGAATACAGTCCACACATATCTACTTCTATTAAACACTCATTAACACCTATTGCATCTACTTTGCCCATTGGTTGTCAACACAGCGCTCTGGTGAGTCACAGACAACTGAACGTGTCATTGACAGCGGGTTGGAAAGAATGGAAACGCCAGAGTTACAGGAAGAAAAAAAAAACTCACCAGCGTATGCGTGAACTCGGGGGCATGGTCGTTCTTGTCCGTGATGATAATGGTCGCTGTGGCTGTTCCTGTCAGGCCCACCTCGCTCCCCGCCATGTCCTTGGCCACAATCTCTAACTCGTATGTCGTGGTCGGTAGTGTCTGGAAAAATAACACATAGCGATTCAGAGTTAAGGTCAATACATTAAATATATAGCAAGGGTGTCGGTGTAAGGTCATAGGCACAACAAAGAAGCATTTTGAGTCAAATTACTTTAACAGATAACAAATGAAGGACATACAGTTGTAGTATCTGGGATAATATATTTACGCCACTTATTAAAAATGATTTCTAGATGAATGATTAGCCACGTCAGTGATTAAATGAATCCACATGAAGCAAACCTTACACTGGTCGACGTATTTACATGGAAGTAAGAACCTTTGCAAAAAGCTTGAAAGCTATTACAATAGTCAACTAGAGGCTTGATTCCACCATCAAATTGACTCAAAATGGCTGAAAAAATAATAATCATATTGTAAATATGGGCCTTCGCACTCACATACCAGTGTTAAAAGCGTTAGTAAAAACTCAGGTTATCTCTAGGGAAAGGTCAGGAATCCACATTTCATACATAAGAGAAAAAGCGTCCCTAAAGCTATGCATTATGGGATGAAATATAAGCGTCATTACAGATGGTTTCAGATGAAAATATTCCAGAGGGGCTTAGAATTGTATTATATGCACATTTTCCACAATCCTGAAGATCGAGTGTTTTACGCCCTGCCCGAAAAGACAAAAACTATTTTCCTTTCAAATAATATGCAAAATCATTGTGGCCATTGAGGCATTTAAAGATTTTGTGGCTTCTAGATTCTTCAAAGATATTATTATGGTTGATTCGATGTTGGAGATGAAAGAATGTGCACTAATAAAACCCAAACTGCACCCACCGTCTGCTGATTTCACATTCATACTCAAGTTAGTGAGAGGCATGCATCCTTGATTACAAAGTAGCTTTCCAGGAGCGCAAAGATCCAAATTAGAAATCTAATTCATTTAGTAGCCAGGCAGCATTTGCAATGTAACAATTGAAGAACTCCTGCTCACACAGCGAGGGTGAAGCATTCCTAGCGATGGTATCAGGGATAAGCATTTGTTGCCATAATTCATGCCTAATTGAAATGTTGACTGCTGTATAAATAACTGGAAGTTGGGGTTGTTAGAACCAACATTTATTCATCCGCTGCAGTGTTTTCTCCCTCGTGGGGCCTGCCGACTGCCACATGCTTTATAAAACTTCATCTTTCTGTCTCGCAGAAAAGGCTTCTGGAGCTCATGACTGCATTGTAGATTCACCTGATATGAATGCATAGCTTCTCATGCACACTGGCACAGAACAGGAGGAGGGGGCTGCACACACGTGCACACTAAACAAATGCAACAAACCGGAAAACTAAATCATCAAAATGTATATTTTATGCAACAGATGACAACGATTTGATCATTTTTCGCTCTCGGTGTGCTGGTGTTTTGTTGTTTTTCCTCAGGCCCTTGTATGGGACACCTGCTAACTGCCAAGCTTCTGCTCTAGCTGAGCCCGTGTAGTTAACTGTTTATGCTCTTGAAAGATATCATTTTCATGTCTTTGTAACAGCATTGCATGGTTTGATAATGGTTGCATCAGCAGGGAAACAATACTAGTAATGCATTTTTTCTGATGTCATGTCTATTTTTTATGCTTTCATTGGCGCCAGCTCATGGCTGGCAGAAATTAAAGCTACGTCTATAATAGTTTTGGATTATTCATCCCCTTCAATTGCATTGCCATCAATCATTACAATACGCACTTACTACCATAATCAAATCAGTTTCTCTGCCTTATCGTGTCCCTGATCTTTATACCCATGCAGCCAACCTGACAAAAACACACAACAAAAACCCTGGGCTCTGCTCAGCGTTAACCTGGGCGCTCATGTCAGTCGTCAGTTTGAGCGCGTTCCCCGTTCGCCTCATCAAAAATAGCACTCTAATCTCTTTCATCGATGCAGGAGATCAAACGGTCGATAGGTAGACATTTATAACGATCACATAACCGAGAAATTACACAATGATAAGCTATTAGCGGAAAAATGAGGACATATGAGATGCAACATAATGGAAGAAAGTAAAAAAAAATGGAATTCTTGATAGATGAGCTTTTAAAAATACCAATTGAATGCTTTCAACTCTGTTTATACTCCATTCAATCAACCGCTCCAGGTTAGACTGTGGAGCCGGTGAGAGAATAAACAGGTTTTTCTATCAGCGGTTTGTGTGGAGACACGGGGTGTCTCTCACAACCAGTTCCTGCTCGATCGAACAATGTGCAAGCAGATGGTGCTCCAGGGACCCGAGACTTTATTAAAACCATGCACACAACATGTGAACACGCACACATGGTGATGGTCAAACACACACACACACACCTGCAGACAGAGGTTCACGTTTGCCCTGCAGCTGGAGCGGAGAAGGACTCTGGAATACCTGCAGTCTCAGTGGCGTCTGAACACTTTGAGCGCGGCCTCCTCTGGCGACTGACAACGTCTTAATGAGTATTTCCCGAGTCTCAACTCAATTATAAACTGCCTGGAACTACCTGGCCAAGAAGACTTGTTCAAATTCACTAGAGACAGTTTCAACAACTGGGAATTTTCCCTTAAGCCGTCAGAAAACCTCTACTGGAAAAGGGCTGATTGAGATATTCACCAAAGTAAGCTCCTTAATTTCATTTCAGCGTGATGTTAATTTGTCTGGAAATACTTGATTCAACTTTTGGTAGCTGCAAAAGTGTGAAATGGAAAGATAACTGGCAATTTCTTCCGTGAGTCTAAGCCAATATCTTGTGATTGGCTGCATGTTGAGACAAATAAAGTTTTGTTGTATATTCCCTCCATACAGTAGGCCAGTGGATCGATTTTGTGTCTTTTCACACGACCCTCACTGGCCTGCAGTATTTAAAGACTAAATAAGTACATCTTCAGGTATCACTTCATCAAGGATAGTTGTATTCTGATCACATGGTTTTGTTGTTTTATAAAAGAGTTGTATGCAGTTATTGAACAGGTTGCTACACATGCACACAGATTTGTCAACAGTGGAAATCAGTTAACTACTTTTAACATCTTTGTATCTGTGTTGCATGCAAGATTTACTTTAAGAGTTTAGAAGTCTACTGTACTTATATTAGGAACATCAGCGCTTAAGGCTAAACACTAATATCAGCATACCGACGTAATCACAGTACTAATACCTACATGCAGATGTTTAAAAAAATGTAATGTGTGTTAACCGTCTTTATTTTAGTGTGTGCATGCAAATCATCACCAAATACAAAGGGCAGCTGAGGTTTATGGGAAAGTCAGTTGTCCCACGATAAGCAGTAATTATCCAAATTACAGGTCTAATTACAAATTGAACCCAATTATGGTGCTGGATACTGAATTAAAAACCTTCATTAAACAAAGTCTGCACTTTTACTACTGTTCCTGCTGAGAGTCTGACGTCAAGCAGCATAACCTTTGTCTATCCAAAGCGACTTGCTTCATTACGGACGGCGCTGACTGTCAGAGGTCAAGTAGATGGAAGTCATCCTGAGAGGAGGCACCGTGTCCATTCGCAGAGGAGCTTTGCTTTCTTTCCGATCCGCTGTATACGGTTCATTCGTATACATTGTACAAAGAGCTAATTAGGTCCAGTGTAGCAAATGATATGGCCTGGCTTGTTTACGAGACATGTGACCCGAGAAGGACATTTGATACCTTCACATTCTGCTTTGAAAAGGATTCAATGAAGCCCTTCGGTTGAGGGCTGATCCGGAGTCTCTGAATAGGTGTGGTATTTTTACGATTTTGGTTCTCCTCTGGCTTTTCACTAGTGCTTACTCTCAGCACCAAACTACTCGCTATTGTTCCGGCCCCTTTTCAAAAAATGAAAACTGCCTTATATAATAGTCCATTACTGACAAGAGCAACCTTATTCCGCTCACCTTTATGCCATCATCATCTTAATTCTACCCCTAATTCTACCACATTTTCTTCTTTATGTAGAGAAGCTCTTTTTCACTTAACTGTACATTTTTCAAGTTGTGAGTTCGACCATCCATTCATGAATATCTCAGATTGTATTTTTGCGAATTATGTAGCAAATTTCATGTCAATTTCTTTGAGAAGTTTCACTCAATACCGATTTTCATTCTATGGTATAGCTAACAAAGTTACTATTCCTTCTTTGAAATCTGTCGAAAAGCAAGAAACCCACATTGGTACCACAAGAAGCATCAGCTTGGATTGTTAGAAAAAAAAAAAAAACACAACACAGCCCCTCTTCATACCAGAAGAGCTTGCTGACAGCCTGCTGCACACCACCTCTACAGCCTTATGATTAATCACTCTGACGATAGTTAATTAACGTAGGACAGCAGCCACGTGAGACCCTTATCTGGGCCACTGCAACCTACACATTTATCTATTTCTCTCATCAGTCTCTTAAGTGTGGTTGGCGTTCACGCAGTGAAGAGAGCAAGAGACGTACGGGGGGAGGCAGGGGGGAGGCAGGGGGAGAGGAACACTTTCATACCGGTCTTCCTTAATTCAAAACATTGATACTGATACCTGCTGCATTGCCCTGAATCTAAAGTCCTCCGGTACATCTACTATAGAAACAATGTTTTGTTTGTTGCCATAAAAAAGCATCCACCATATATAATAAAGAGTGAAGAAAAATCTAAGATGTAAAATTAATGACAGATTAATCCTTTTCTAGGAGTAGGATAACTAGGGTTGTCTACTGTGACAGTGCCAAATGTCCCTGATATTAAAAAAGCAAATGTTGTGGATAACGAATAATAATTCTTTCTATGCATTTCTTTCAAAAGAGATTCAAGGATTTTAAGTGGCTATATTTACCAGTAGTGACAGCTGGTAGTGTGACCTGTTATTGAAAGTTTTCTTGTCATATTATCAGAGAGCATTGCAAAAGCTGCGGAAGGGCACTGTTTAAATTTAGCGTAACCCAAAACCTAACAAGTAAATAAAGAAAGGCCAAGCAGGAGTCTTTGTATTCCCAACATCATCTTCTGTGATTAATGGACACAGCAGTAATATATTTTGTACATAAAAAGCTACTGTTCGGAAGATTAAATATGTAAATCGGCAAGATCCAAAAGGAATTAAACATAATTTCAAGGATATAACAGAAGTGCAATTTTGTAATAATCATCCAGAAAGAGAACAGACAAGTTAATCATCATAAACTCGATTCCTTGCTGCTAAACTACCAAAAGCTACAAATCCTGCAGAGCGGATTCTCCTAGCTTTTCAGTAAGATGGAGTCACTGTCCAGTAATCAGTGCAGTGACACAAACAGAAGGCTTTGGAGATTTTTGCCAGTCACAGTGTACGATGTTCATAACAGAGATCACAAGACGTTGGCAGCAACAACACAAAGTCACATATTATATTTCAGCGCAATCATTTCAAAGCATGAACTGAGCTCGAAGCAACGAAGCTCACTCTTGAATAACCTCCTTCAGCACACATGGTCAAGAGGCTTGAAAACGCAAAACTCACTCCACTTTCAGCCGTGAGTTAGAAAAAGGACATCTTGGGGTCATTTTGCATCAATTTGCTCCAATTTCTCGCTCAGGTTGCATCGAGATGGTTCTCATTCGTGCACTATGCTTTGCCGTGTAAAGAGAGGATTTAAGTGAGAAATTGGTGAACTGCTCCTTTAAATATATGGGCCTTTGAAAATAAATGATCAGAAATGCAACTATCAGAAAGTACTCGTGGTTTAAATTCCAGTGCAACGTTTTAATCATCGAGTCCATATTTTCTCATGTTTTTTGGGAAAACATGGTTCTAAATGAAAACTGTTTTTATTGTTAAACAGTGTTTGTCACAGATAACACATACATACACATACTGACCTGACTGTTAACTTTGGCGACTCCGTGTTAACGCCCACTCAGAGTGCCAGGAACCTCGGCGTGACACTTGACTCCCAACTCTCCCTGACTGCCAACATCACAGCGACAACACGATCCTGTAGATACACGCTCTACAACATCAGGAGAACACGACCCCTTCTCACTCAGAAGGCGGCACAGGTACAGATTCAGGCTCTTGTCATCTCCCGACTTGACTACTGTAGCTCTCTCCTGGCAGGTCTCCCAGGTACCGCCATTTGACCACTGCAGCTCATCCAGAATGCAGCAGCTCGACTGGTCTTCAACCTTTTGAAATACTCCCACACCACACCACTTCTCCGTTCACTTCACTGGTTACCAGTGGCTGCCCGCATCCAGTTCAAAACATTGGTACTGACGTACCATGCTGTGAATGGATCGGGACCAGTTTACATCCAGGACATGGTGAAGCCCTACATCCCAACCCGCACACTCCGATCTGCATCTGCCAAGCGGCTTGTTCCTCCCTCACTGAGAGAAAAGCACTCGGCGAGATCGCGACTCTTTGCTGTCCTGGCTCCCAGATGGTGGAACGATCTCTCTGATGACATCAGGACTGCAGAGAGCCTCTACATCTTCCGTTGAAAACTCAAGACAAACCTTTTTAGACTCTACCTTGACTAAAACACTAGCAAACTGTAGCATTAACAAATGCTAGCACTTAAATTGTACTTATAATGGCACTTTTCTATAACATGTTTTGAAACTGCTTATTTGATGAAAATTGTACTTTCGTGTTAATTGTTCTTCTGAGTTTGTATCTCTATGTGGAAATGCAATTATTGTAAGTCGCTTTGGATAAAAGCGTCAGCTAAATGACTCCAAATACTGTAGAGAGAGATGATACAGTAGTACGCGGTGTTTGTTATGTTCCACGATTTCTGGAAGAATCTCCCATTTGTGCTGAAAAACCTGGCAAAAAATGTTTAAACATGTCATAATTTAATTTTTCCTATCTAAAAGAATGACTAGAGCTGTCTTCAGCTCTTCTTCAGGCAAATATTTTATGAAATATTTGAAATCTAATTGCATCATTAATGACATAAATCAAAGCATAGTTTACAGTGTTTTCCTCCAGTGGTTAATACTGCACCTCAACTAGATTGCATACCACCACAAGACACATAATCACACATTTAAACAAATGCCTTTAATTAGCCACCAGGATTCATTTTAATCTACTTTACTTGTACAACACAATGTACCTGACAAGTACACGTGTCTACCATGCCAGCTCTTCTCCATAGAGAAAATGATTAGTACACACAATTTACTTCAGAGAAACTCAGAGCACCAACTTGCATTCAAGTCCTAATTTTCCACCACAGCAGATTCTCAAAAACAGATGTTAAGTGTGCTATGCAGTTCTATAATTCTGTCTTTCCTCCCTCCTCGTTTCCTTTTCTGTTTGCACTCTTTAAACACAAGCTTTTCTTGGTTTGTTGGTCAGAATTCGTTATTTCATTCTGAAGACAGATGCCATCAAATTTCCTTTGACCATGGCAAAATCATGAATTCTTCACCAATTGTATGAACATGGTGCGGAAATGCTTACAAAGACTACGACCCAATGATTGAAACCAGTGATTTAGTTTAACCCTCCTATTACCTTCGGGGTCAATTTGACCCCATTCAATGTTTCAAACGTCTCTAAATAGATACCGAACATTTTTTTTTGCTTCAAATTTTATGTCTTTTCCTAATTTAACGGGGACAACTGGGTAAACATAAAATTAACATGATGATATGTTTTGAATGTCCTGTACACATGTTGTACGCATCTGTGTTGTTTGGGGTCAATTTGACCCGAGAGCGTTTTAGCTGTATAAAACTAATCAGGTCGTCCACAGGTCAGACACTAAATCTGCACCTGCAAACCCAAGCTATTTCCAAATACATAAACCTGGGAAAAAATATATAATTATAATCATTTTCTGGGTGTTTAATTCGCTGGGGTCAAATTGACCCCAATGGTAAAAGGTGTTAGTAAATTTAAAGGTAACAGGAGGGTTAAATCCATTGGCACCTTTACCAACGCTTAGTGTTGCCTCTGAGGGGATGTGGAGGACGACCTGTTTACTGAGACGGGGCAGCTTCCTGCCAGAATTCTCCATCTCCTCCAAACAATTCCTTAAAAATTGCCAACTCTGGAACCTCTGACATGTTAATCTCACATACAGTGTATATGTCTCCGCCCAAGAATCCAATTCGATCTCAATAGTATCCTGCAACAAACATTAAATAGACTGCAATAGAATGGCAACCTGTCGGGAGTATTTTCCTGCCTGAGGCCAAATGTTTGCTGGGATGGTTTTAAGTCCCTCAATACCCTGACAAGGATAAAGCTGGTGTGGAGAAGAGCTGGATGGATAGTTTCAGGAATTAAACAGCGTAGGAGGAATCATCCAGAATCACATGGCAAAAACCCATGTTTTCTTCATGTTGACCAAAAAATGTGAAATAAATTCAGATCTTTTCCCAATATGTTAATTTGTTCAATACAAGAATAAATGAAAAACTAATTGTTCCTCGTTATTTGGACAATATAACATTTGAGGTCATAAAAACTAAGCTCTAGAACTATAAACTAAGTTGTGAAACAGTCCCTCACTTCATCTATCGTACATCTCCGATCGATGGGATAAAATAACACCAGTACGGTGTTCATTTTAGGACATTCTCAGATCTCAGACTCAAGTGTCAGACCCAAACGAAAGGGCGTTAGGTCTCAGACCAAAAGTCCTCGGACTCCGGTGAAAGGGCTTCAGTCAGACAAAACCTCCGCCATTCTCAGACCAAACTCCGTCAAACCAAACGGAGTCATTCTTCCTCTGCGTTGCTCAAGCTAACGTTAGCAGTTTTATCACTAGCTTACGCACTGCCATTGGAACATAAAGAACAGCGTCGTAATGACAAGTAGACATTTGTACTTGCTAACTTAGTATTGTATTTATCTTTTATCTTTAAAGGCATAGTTTGAGGTCATTCTCTGTTGAAAAAGGGGTACATTTTCCCTTAAAATATCCACAGATTCACGGTTATTCATGAATGTGGTTTTTGATGATTATGGTTAAAGTGTATACAATACATTTTTTTGTGTGGATATACCAGAGATGGGGACTCGAGTTTGAGACTCGGACTCGAGTGCGACTCGAGTCGCACACACGCGTGACTTCCGACTCGACTCGGACTCGAGCTTTGGGACTCGTGAACAATGTTTCATTTTAGGAAAAATCTGATGAGCTCGCTATACCGCTCCCTCCGTTACCTGCCTACGTAACACGTACATCGACATCTATTGCTGGCTGCGCGCGCGGCCACACACGAGAAAGACAGCAGCCGCTGCTGGGTGGCGCTGACGGGGGGGGGGGCTGGGGCTGAGGGTCCGACCGACGGTTCGCTGACGTCGGGACGTATGCGTTTACTCTGCGATCTCCTTAAACTGTCTCTGCTCTGCTCACTGAAGCAAAACAATACGTGGACAAGAGCAGCGAGTGTTGTCACCTACTGCTGCTAACACACCCCGTCAGACCAGGCTTATTTATTTATATCCGTTAATGAACTTTTCTCCTCTTGTTACCCTGGTAACCGCTGTCATTAGAAGGTTGCGTCGATTCTTACTGTGAAAATCTACGTACTTCCGGTTTAGCGGCTACGCTTCGTATTTTCATTTTATGGGAAAAACCACAAAAAAACATTAAGTAAAGAGTAAAGGAGGAGTAAAACGTTGTTGGTATGTTTTTTTTTTTTTAGGGTAAAAGGGACGTTGATAAGAGATGGGGACTCGAGTTTGAGACTCGGACTCGAGTGCGACTCGAGTCGCACACACGCGTGACTTCAGACTCGACTCGGACTCGAGCTTTGGGACTCGTGAGCATCTCTGGGATATACAGAAGTGCTGATGCAAGCCTGCCGTTTCCAATCTGCATAAAAACTACAATGTTGTTGGTTCCGCTTACATATTTACTGCACAGACCTGAGAGTGACATCAATTTTCCCATCTACTCGCTGCAAAATAGCAAAAAAAGCAATTTCCCAAAATGTCAAACATACTCAAGCTGCACTAAATGCACATGTTTGCCCCCCTGCTCCGGCAGGGACAGACGCCACGCCACAGGTTGGGCAGCGTTGACCATATTCATCCTGCCTCATCAGGCCAATTAGGAGCTGCAGCACCAGTGTCCCTCAGCTCCCTGTGATGTGTGGGGCTGATTGGGGTCAAGGTCGGGTTCAAGGCTGCGGTGAGCAGAACGCACTAGCTGGGGCTAATCTGATCAGGCGCACTGTCGGACCACAGCCTAATTGCATCTTTTAGCGAGCGGTTTAGATGTATATTGGGGACTGAAATAGACCCCATATACTTAAACCATCATGCCCCCCCCCCCATGATGGTTTAAGTTCTAGAAGGACGCATCATTCAGGATCAACGTCGTTCTATTGATGATGTCACAGAAGGAAAGAAAACTATATCCATTTTTTTGAAGCTTTAATGTTTTTAGTTTGTTGATTTTAGTGTTTAGTTTTACATTTTAGTTTAGAATTTAACTTTGTAACTAAAAAAGAATCGTTTTTAGTAGGGCTCTCAAAATAAACGCAATAATCTATGCGATGATCAAATGTGTGTAGTTTTGTGTTTAAAATAACATTAATTTAACAAGTGTCTAAAATACACATTTGAGTACTAGAAGAAAAAAAAACATTCATTAAAAACAACATTCATTGATCGCCATTGATCAAGATTCATGAATTTGAGATTAGTTAATTTTTTAAATCTTTTTACAGCTCTATTTTTTTTTTTTTTTATATTAGAAACATATTTAGCTTTCTACGACTATAGCACTGGGGTTCGCTTCAAGTATAACAGTGATTATCAACCATAGGGCCGTGGCCCCCGATTTATGAAGGTAGATTAGTCTTTATTTTACAAACAAAAAAAAATGTTTTAAGAGAAAATTTCTTGCATTGCATGCAAAAATAAAGTAAGTAAAAATACATAAACTGCCACGCTCAAACTGTCTTGTTAGTTTGAACCAGATGTCAGTCATCAGGATAATCGCGTGTGCGTGTCGTACGCCAGAAAGCAGAAGAGTCGATCACCGAAACAAGGATTTTTTTTACAGTACAAAGGCAAATAAACTTAAAGGAAGAGCGTCTTTTTTCTGCACTGACGAGTTGGAGATAATCGCGACCTCATATGAGGAGGTGATGTGTGTATTTGTAGACTATAAAGCCCTCTGAGGCAAATTTGCAATACGGTGTTATACAAAATAAAATGAAATTAATCATAATCATGGCAAAAAATGACACCGCCCTCCTGCAAGGTCTACAAGCACAGTATCACACACAAGTTCACGTTAAATGCATTAAAGTATTGGTAAAATGTTTAGGCTCATTTTAAGTGCCTCATCATAATCAATCACATTATATTCCTTTAAATGGGCCTGCTGGCACGAGGCTTCATGGATGCATCATCATCCAATTAGAATAATGATCTCCACTCTTATAGAATAGGTAGATAAAATCCAGCCCAAAGAGTCTGATTCATAGTTATGAGGACATATGATACATAAGCTGATATAGTACATATGTATGTGTAGATGACTATATAGAGCTGGGAGTTTTATTACGTGGTGTGAATCTGTGTCTGGGCGAATCAGTATATATCTATTATTCATAATCAGACATTTGATCAATTGAAGCAGTGAAACGTCCAGAAGTTTATTAAGCAACAAACAAACCAGCAGAACTTTACAAAGAGCACGACATGCAGTGGCTTTCCAGATGTTCTCTGCATCGCAACATGTACAGTATGAGAGACAGTGGATGCTCGGCTGCAGTGTGTTCATCACGTAACGTTACGGCTCAAGGAAATTTTCCTGTAAATAAATGATTGCAGTCTTTGTCTTCAGCATCTATAGAGCTCGACCAGGACGTCATCGTGAAGTAAAAACGTTCAATGTGTGTTACTCCGGCCAATCGGGCGGGCCAGTGATGGGGGGAGGCGGGTGTTTCTGTGTTTTTGAGGTCCTAGTCAAGGTAGCTAGAGAAGTTCCAGGTTGTTGTTGTTGTTGTTGTTGTTGTGTGAACTGCGAGTAACGTGGCCGCAGCGGAGAGCGTATTAACAAATAAAAGCATCGCTGCCCCATCACCTATTCGTCTTTATGTGCCGAGTGAGCCACCACACCCTGACGTTACAATACATTGCTTTCATTTTTGTGACCGTTAATTTGCGTGTCTGTGTGTTTCTTTTAGTGCGACACTGTTTTGAGTAAAGTGCGATCGCCATCCTGTGCCTGCAATCATCAGAGCTATCAAAGGCCCATCTGGGAAGCTGGAGAGAGAGTGTGTGTGTGTGTGTGTGTGTGTGTGTGTGTGTGCAGTCTCAGATCCTTCAGTGGAGAGCCCAGGTGTTCCTGTTAAAGTGTTAATTAGATTATCACAGATCAAACCAGGGTGGCATTCGCAGGGGACCGGAGGTGGTCGGGGCGTCCCGCCGGGGCACCGGTTCCATCAACTCCTCGTCAGTCACCAACTAGGATGAATTAATCAATAACAGGACTCCTCTGAACTGCCTCGCAACCCAGTAAGGCAAGTATACCAATGACTGTTGTTGGTCTGAACTTACGTAAGTGCTTCTCATTGTGTTACTGAGCTACATGATCACCGTCATTCACTCGGTACCATTCACTCGGTTTTAACCAAACAGATTCATAGATATATATATATATGTTAAAATCTAAAGAGAAAATACAGTCTGTCCCATCTTACTGTTAATCAGTCACTCAACCGAAATGTCCTTTACTAACCATTATTAGCTTCTATTCTTTAATAAAGTACATTATGTTTTCCCATCTGCAGATCACATACCTGAAATCAATGTAATTCACTTTGAACTTCATATACTTTGGGTGTACAGTAACAACAACAGGAAGACAATCCCGTCCAAGTTCTTCATTGCCTGGTGCGCTGAGGTTTGCATGCAGAACTTAATCTATGGACATATTTTAAATGAGCCTGTTACAATACATGTCAAGAAATAACACAGGGAACGGGACACACCGGTACACACACACACACACACACACACACACACACACACACACACACACAGACGGGTTCTTCTATGCCGGTGGGGACTTATGCACAGAGGTGAAGCGTGGGGACCTCATTTTTTTTAACAGAATAATGGCATACTTTCAATCAAATCATTTTCCTTAATTTTTTTCAAACCCCAATATCACCTTAAATCTCAAAATTTCTCAAATTTATAGAGTTGAATATTTTTCTGGTTTCTCTATTCCGGTGGGGACCGTCCAATTATGTCATAATACAAAATCACACCAGGGGGCAGTGTTCAAAATGTGTCTCAAACAAGGTAAGGTACTCAATAAAGGGTACTTTTTAGAAACTCTAAGGCACTTAATACATATTTTGTCAATTCATGCTGAATATATACACCATTGAATGTTATAATTGTATAATGACTCATTATCATTGTATAATGACTCATTATCTATGTATATTAAACCCCACTCTATAATATTGTTTGATATATTGCATCTTTATTTTTTTTAAACTATGCAGTTTAAAGCATCATCATCAACTTTCAAATATTATATAAAGTTAACAATTACAGAACAGGGAGCAATAAGACTACTGTAAACAATGTCTGTAAACGTGCTGGCAGTCCACCAGGAATTTAATCTTCCATCTGATGAAAATGCGGCTTACCTTTTTTTTAATTTTTTTTAATTCAGTTTTTAATATATATTTTGACAACTCATCCCTTGATCGGCCAGTGACGATGTCGTGATGCATTTCTGACCACTGACCACCATTGATGTAGTCCATTAAGGTCCTTTCAACAGCTTCGATTTCCTCTTTGGTCCACTTCTTCTTTGTTTGTGGTGACCCTGAATAAAATGAGACAAAAATGTAATGCTGTTAAACAGCAACTACTGAGGCTATAATGACAATAGGTCATGACTGTACCACTACACACAGTATGACAACCTATAGTTGCAGTAAAGTGAAGTATTTGTAGTAAAGATTCCAGTAAGACAAGAAATAGAACTAGCATATATATTCTCAAAAATGATGTTCTAATATTCGCTTGAAGTTGATAGTTACAAACATTGAATGCTCCGAGCGAGCTGTGCTGTGTTAACATGGAACATTTCCTTGGCATGAAATGGCAAATGATCAAACTAGGGCCCTTTTTACTCGTACGTGATTCAACTAAGTCAATCATCAGGGACTCGGTTCCCCAAAGGTGGATCCGCGCTCAAACTGTCCCGTTAGTTTGAACCAAATGTCAGACATCAGGATAATCGCATGTGCGCGTCATACGTAAGAAAGCGAAAGGCCAAAACAAGGATTTTTTAACAGTACAACAACAAATAAACTTAAAAGAGGTGCGTCTTTTTTCTCCGCTCACGAGCAGGAGATGATGATGAACGCATACGAGGAGATAATGTGTATTTCAATCATTTCTGTTGGATGAATTGAACATAATGTACATCTTTTACGTTGTTCATTCTATAAGTCATCGCAGGATGTTTATCCCGGGGGAGAAGCCTCCTCCATCTCTAAAGGTGTCTTTTTTCAGATTTTTCATTGTTTGTGGGGTTTTTCCTGTGCCGATGTGAGGCTTTCTGGAAATAGGATGCCTTACGTGTAGACTGTCAAGCCCTCTGAGGCATATTTGTGATACTGTGCTATACAAAATTAAATGGACAATGTACTTATGGCAAAAACTGACACCGCCCCCCTGCGAGGTTTACAAGCCCAACAAAGTATCGCACAGCAGTTAACGTTAAGTGCAGGATTTTTGATGTGTTGCTATGGTGATTTATCCAAACCTGCTTCGGGGAACCGCAAAGCCTGATCTACGTCATCTCATCCTGAAAATTATCCAGCTAACTCAGTTAACCATGTACGAGGAACAGGGCCCAGTGCATGAAGCTGTTGTAACTTCTAGTCTATTTTATTAATGCAATATGAAGTCAGTACAGTAGCGTGCAACCCGCAAAGCAGACAATCGTGCCGCTGCTGTATTATTCATTTTCACATTTGAATATCTGTTTTTAACAACTATTCGTATATATATTTTTAATATAGAATATTTGTTGACAGCCCTAATAGATATGTTAGGTGAAAACCTGGAAAAAGAGATTACCTTTTTTGTGTGAGATTCACCAGACCTCTCCAGCCAGCAGCATCTTTTCATCGGAACTACCTTAAAACAAGCAAAATTTAGAATAAGAGACTTTAAATGTATTCATTAATGCAATGAAATAGTTTTGGCGCCCACAGAATGAACACACCTGATATTTTTTAAAAACTCAATTAGGGAATGTGATTGTAAATAAACGTACAGGCAAGGTAAAATGCATGCAAATTAGTCACTTGTCACTGAACTGTGTGTTTTCTTTAAAAGATAAATATTGTATTACTATTTTAGAAATTTCTATAATCCTCACATTTACTTAAACTATTACATTTGGCTTCATGTGGCAGCAGTGAATATCTTTTTCACCAACCAGCTGTCTGCAAACAAAAGGCATCTCTTATACCTCATATTTTAATTTAATACAATTCAATCAATGGGTTACATTTACCCATAGTACACCGTAGGCACCATTCCTAATGCCTCTGGGCCAGGTCCTCATTGTAAATGATAATTGATTCTTAACTAATTTTACCTGATTAAATAAAAAGTCAAATTACACACATCTTTGGACATTGGGGATAGCCTTTAACTCATCATTTTTTTAAATGTATTTATGATTCTTGTCCTGCAGTACTTTCTTTCATCTTTGTTTCATGCTAAATACCAACGTTTGGCAAAATAACCATAGCAACACAAGCTCGCCACTGCTCTGGAAAAAAGGAAGCTGTCTTCCTCATTAATGAAAGAGCGATATTATTTAGATTTACATTTTACAGGGAGAGTTCTCCGAAATCAAAGATCTGTTATGAGATCACTTCCTGTACGAGCGCTATCGATGCTGCCAACAAGCAATCATTAATCTACAGGAAGACCTTCGAGATCCGCAAATGGTGGACACATCACGCCGCAGCCGAGCGTTGACGTTCTCACACTGTTGCTCATACTGTACATTGTTTAACAGTTTTGCGATGCAGAGAACACAAGGAAAGCCGCTATGATATATCCGTATTATAATAAGTGATAATTTACAGTTGCTGTTCACATTGACCCAAGCGTTACATATCACTGCGCACGGGAGGGGGAGGGCAGATACGGCCGACTGTTCAGTGACAGCGCGGTTGTTACTCGGCGGGCTGAGCACACTCCGGCGGGAGGCCGCGCCGGACGGGCAGTCGGGCGCCACGACAGGCCAGATTTGGACCGCAAGTTTAACATATGTGAATTGGGCACTCATGGGCCACATAAACTGACGTTGCAGGCCTCGAGTTGGACACGTGTGCTCGAGACTCATGAAATGAGATACACAACGTTTGGTGGCTACAACTATTTAGTGCTGAAAGGCAGCTATTTACTTACCATTTATAATTTCGCTGGTAACCGCGTTATAAAGGCAATAAGGTACTTGAGGCAGTACTTTCTTAGTGTTTCGTACCTTATTGCTTAAATATTAAGTACCTAACTCGTCTATTACTGCTTGATCTGCTATCAACCCAGTGAATATTGTATTTAATAGAATCTAAATTGGTGGGAAACACTATATAAAATATATTTGACTTCAATTTTACCAAACTACCTGTAAAAATTAATTACTCTAGCATTGTATTCATTGTGACATTTCTTTTCTATGTGCACAGTCAAGCAGGTTAACAGCCATTTAAGAACCTTAAGATGACATAGCCTACCTGGTTAGTATGTTCACGGTCAAAGGCTCCTTCATTTCTCCGAAATCAGCATCTGCAAATATGTAAGCGGATGGAAATGTTATTATGGTGTATGATGAACAAATAACTTCAAAATGAGACATTAAAAAAGAATGTATGTATTTTGCATTTGAAATCCCCATATACTTGTTATATGACCTAAACCTTAACATCATGATCAATTTGGGATTAAAAAAAAGATCTAAAGAACCCTAGTTTAGTGTAATATTCCTTTGACTTTCTACAAACACCAATGTACAATCATCTCCTTGTGTCTCCCCTCTCTCACCTGTGCACTTCGAGCTGTCACTACTGGATGGCAAACATGCTCCATCCTCCTAAAAGCACAAGGGACACATTCAGCCAAAGCTATACATCCAACTCATTACAGTACTCTTTTTTTTTTTTTTTTATGAAATGAATTAAGTTTCTCGGAATGCATTATAGTAACAACATCTACTTCTGTTCTTAACGACAAACATTATATTATCTATCTCAATACCTATGACAATCTGAATTAAAATGCCTATTTATACATGGGTAGATATTACAATCACTCTTTGGGCAAATGGAAAACTGCTTATTAAGTGTTATAGGCCCAAAAGCCACCGTAAGGATACTTAAAATGGTTAAAGGGAAATTAGTTATAATCCAGGTCTTAACACAGATTAAGTATTACACTCCCTTTGATGAGCATAATATTCACATTATGTGTGAAAAGATATTGATAAAACATGAATATATTTATAAAGTATATAATAAATAACTAATTAGCTGTCCAGCATTCTATTTCACAACGCGTGCACATGCTGCTGCTTGCACATGCTTGCTTATTGTTAGCTAACATTAGCTGTCCATTTAAGTTGAGTTTAACACATTGCAACAGCTCATTTTATATGGCAGTACATATGAAAATAGTATCAAAGTAAACTTAACAGCACTATTTGTGGTGCTAGTTGCACATGCTTGCTTATTGTTAGCTAACATTAGCTTCCCATCTAAGTTGAGTTTAGCACATTGCAACAGCTCATTTTATATGGCAGTACATATATTAATAGTATCAAAGTAAACGTAAAAAGCACTGTTTTACATTAGAAGCTAGTCCAATAATTAAAAACTCACCATTTCTATCCAGCTTCTGCAGCCAGCACTGTCACGTTGTCTGCTGCTCGGCAGTCTGAGGGAAATGGACGGTAGCAGGTGCTTGGTGGGGGCGTGGCCAGACCGAGGACCCCACGTGGATGGTAACAGTTCGGTTTTGTGTAAAGAAACGAAACTTAAGGTTCTTAACACAAAACCTGACATTGACTGTCCCCACCGTACCCTCGCCCATCCCCCCACTCCTTCAGTCACCATTAGCTTGAGGGAGCATTGGGGCTCAGCCTGTTCTGCTGGGCCTTGTTAATAACGTAGAAGGGTAATAGTAATTACTAAAACCGAAGGATTACATAAAATACCTGGTGAAGTTGAGACGTTATTACTCAACTAGAATTAAGTATACATTTTAATATGTATTTTATTTAATTTCTAATAAAACTGGAAGCATTTTTGAACAATTAAAAATGTAGACAAACATTGATATTTTAAGAATAAAAACTACAACTACTACATTTACAAGCCCTTGTATTCAGAACAAGTATTTATATGTGCAGACATAAATTATGAATTTAGAATGGGAAATAGCATTTAAAAGTGTAGTACTCACACAAGAATACACAAAACGTTCTTTTAGGCGCTAATGATCATATTTCCGGTTTAAGAATAAAGAGTGGGGAGGGGCTGACAATTTTTACAGTCTTCTATGTAGTCTTTAATCAAGGTTTTACGGTAACTCACGCACTGTTCATACCGGCATTATGCCGTAAAAACTGACGTTGCTCTTCGGCAGGCTGCAGCATTTATTTTTACAAGTCATGTAGCGCCCAGCGGTCGGAGCTGCCCTAACTGAAGTGAGTTGTGTACAAGGTACACAGAACTGTGAAGCGCCAGAATCACTGATTGGAGAAGTCAAAGAAAGGGATAGAGCCACCATCCAGGTGCGACTGGGCTCGTGGCAGCAGGTAGATGATGGCGTCATCCACTCCCACATAAGGCAATGCAAATTGCAGAGGGCCCGGTGATGATTTTATCTGGGCTTGAAGGTGGGTCAAGAGCAGCCTCTCCAGCACCTTCATCACATGGGATGTGAGGGCAACTAGTCAGTGGTCATTGAGGCCACGGTGTCTTCTACAGCATCGGGACTGCCTGCTGCTTTAGGCTCAGAATAAGGAGATGTTGGTGGGCTTTAGACAGCTGGATGGCGCAGGTCTTCAGCACCCTGGGGCTGATACCATCAGGAGGCCTTATGTTGCTTCACAAGAGGTTTCAGTATGTACTCTAACTGCCTCACCACATACACCCTTGACCCAATCCCATTTACTCTTCTTCAGACTGAATTTCTTCTCACCATCCCCATCTCTGGTTTCAGGGTGTATTCCAAAAGCTTTCTAGACTGCCAAAGTCAGCCCCCTTTGATGTTGACAACTTCAACCAATTGTCTTCGTATCTGCGCCTATCAGACCCCAACTCAACTGAGACAGCCTGTCTCATATCGAAAGATTTGTCTTACTTATTGCAGTGTTATCTATATACTTTTGTCAAATAGTTTATATCGTTGGCAAGTTATCCATATATATGGGCTTTGGGGGAGGACAACCAAACACCAAATATTCTAGCACCGTTGATTCAATGTAGACATTAATGACACTTTATCGTGCTGCATAATATGTCATGCCATAGCAGGGTAGGAAATTCACATAATATTTAGGCCCCATTCAAGGGCGTAACCATGTATATTGGGGGGGTTAGATTGGTATTTTCTCAATATTTCCTAAAGAATGCATTGTTACGCACTTGCCCCCACTAACTGAAAAGCAGGGTTGTTTTATCAAAAAATTGGCGGCATTTTTTCATTAAACTAGTGAAATAACATAATACCTTTGTTAAAACGATTAAATATACTTATTTGGACTATATTTGGATGTATATGTAATTGCCATAAAATGGCAGTAATGAGACTATTAGGCAGTAGTTTACAAATCTAAAGGGTTTTTCTTAAGATTCTTTGAATCAAAACAGAAAACATTAATCAGACTCATTCAATTTTCTTTTTATTTCTTTTATCGTTTCTCGTGTTAAGAGATGTCAAACAGCTTGACTATTTTGCAGAACGCTGTCTTCTAGATCAGATTCACAGCAACCAAAGTTGGCTCTCGTTTATTGAGATGATTACGCCATGCTTCTGTAAAAACAAAACTAATTTAAACCTTGAAACCCTCAATCAACTACAGTCTCAACTAATTGTGTTTTATCCAAATACACGATTGGCTGTTAACCACAAGATGTCAGTAACCTTTGAGGAGAGTAGGGATTGGTATCGGGGGGGTTTTCGGTGCTAAACCGGTGCATTTAAAATTATTTCTGATTAAGCAAAAGAGCATATTGTTTATCCACCATGTGATAGAATTTATTATTATTTCTATGTTTAGTTAACGCTATGCTGTGTAAAATAAAGACGAAAAGAATCAAACGATCTGCCGTCATTTGCGTGAAGAAATGGAGTCACGTGTCTGCAGCTCAATGTGGCTTAATGGCGAACAGCACCGAAGGAACGTCGTTACACCCTCTGTTTAATACTTCAGTGGGGGGCTGTCCGACGGGAGGGGTGCGGTAGTTGCGGACTCACGCTCTGTGTCCGCTGGAGAGCGCAGCTCTCCTGTGTATGCGCACGTGTCTGTGTGTGCGCGCAATAGTGTGCCTGCATCCGTCTGGGCGATAGTGCCGCGTGCTGAAAGAGGGAGGGAAATACTGACTTAAATAAATAGAATAGAAGGGTGATGGCTAGCTTGCCACACGGTAGGCTATCGTTTGCTGCTGAGAGGACGGTGTCATCAGAGTGTGTAAATACATTTTTTCAATCGGCTCAGGAACCGAAACTAAGCACCGAAATCTGCGTTGCATTTCAGTACGGTAGGTACCGCGTAGGAACCGGTGCTATATTAGTACCGGTTCTCGGTACCCAACCCTATAGGAGAGTGGAAACATTTCTCACTGACAGCAGTCTGTGAACCGTTAACTAAGGGTAGGTAGCAAGCCTCATTAGTTGGAATGCATTGATGCATACATAAAAATGGAACTTGCTTTTCACGACCACACCTGGGACATAACCTTATGTGGAGGCAGGACGGTTAGATATTTCAAACATGGGAGAGCGATAAGTGATAGCTAGCTAAACTGCTAACGAGGCTACTCCTCGTCTGCTGGAGACTTAAACCGGGGTCGAGACGTTGTTCCTTCGGTGTTGTTATTGAGCTACAGACACGTGAGTTTATTTTCTTACGTGAATGACAGAAGATCATTTTATTCTTTTCGTTTGGTCTTTATTTTACGCAACAAAGCGTCAACTTAATATACTATTAATAACCTTTTTCGCGGACCGCAAGATGGTCCGTCAGTTAATAAGCACGTTGAAAGTTGCGGGCGGACCGGCCGGGTTTAGGGGCAGAGGGGTTCCGCTGGTGGGCGAAACCGCGCACTGAGGAGTGAATAATTGTAATCGTGATGGGGGCTGTAGTATTTGTGAGTGTCCACTGACATTTAATTGTCCAAGTAAAACACGTAGTACTAATATTAGTCATTGGCGCTGTATCCGTCCATCTTTATTATTTCACAAAACCGCGCACCTCTGTGACATCATCAACACATGATGGTTAACTTAACCGGAAGTATCCAGGGGCGTTTTATTTGTTTGAGCATGTGTCCCTATGTTTTAGCATTGCCTCTCTGAACATCACCATGTTTACATCATCCGAACGGCAGGTTCACATGATCTGAATTATTATTGTCTATTGTAATGGACTGACATGTTCTGTGAGCGAGATTACACATTAAGACTTTGTACTTGATGGAATTATTTCCCCTTACACCTACACAATCAGTATTTTTACTTAAGTTAAAAGCTTGAGTTGATACTTCAACAGAAGTATCTATACTTCTACTTGAGTAATGAATGTGAATACTTTTGAAACCTCAATGTTGTATCACCCACTATGTTGCTTGGTTGCCTGGTGACGAAAGGACACGTATTTCTTGTTGTTTTTGCTCCACTTGATAAAGTCAGCAGAAGAATTCCCCGGTAGACAACGACATTGGTTGTTGCTAAATTTGAGGGCCTTTTTCTTTTGGACCTGAGATGGTGACGAAGACTGGATTTGCTCTCTGCAAACTCACAGGTCTGATCAAGAAGTGCTCCTTTTTTCTTTTTAAGAACGTTTGATCCTTCCCGCACACGGAACAACAGTCAAGGCGAGACTCAAAAACATTCAATGGCATTTTTGGCCCCTTTCGTAGTGATATTTGGGGCAAAATGATATTTCTTATGGGCAATTTTTCCCTTTGCCCTCATGTAATTCCGATGCAAAATAGCTCACACTGCAGGCCTTGGTTGATTCCAGGCTAAGGCATCCTACAGTAAAATATGTTTTATATTGATACTATAGCCTAAAAATAACACAGGAAAGCACTTGGGTAAATATACAAGAACACCACCCTAACCATTTTTGATGTTTTAGTTGCATTATTGGGGTGTTATAGATTTTAAATAGTTTACATATATAACAATCAAATCATGACCGTGCTGTGTCGTAGCCTATGTCACAATGTTCATTCTCATGCTCCTCCAAAAGTGTAGCAAACTGTCTGTGATTCAATGGTTGTGCCCTGATGAAGTTAAATATTTTAGTGACAACATCAATGACATGGTTAATTTTTGACTTGCAACACAGGCTGATGTATTATGTCACAACCTGGCTCTTTGGGCCATGACAAGATTGGAGTTGTACTGCTTTAAAGAGTTTTAACATCTTCTTTATTTAACATAAGCCAACGAAAAAAAGGTACACGACCACACCACCGGACGTCTGCTGGAGAGAGAAGAGAGAATGAACACTGGGTCTTTTAATCTCAGGGAACCGGGCCCAGGTGCCTTCAATCACCAAACCCAGCCCACAAAATCCCACTGGAAAGCTGCTGCCTCCACAGCAGGGGTCACCACATTTATAAAATGCAAAAATATTGACAGGACTTGGACAGGCCTCTGTTGTGACACCTGCAAATTGGTCCCATTTCAGACCCAGCATGTTTGTGCATGCATCTACCTCCGTGAATAAATCGCTCCCTGTCGTTATCACTTTCATTGAGCGCAGTGCTGCCAGCTCCTCAGTGAGCTCTCGTCCAAAGCCAAGGAGAAGAATAAAAGCACTGCAGCTTTAGTCCATGCATGAGGTAAAATTAGACAAAAATATTTACTTTGTAATTTCCAATCAACCTCTCACGGGCCGGTCACGGACAGCCAAAGGGCCGGATGTGGCCCGCGAGCCATACAATTCCTACCCCTGCTCTATGCAATCCCTCAGCAAGTCAACAACTTGTCATTTATAGTTCACGCAAATATTAACCTAATTAATTTGATATAGAAAGTGTACACATTAAATCGTCATCCATCAAAGCATCTTGCTATATTGATTTAAAGTAAAATGTCTTTTGTACTCCTATTTTGTCTATGTATACAACTCTATACTTGCTTGTCTATTATCATCCATAGCGTTGTGATTGAACAGTGGGCACTGTTTATTAAGACAAGTTATCTGAAAATAAAAGACCTTATTGATCTCTGCAATAATTCATGTTACACTATTCATATGATGAATGAAATCAAATATAGACTATTATTACGATTGTCAATAATATCAATGATGACATACTAATAACAACATATCCTTAAAATAGTATAAAATAAACAGGCAAGAGTTTACATAAAGGCTAGTCTAACATTTTATACATTTGAAATAACCTTATAATTGTTTTAATGAAATTGATTTTTATTTAATTGAATAATTTGATCAATATCAGTATTAATATTATGTATGTATGAATTTTTTGGTTTATTTATTTGTATACTTTTTATGAAATAAAGCATTTTATTTGTGGTCTGTTTTACCACCATCAAACAGACAGCATTGAAAGTGTATGTTGCGAAAATACCACTTTTGAACCGATAGGGGGCGGTAGTGAGTGGAAAAACAGCGACGCACACTTCAAGAACAGCCAACCTCATGGGGACTGCAGTACCCGTGTGCATCCACTAGGGGCGCATTCAGAAACACACTCACACAGTTTTGTCATGAAATTGATGTTCCAGGGGACCTCAGAAAAAATCATTGGGGGTGTATCTAGACACCATTTTGGAGCTTGTGGGAGGGGTTTGCCCGTGGGGACCTCACTTTAGGTCCCCACGGGGACACAAGTCCCCACCGGTCTGTGTGCAATCAGGTATAGGTCCCCACCGGCATAGAAGAACAAGAGCACACACACACACACACACACACACACACACACACACACACACACACACACACAGCCACAGGGTTTATCTCAGTGGGTTGCCTGCTCCTCTATCTGAGTCCAGAAACATTTCACAGACAAAGCCAGTTGAGTGTTGCCACACAGCCATGTGGGATGGAGAACCAGGAACATGAAGAAACAAACGTAAAACACAATCAATTCCACATCAAGTAGCAGCTACTGATGTGGAATTGTCTTCGCAGCACTACAGGGAATGACAACAGATGTTTGCTAAAATGTTTTTCCTTATTCACCAACTTTGAAAAATGTTGGAAAAAGGCTGTGGAGAGAAACTCGATGATAAAACCTTTGTCTTGACACAGCGATAAACGCAGTTTTAGCTATAAAGGTGTTTACTTTGCAAAATATTGACCTCAATATCTAAAGGGCAATTCAAACTACACTGATTCTTTTATCCACGTTTCTACCTTGCACACTTGACGCATTCTTCATTGACAGCCAATCGAATATTGTACCTACTAATTGTTGTGAAAAACAAGATGCTTAGTTTTTGGCTTTGATGGAGGATGTGTGAAAAATAAAAAAGATTGAAAAAATTAATCCATAAAGCCACTTGAAAATTCAAATCTACACACAAGATCAACCAATCCGACCATTCCACTCATCTCTTTTTTTAAAGAATTGAAGTAAGAGTTGACTGATAGGTCTGATGACACGCTGAAACTATATGCTTACAGACTGTAGCCATCTTTAATTCAGCATCTGAGCTGGAGTCCATCCCAGCCAACACCGGTGGAGAGGCAGGGCAGACACATCGGTTGCCAGTCAAATGCAGGGCTTCCACGGTGTAGAACACCAATAACACTCACACCACACACCTACAGGCAATTTAGAGTGACCAATTAACCTGAGCCCCATTGTCTTTGGACTGTGTGAGGAAGCCACACGGAATCTTCATTTTTAATGAATTAATAATCTAAGAAAAGCAGCCATTGTATTGGCTTTGTATGATTTGCCACTGTTCAGTGCATCACCACCTGAATTCATCAACAATAAACCTCAAATTTTATCAAAATAGATGTTATTGTCACAATGTTATTCACATTTGTTGTAATAGATATATTATGTCTATAAATGCTTCCCAAACCCTCATGCAGATGTTTCACACAACACTGTAGCCAATTATTTTGTAACTCCGTCAAAAAAAGGGAGAAACTCTTAATCTAGGGAGCTTGTTGTTTGCTTTTGGTCTTCTCCTCACTACTGAAGCATTCTTTCATCAAGGAAAAAGGTATACAGTGGAAAGACCACACACTGAGAGCTTGAGTCTGTTTCACCACGTATCTCCAAGGAGGCTGTTTTCAATAGGGAAAAGACAAGCACACTGGCAAAGAGTCTATTTATACACAAATACAAACACAATATACAGTATATCTAAATAGGACAGGGTAAAAAAATAAATATATATATATACTGTATATATATATATATATATATATATATATATATATTTTTAAATACATGATATTAAATACATGAAAATGAGTACACACAATGGTGGTAGCATTTGATTCATGTAGTAAGTGCACAACTTTTAGACAAAGATTTTTTGTTTGATCAGTGACAGGACTGGCTCCTAAATACCTCCTCATATTCCCATATTCCATATGTCCTCTAATCCTCCTTCTCTTCACGAGACAAAAATGTACTGATGTCACTTTGTGAAACGGGTGTTACACTTTTAATTAATTATTTCAGTTAGGACATTCTTTATTCATTTTTAGAATGTGAAACATTAAAACTGGTATATACACAAAATTTAAAATACAATTTTTACACAAAATACTAATTGATTTGGTTACTGAATTGACCCTTTGGAATAACGTTTTTCTGGCAGTTCTTTGGTGTTATCGCGTCGCAATGCTTAAATCAATTCCATGTACTTAAACGTCATCTAGTTTATTAAAAATACCACAATGTCATAGTCCTTTTTGATGACATTTAATACGACGTTAGCAGTGACAAGCCCACTCTTTTCTAACAAAGTCTTTGGAGCTAATGATCCCCTCCATAGTGAAAACATTATTTGCCCTGTCTCGCTCATATGAAATGTCCTCATCTCTCAGTGGACGGATACGTTGTCACTGTGGCACTTGGGGGAGGAAATGGAGTGATTCGTCCCCAGCTCCTGCTGCAACGGGGACAGCTTGCTTATAATTGCTGTGAAATGTCACCCCAGTTGATTACCATTGATTTGCACAACTGCAAAGGGAACACAAATAAAAAGTACAGTTGACGAGTGCATATTTAGTGAGGCTCATGCATACCAATGAAGGCTTCTAATTCCGCTCTATTTACTCAGGTAAACACATGCAAATTTATGGTCCAAGTCAGTGAAAGCATACGAAGTTTTACTAATGAATGACACACTGATACTGATGTCATTCTTCCAGTTAAGTGATCAATTTGGATCTATATATGTTTAGTTCTTCCAGGTCATTACATTTTCACAATCTACAATGACTTAACGTGTAGTTGGCCAATCAGTGAGTTATAAGGTTTAAACGAGACACCTAGAAAGCCCTGGGTTGACTTGCAAAGTGTGTGCCACTTACAGAATACCGAATGTAAAAAGAAACAGGTCATGAAGGTAAATTATGCTCTGAGCACCGCATGGATCTCCCCTAAGATGACTATCGTCATTCAAATTAAAGGTGTCTCCGGGATTTTAAGGTTTCTTTTGGTTGCAGTGAACAACTCATTAACATTTGGTTGAAAATAATTAGACTTGAATAATAATGTAGATTTTTAATTCCACATAGAAGACTACTAATCTCCTGCCAAGCAGTCACTGTGGTTATAAAACAAATAAAGGATGAGCCGAGTGAGTGGTTTCAAATCGTGTAGCTATAAAAAATGGAGCTCAACTTTGCCAGTGTTTGCACTGAGACTTCTCTGTCCCAGCTGTGTGGCACTAGGACGATCCAACAGCTACTTTATTTTCAAACATTTGAAGTTGGGACACATCCTGCGTGGCCCGCGGTGCAAAAAGACACAAACAACGTTTGACTGCCAGAAGCACACACGTGGTTTTGGTCATGCCTAGAATTTGACCATGTGTATTTAACACCCTATCGGCAACATGATGAGATACACACATAATCGATGTTATGGTGCTTAGTAGTTTCAGGGATCTAATAATGATGGACACACACACACTTTAAGCTGTAATTTGACACACAGAGCCCCGGTGTGCCGTCCGTTCCTTTGATAATTTAGTCCCTTTAAGCACAACGTTGTCTTCCAACGAGTTGTTGACATGCCATGCCTTATTTTAACATGCTCCTGTTTGGATTAAATATGTAAATCTGCCTGACTTTGGCGAGTCCATCAGCATCTGCTGGGTGCCAGGTATGGAATACAGATGTGGGCAGATGGGTAGTTAGGAAGGCTCCTCACGTCTGCCTACTAAGAAGCAGCACAACGACTCGGCCGCTCCGGCACCGCCATTCTTCAACTGGATTGATTCTCACCAACCACTGGCGATCTGGCTCATCAATATTCAGAATCGCGCTTCTCTAAATTAGCTCCAGCCTCGGGATTTTAACCCTGTAAGTGGAGTGCTGTGATTATAATCAAGAGGCAGCAGTTCCGAAACTTTTTCTGTCAAGCTCCCCCTATGATATAACAAGAACAAGTGGGTCATAGCTTTTTTTTTTATTGCACTTTGAGGGGCTGGTGGGTTTTAGTTAGCGGTTAATCCCACGCTTCCCTGTAAAGGTGCATCAGATCTGGTCCCGCGGTCCGGGCAGAGCCGGTGGTGTTTTGAGAAGGTAAAATAGTCTTCATGTGGGGAACCTCTCCTCCACGCCCCCAACCCCTCTCTTCCTTTCGCTCCGCAGACTGACGGATCGAACGGTTGCCTGGGGGCCGCTCCGTGTCGTACGTCAGCCAAACCGTTCGACAAAAGTTTCGATGACTTTGACGACATCTTCATCTAAATGATAAATAATGCCCCCCTCCTGTAGTGCAGAGGAAGTGTGAAATAAGAACTTTGTAATGAGTTCAGGTTCGAAGCACACAATGGAGCTTGTCTGTTTTGTAATTAGAGCTGTTGCAGCCAACATCACATCCTGCCGAAGGCTTAATTTACCCATTGAGTTTCTAAGACAGTAGCCAAATTGTTTGGCATTGTTTCACTTGTATAAAGATCAATGGCAATCTTGTGTGGCATGACTTCAGTTAATTGTAATAGTTGTAATTAATAACTTTGTAATGGGTTTTTTACCAAAAACAAATATCCCTTATTTTTCTGATTTCACCATCGCCCTTCAAAGTGCCAATGTCCCGATTCCATGTGGTACTTGGCCAACTGTGGCTCAGTGGTAGAGAAGCTCGTCCAACTATCGGAGGAGACCATGTAGATGTGCCCTTGGGCAAGCCAATCAAATCCAAACTCTTAACCCCAAATGACTCATGCAGATGTGCCTAGCTGCAATGTTCCTTGTTTGCATTTATGATCAATGTGTGAATGTGTGAGAATGTGGGAATAATTACAGTAGTAGTGTTAAAGCCAGAGAAAAGGATCATTTCAAGTACAGTTTACTGCAAATGTTGCAAAGAAAATAAATGTCTCTTATTAACCACATTTCCCTTGAAACTTGGCCTTGGTCTGCATTGTTACAGGAGAACTGTTGGGTATTTTTGTTGATTCTGGGTTATTCAAGTAATAATGCACGAGAGGCTGTAATTTATAATCCAATAATGTGCCGTTCGCCAGCGAGCTAAAAGCTAGAATATCAACTAACGCTCGCCCAAAATACAACCTGTTACTTTCAGTGTGCAGAGGTATGCAACGCTCAGGTCAATGTGAACAGCAACTATACATTATCGCTCAATAATGCACCTCCCGTGACCCGCTCTCAACCAATCAGAACGCTGGCTTTCATTAACCCGTGTTAGAATTAGGCTCAGGCAGTGGGGGCATGAACCTGCTTCTTACCTCAGACAAGAGTCGAGTCCCTCCACAGTTTTGCAGCTTACTTATGCTGCACTGAGAGCTCAGTATTGGTTGATAATTACTCACATGGCAGCTACATGTGTATTATATAGTTCAGATGAAAAACGTTGTAAGTTTCTTTCTTTCTCTTTGAGGGATTTATATCAAAGTCAAATTGGCCAACGCATCATCCACAAAGAGTATGTAAGCTTTTGAATTGGATCTGTTCAAATCTCCATAATCCCTGACACCAAAATTAAACTGCACTGTTTGATCGTCGAAGACGCGCTCCCTTCAAGCCTCTCCTCCCACTTCAGTAAAACAGACAGGAAAGAAGAAAAAGACGCCACTGTGCTAGAGTAAAGCCGAGTGGTTTTACTGTCACAGACCAGACACTTTGAAGCGAAGTGCGGAAATGTCTATGCTTCCCCCTTTTGTATGTTTAACAGCATTGGCAATAAGGGATCTGTTTTTGTCACACAATCTCTTCTCCACACGTCAAGAAGTAAGTACAATATTATAAGCAACGGTGTGATAACTGTTTATAATACATTATTAAAGGGTGAAGAAAACTACTGCCTCCTTATTGAGGGTCTTCTATTTGCAATTCATGTCATAGTTTATATATTATCACCAATTTCTAGGTATTTTGGTTGGATGGAACTCTTCTCAAAAATGTACGTCAGTTGTAAGTTGTAGTTCTAACTGGTGTGTAAAAAAAACATGGTGTTTTTGGATGGCGTGGCTGAGGCCGACAACAGTCAACAATAAACCCGGGTAATGATAAACTGGATCTTAATTGGCACAGAACGTTACAGTATTACGGTAGTTCAGTAACGCAGTCCTGTTCAAATCACGTCAGGTCACCACGCATGCGCGATCGCTTCTGACAGACAGGAGGCTGGTCATGTTTTTGGCTCATGTGGATTTGTTTCGCGGTATGCAGCGCTGTTGTTGCGTTGACTGAAAAGTAACTCGCGAGCCGAAAAAGTGTGGGGACCCCTGCGTTAGACTGCAGGCAGCAGCGCTCCCCCCCCACCCCACAGTGACGGTCCACACACCATAAAATTAGGGAGAAAAGGGTTCCCTAATCCTTGTTTTTGATGTTTATATTTATTATGTCAAGGTGTAGTCCCGGATATGTCATTTCAATGCATAAGGCTGTTTGGGACTCCAATGAACAGTGAAGACCGTTTTATGGTTTGGTTCTTCTTCATCCTCTATTTGATTTCGGGGCTTTGGGAAGAGTAGTCCATGTATGCTGATGAGTTGCCACATCACAAGATTCTCTAATGATGGCGAATAGAATTTTTGAGAGCCAGAGATAATGTAATGTCCCTTTAGAGACCAAACGGGGCTGTGGGTCACCAAGTTAATGTGTCTGCTTCATTAGATCAAATATACTAAGCCATCGGGACAGCAAGAGTTTATTTTCCTCATTTCATTTTTAGGATCATCGACTACTCTCTTCTTCTACTTTCTTCCACTTTCTCAGTTTAAATAAAGAAATGATATATTTGCGTGCGTTTGTTTTGGTACATAGTGGGTTTGTGAGTGACATGCATTCTCTTTCCTTCTATCGGGGTGCTGCTCTTATCGTTGCGGCCCAGAGGCCACGGGACTTATCGGGAAAACGTTCATCCAAGCGGGTCACTGCCAGAGACGCTGCGTGACAGCTGGACTTTGGCTTCAACACAAACACCCGTCCCCAGGAACGCTTTCAGAAAAAAAACTCAACTAAAATATTGGAAAAAAAATATTTATTTCACATAAAAAAAAACTTCAGAGAAGGTATCCGTGGCGACTGCCTCACATGGTGCTTTGCAGAGCCAAAAGCTTGGTGAAGCACAGGATGGGCCTCCACTGTATCTCCAGCTTTCAGAGACCAGGGAGTCTCAGTGGCCCTTTGAACAGAAGCCATTATGTTCAAAGTATTTTGGAACTCATTGGAAACATTGCTTTAAAATGCACACACCAGTGTATTGTAACATAAAATGAAAAAGGTTTAAACCATGCAACCATGAAAGAGGTTTAGCTGTTAATATCTGAGATGAGCAATCATGAGTTCTTAAAGGAAGCGTTCGATCAAGATTTTGGGGAAATATGCTTATTAGCTTTTCTTGCATAGAGTTAGGCAGGAAGATTGAATTACTCTCATATGTGTATTGTCAATATGTGGCTTCAGCAAACAGCAAGTTAGCTTAGCAATAAACACTAAAGTTATCCACACAAAACACAATCTGACTGCCAGCACCTCAAAAGCTGAAAACTCCACAAATGAGATCGGTTTTGGTAAATCTATGAAAAAATACCCTCATGATTTCATCACTCCAAAGTATTGAACCTTTCTATTGCTTTGCGAAAAACAAAATATATCATATTTGGATCAGTTCAGGCATCCTCTCGGAATATAGAGATGCCCAAAATAAAATCGACATCAATGTAGCTGACAGGCAGTATTGATCTTTTCCTATTTATTTATTTGGCACACTGATTTTGTAGAGTTATTTCAGAGGTTTCCTGTGGGATTCCGCTGAAAACATTGCAAGCAGACATCTAAGACAGAACAAACCAATCATTTCTTTGTATTATTGTCCGGGGAGAATTGTGTGAGAGAGAGAAAGATGGAGAGATTGAGAGATGTGGGGCGTCCAAATTAAAAACCAACTCTGAGACTGTAGCATTGACTGGCAACAAACAGATTAAACAAGATTAAATGGAAAGTGACAGGAGAGAAGGTTTAACCCCTGATTTCCCAACTGCATTCAAACAAGTAGAAGTGAATTTACAGAATCCTACTGTTGGGCTCCAAAAGACGAATTACAGTACGGCCGTGGTCAATGCCAGCTTCCTCCTCTGAACAAAACACAACTTTAAAACACAAATCCGAGCTGCAAGCGACTAACACTGAAGGAGGGGCTATTCGGAGGGATCTGTGCACTGCGGCTATACGGCCAACTAAAGGGAGAGGAGCTTCGTGTTTCCTGAAGCAGAGACAATGAACCATTCTAAATTTCACCAGCCGGTAGAAAGCAGGCACGGAAGAACGGACCATACGAAATACTGAGCACGAAACTTTTCCAATCAATGCGCTTTCTGGTGGAGACAGGGTGAAATTAATTTCCCCCCCCCCCGAAGGGGCCTCTGTAGCGGGGCGGTTCACTGGAGAGTAAGAGCTGTTGACAAATACTCTTTATCGTCAGGTCAATGAGGATGGAGAAAAATGGGGGGTGAAAGAGAGGGAGCGGGGGCGGACATCAGCGGGACGTCTTGTGAAGAATGAGACAGCACGGGGGGGGGGGAGGGGGAGGGAGGGAGTAGACGGAGAGAGAGGCTAAAGTGAGGGAAAGAGCGATCAAGGGTTAGGTAAGAGTGTTGAAGCATTCTCCAAGTGTGATGGCCATCGCCAGGAACCTCCCTGACGTTCCCTCAAGCCCTCGATTTTTTTTCCCTCCGAGCGGCGAGCAGTCGTCCTTCGCTAATTATTCCGCACTCCACCTGCACGCCTCGGCCTGCTTGTCACTCTACTTCATCTCTCTGTTCTCAGGTCTCACCCCTCCTGTCCTTTCCTCCCTCCTTCTCTCCGCTGCACTTTCAATAGCTCCTTAGGACCCAGGAAAGTCAGAGCTCTGTTTCTCGTAGATTACTCCTGAATTTTGAAAAGGTCTTGTGTGTTGTTTCTTTTTTAATTCTGTATGCAGTGATTAGAGTTAGCCGATATTTAATATGTCCCATCCTTTGCCATTTTACATTTGTTTGTTATTATGAGAAGCCTTCAAGGTTGCAGTCAAGAGACTAACACCATTTTGGAGAACGATACAAACTAAGGGTTTACTAAGCATTATTAAGGAATTTTCCTTCTTTATTTTTTATGGTTTCTTAATGAGCATACTCATACATATTGAATATTGATATATTTCATAACAGTTTCATAACTAAGAAGGGCTACATGTTAAGTGAGAATCATCCAGTCACAAATGAAACAAAAACGGCCATGTTTGCCAACCATTTTACATTACATTACATTAGCAAAATGAAAAGATTGGGAATTTAAGTAAAAAAACAGTAAATAAAGTAAATCAAGTGGTGTAGGAGTGTCGGCGGGATCCAGCTACTTGGTGTTAGACATAATCAATAGACAAAGGCAGAGATGCAGACCTTGCGTCACTGGCATTCTCTATATATTTGAATCCCCATTACCTTTGTCAAAGAAGACAGTATTCAAAAATGTTAACAGACAATTTGTGATGGAAAGATTGATTCCCCCTTTTAAGGAGGTACCGTTGCACAGTTTATTCAGCAGCACAGCACCGTAACGTTTGATTTCGCCCTCTTGATGAGAGGTAATTTTCTTGACAAACAAACTTTTCCATCATCTGCCAGCGTCTTAAGTTCTACACTTTGAACAGAATGTGTCTCTACCCCTGTGCCACACGGAAAATACTTAATGGATGTTTGAATAGTCATTACAGCACTCCGGGATACAGAGCAGAGAGTCACGGAGCGGTGGAAAACCACAAAGCAGATGACTGATGTGATTTCAATTGCTCACGAGTGAACATTACTTTCTTTTAACAACAAAAGAAAAATGAGTTCAGTCTAAAAGCACTAAGTATGAAAGCCAATAATATAGCAGAAAACTTTTTGCCAAGTAAATTTGCAGTGCAGTGGCCTAACATTCATCTTGGGAGAGACTACAGCCTGCATGTTGTAGCCGTAGCTTCTCTGTGCTTTTTTGACAAATAGTAGCTGTGTTTGTGCACGTGAACAAGCCCCGTCGGCCACGCTGAGAAGGCATGGTACTACATCCGGGGTCTCCCGCCAGGTGCACGGTGTTGGCGCCGCACGGCCCCTGTGGCGTGCAGTGTCAGCGCACGGGGCTTATCCAGGCGCGCTTTTGCAGAGACGTTTCCATTTGAAGGGCGTGCGAAAAGAGAGGAGCCCTAATGCGTCAAATAGTTAAAAGACTCTGAATCATTTTCATCATCAAATATTATATAAGTTGGCCACATCTGTCAAGCATTTTTTTTATTATTGATTTTATTACTTTCTTAAAGGTCTACCGAATTGGAAAACATTGAATAGTTGCTCTCAGAATAATTTTTCTCTAATAGACTCCGACATCTCTCGATTGTTTTATTCTATTCTTAAACTTCCTTGCCAATTCCTCTTGGTTTCTTAATGTCCAAATATGTCTCATTTCCCCTTTTTATTTCATTTTTGTCTGACTCATCTCATCCAACCATACTTTCACCACGCGGTTCTCTCTGGTCCCAGGCTTTCATTGACTTCTGTCAGTAAGACTCATTTACAGCAACGGAGAAAAAAAACGAGATTCACCACACACACTTTTACCCACAATGCCCAGGGGACTCAATTTGTCTTGAGAAATGCGCTGCCTAAAAAAGGGAGAAAAAAAAATATGATTGACACCTCTAACCTTCATTGGGATGTAATCTTCATCTTTAGCACTCGGAGATCTAATTAATTAGGGGAAATCTCATTTCCTCACTAATGCAACTGGACAGAGGCATGATAGAAGAGGGAGAGAAGGGAGGAGGGGAAGGATGGAGAGATGGAAGGAGGCGGAGGAGGAGGATAGGAAGGATTCAGATGGAAGGACGGAGAAACATATGTCATTGATGCCTGTGAAAGGAGTCCACTGTGTTCATTTCAGGGAAGAACAAGAGAGCGCGAGGTGGTTGGTTTCAGCCCAACTACCCCGTGCCGATGACAGCTCCCAACGCCCTGGCTACCTGCCATCACACGAGGAGACGCTGCAGAAACACTCCTTTTAATGGGATCTCTTGGTAATGTACTCGAGTGGTAGCCTTTCTTTCCTGTGTTCGGGCCCATAGTCTATAGTGTGTTTTGAGGGAGTGTTGTCCAGTTAGTTTGTGTTCTTGCTGTCCAGCAAACAATTGAGTGTCACCTGAAGTAATTCACCCATGTTGTGTCGCTCAAAAATACCAATAGTTTGAACATTAGAGCTGTATTCATGTACCATACCGTAGATCTTACCGTGACTAAACTGTTTTTTCTCATAATAAGTGTGTGAACAGAAGAAAAAATATGCCTAAAATGAGGCCAAAGTACAGGCCTTAATGAACGCTCTTGTGTGAGCGCTGGTGTGCCCTATACACTATTCCATTTACTGCCTATTGTTTAAACTCTGATCAGCAACTTGCATGACTGGATTAGGGGTTGAGGTTTGAGATTTCACATTTTAAACCAATCTGAAGTGAAATAATTTCACCTCAGCCTGCAGTAATAGCTTGTCCCTCTGCCTATGCATTCTACACATATAGGCTGATTTATTCTTGAGAGATGAGATGCAATATTTTTTATTTATTTCTAAAAGAAGAGTACCTGAAGACCTTTAGATTTCATTAATAAAGATAAGATAATGTCTTTGTTATGTATGTGATGTATGTAAAATATAGACCTCACTTCAATTCATTTTAGCAGATGGTGAGAAATATATGCATTATTGAGAGCACTAGAGACTAACAGCACACACACACACACACACACACACACACACACACACACACACACACACACACACACACACACACACACACACACACACACACACACACACACACACACACACACACACACACACACACACAAATGTGTGTACATAACGCACAAACAAATGTAAATCAATCTCAGCAAATCTATCAATTTAAGGTTGATAACTAGATGGTGCCCACCCCCTCCCACCCATTTGCCACAGCACAGGGGTATAGGATGCAAACTTAAGTTCAAAATGACCTCACAGCATCAGACACTTTGCACAGGAAGCAACAAGTTATAGAAAAAATATATTTGGTATCAACTTTTTCTGAAGAGTAGAAAGACCTATGAATATATTTCACACCACTTGGTTTTAGTTTGTTTATACACACGGGCTGTAGTGCATTTACAGTATATACTGAAGGTCTTGATGCTCTCAGTTCTTGTAGGTATACGCCGCTATCTTAAAATTACTTCCACATAACTCTGAGGCACAGATATGGTTGAAAGAGCCTCTGGCTCAAGTGCCTGCGGTTACTTTCTTGTTGCTATGAATAAAATCCCTGTGCCGTCGCTAAACTGATTACCAGCCGCGCCGCAATCTCTTCACCCTCGAACCTCCTTGATCCTCACTTCCCCGTTTAGCCGGCGACTTGAGGCTGCGTCTGAGCGCGTGTCGCACGCCCCTCTGATCGTTTCCTTCGTCTCGTCGGCCACCTCAGAGGCTGCCCTGAAACCGCTTCACACCGGCTTGCCATGCCTCCCTTTCTGCTTCTGGCTCTCCTCAACTCTGACCGTCCTCACATGCGTCTCACACCACACAGCTCATCTACTCACACCTATCCAATCTAAAGATCATAATAGCAGGATGAAAGGGAGTTGATAAACTGAAGTGCACATCAGATCTGCTGTAATGAAATCTTATCAATGTGTTCGCCCCGCTGTATGATTTGCATATAAATGACATAATATAATAAGTCTCTCCGGCCTCTACCTGGGAGGAGTAAATATCTCTCTGCTTTGTCTCATTGCCGTGACGCGCGGAAACAAGACGCTAATTGAAGAGAGGAAAGCATCTTTATGTGACGACTGACATTCAATTATGCTTGGGAGATCAGATTAGGTGGTGCCCCCAGAAATGTTGAAAACAACATTTTGCAGAGCGGCGACTGTGAAGGCAGCCGAGGATGTAATTTGAATGACTGCGAGAGGCCTGGGCTGAATGGCGCTGCTCTGAATAGAATCACTGTGCTATGACCTGCGAGTAATTGGATGTCCAAAGTGAGGTGTTGACAGAGAAGGGGAGGCGAGGCTGATGGAAACAAAGAAAGTGATGGACACTGAAACGGGGAGACAAAGAGGGAAAATAAATGTCAGAAAATCAGCGAGGAGACAATATGTGTACCGGGTCCGGCGACAAGTTTACAGTGAAAAAGGCGGAAATAATCACAACAATGAGAGCAGAGAAAGTGATTGCGGTTTTCCACCACGTGGAAACTGCCAAAGCTTCAGTTGTCACTGACAACACAGCACAGCGCACAGGCGAGTAGCCACGCTGGCTCCCCAGCCAAATAAGCCATTAGGCAGGATAAGCTTTCTTATCAGCCAAACGCTGTCGGGTAGCACACTGCCAAGGTCACACCAAACAAACACCCGGGTCACTTTGCTTACATCCACCCATTACATTGTATAACGGTGATCAGAGATCATTGTGTTCATCTATTCATCTACATGTCAATCTGGATTTTCTCCCGTTGAGCGGAACAGAGCAGGTGATGTGAAGCAAACACATTTACACTGCAGGCAAATGGAAGCTAGGTCCTGAGTATAATGCTGACGGACAAGGTGCGTGCCTCAGCTATGAATAGAGCCCGTCCTGGTTATGGTTTATGTATACAGTAAAACACACTGCATACAGTCTTGTCAGGTTTTCAAATGAAATATATTTTTTTCTCCCTACAAAGATTGTTCAGAGCTGCTATTCGATTTGAAAGTCACCTTCAGGTAAAAAGTCACAAAAAAAAAAGAAGAAATAACTATTGTAGTGTATTGGTTGTTAAAATGTGCTTTCTGTCTGACAGGGAAAACAATGCCTTTAACAAGCTCTCACAATACATCTCCACAGATGGAGGGAAAAAATAACAAAACTGAACAGAGCATGAAAAGAGACATATGTGAGTTCACCTGTTTGGATATAAATATGCCAAATCCACAAACCACACATAAACAGACGCACATACACAAATGCACGTCCATTGTATCTCCATGTAATTCCCCTTTGTAGAACATGGAAGGTGATGGAGGGGTCGGCCGACTCCATCGATTGGCTATCCTTAGCACTGACAGCTTCCAGATTGGCCAAAGAGCATTAGAGAGTCAGAAAGTCACACTGCCATTAGCAGGGTGTCCTCTCTGGTTACAGTCTGTCTGCGCACAAACACTCCGTAGACTCAAATAGATCACAAAGATTGGTGTGTGTGTGTGTGTGTGTGCGGATGTGGCGTCGGCAGATGGCTGTGCTCATGACTAGGGAATGTGATCGCTCTATTACTGCAGCAGCTTTAAATATATTCTGTCCAAGTTCAAGCCAATAACATCAGCTCTCTACTTTACATTTTCTTTTTACTGTGTGCTATTAGCTCTCAAATCACCTCATTTTTGTCCCGACAACAAGGCATGCTTTGCACATCTGTTTGCGTGTGTCTCTGTATGCTGGTATATTGGTATTTACCATGTCATCATGGCAGTACAAATCACAAAATATGAATTATGTACATGTTTATTTGAAGATCCATGCTGGGTAAAGCTGCTGTATTGGAGTCATATGACTAGACCTAAACAAAATAAGAGGAGCCGTGTTATATTTGGAGACCACAGGAATGTTATTGACTTTGCTGTGCATTGATGAGCCCACGGCGCTGTCTGTGGTGCTGAAGTAGCAGACGGGTTTGTAACAGGGGCCATTTCTCTGAAGTCATGCAATTTGCGTGTAAAAAGGGGTGTAAAAAATGTAGCAACTGCCTGCTTTGGATGCCTTTGTGATGGAAGAGGCTGAATTAACACATCTGTTAATCAAGGCTCACACAAACATGATTCCTGTCTGTCTCTCAGAATGATAACATGACCTCTCACAGACATTCAAGCTGCCATATACTTGTCTTCGCACAGGTCACATCTCTGATCTGGCATCTTTTAATCACAGGTAGTGTAGTTCAGGCGTGTGGTATCTATACTGCACAGCCTCAGCTCACTCTCCGATGTTCCAAGATAACAGGGGAAGATGGACAGTTTTGTCAAGTCGATGGATTTCTTCTAACAGCGCTGGGATGATTAGTGGACATCTTATAAATGTTTTCAGAGGAAGATATGAACTTTGTCTTTTGAAGCAAAAAAATGGCCACATCCCCTCAGCAATATTGGCTGTCAAAACAGCCTACAATTGATCCAACAGCATTGTGTGTCAGGACAATATCAAACAGTGAGGGGAAACTTGCCCAAATTGAAATGAGCTGAAAAACTCATATCAAGACCAGATTTTACACCAAAGAGAAAACATCAGAGGGGAAATCAAACAGATTTCCATGGGACAAAATTGATTTTCCAATTTCCACAGGGTTGCTTCTTTCTTCTGGTGAGACGTCTATCCAAATTCACTCAGCTCTGCCAAAAGTTTCTGTCTCTGTCAAATATATTCTGCATGCATATGCTGGACACAGCGTCTCAAAAATGTATATGTGTACTGCCTGACAGATGCAATGGATATGTGACATGCCAGAGCCATATTTATGAGAATGTGCTAAAGTGGCTGGGCTTAAATCCCTTCAGAGCCAGGCGAGTACAGTTTAGAACTTATGCCTGTTGCACTTCCATCTGGCTCTGCTGACTAAAGAAATAATACTTCTTTCTCTATTTCTATTTTAAAGAGATGCTGCACTGCAGCTGGACTACTGCTGAAATCCCAGAGGGCATTTTTTGAAAAACCCAGCACACTAATAAATAATGGCGTGTTAGAGGGGGAATAGATACATACAATATAAAGACAACATGGCGTTTCGGGCTCATACAGCTGCTAGGTGGCCACACATGTCATGGTCTAGAAACTGAAAATGCTTCAAAAAGGATTTCCATATGAAAGATGTGTGTCTTTGTTTGTCTGTGGAGAACACAAATTAAATAACATTGCAAAAAGAGTACAGAGAGAAAGACTAATCAGAGAGGTCTTTGTTTCAGCAGTGATAAGAGAATTTCTTAAGCTTCATCATCCTATTGTGTGTGGTAGGACACACCTTTTATTAAAAGACCGATGTTTAAAATAAAACTCGACACAACAGATATTTCATTTATAGACTTATATATCCATATATATATCTATATATATATACAGATATACATACCAGGCTTTTGCAGGTGACATAATTTTAGGTTAAGTTATCCTACTCCTCGCAACCCCCTCTGGAGCCAATAAAGGCCTCATACAACTTTTAGTTAACATCTAAAATCCCAGGCAGTTCTCGTCAAACTCAAGAAACCCAGCAGCCCAAAGGTTAAAGAGGTAATAACAAAAGAAATCTCCATATATCTGTGTCATAAACAGATGGAAATCGTAAAAGAACAAATGTGCAATCAGCTCCTTCCAGACAGATCACAAAAATAATCAACTCAAAATAGTGTTATCTGAAGAAAAATCAGAAAAAAATCAGTGTGGCCACTACCTAGGGGGTGTTTGTTAAATCAGCTGTGTGAGTGAAATAATTTTGACTCCAGTGTGAATCAACCAACTTGGAGAGACAAACTCACTCAAGTCTCTTGTCTTGTGGACTTTGTAGGAGTTGAAGAAAAGGGATCGGAGATGTATGGAGGAGTACGAATTGCTTTTTTTTTCTTTCTTCGTTTCATGGATCTTTTGAAAAATCCTTAATGTGACATCTTTCAAAAGGCTCACTATCGCGGCGTAGTTCCCTTGAAACATTCAATCTGTCAATCGCATCAGAAGAGCAGCACCGGCAGTGCTCAGTGCATTGATTACACTACATCTCATTTCACGTACTTTTAATCAATTACACCTCTATCAAACGGTTTTACTGTAGCCCGGGGAGCGGCTCATCGGGCCGGTAAGCCGCCGTGGTACCAGCAGTTCCGGATGGGAGGTTTTCAGCCGGCGCTTGTTGGACACCGCCAGAGGAGTGTGTCCCGCCTCAATTAAACTATGCGCTAAGTGTCTGACAACAGCTAATATTCCTCTTCCACCGGCGAACCCAATCGATGTTCTGGCTTTCGCTGCGCTGCTGAAAAAGCAATCATCCCGTTGTCTCGCTCCGCTCAGACGGGGGAAAATGGAGAGACTCTCATCTGGCCCGTGCGCCCGCTCGCTGGAATGCATCAGCGCCTAATCTCACAAACGCACACATACCGTACGCACACGCTTTCTCCGCCCTGATCACCGGCATCGTTGATGGCGGGTTTAAAAAGAGTCGATGCACCGCGGGAAAATGGGAGGCTTTCGGGAGAATAACCATCGCACGCTTTTTAAACATTTGCACACGGTTGACAGGTCAACCCACCTCTCTGTCAAGTAACTTGTTGGAGATGATGGTCACAATGTCGCCCCTTTCCGCGTCGATGTAGAACATGTTGGGGGACGGCTTGTCCGGAGACTGCCTGACGATGTTGTAGCGCAGCACGGCGTTGTCTGTGCCGGGGTCGTCTGCGTCGAGCGCTGTCATCCTCATCACCGTGGTACCTGAAGCACACGCAGACGGAAGGGGGTTAGGGTCTGGACTCAAAGGGAGGGAATCCAATTCAGGATTTTAGAAGACTAAAAACACTTTTGGCTATTTGGATTCTAGAGTTTTTCTCATGGTGTTATCAAAATACTATTTGATTGTTTGAAATCAAATCAAAAAAAGTTGAGATAGACTGTTTCTAAAGGTATGCACATTTTGACATTTGTCGTTTCATAAGCTTTACATTCCGAAACTTTTTAGATTCTTAATACATTTCAACTTTCAATTAGTGGTTCATGCTAACACAGCCATTAACGCCAACACGGGCTGATATTTCACACCAATGGTTATTATGATATGCATTGTGTTTGGGGGTCTAAAATGAGAGCAATCATAGCAGCAGATGTTCGAAAAGAGCAATTTCAAACTACTAACAGCCCCTTAAAAAGTTAGCCTATCCAAATGATGTGTTTTCAGCTCAAGCGGCACGGTGCATTCGATTTGTTAACAGGAACAAAAATGGAAATCTTGCGCGCCGCAGCTGAGCTGAAATAGGAGACACCCTCGACCTTTAATCTCTCCCTCCTGTCAGGGACGAGTCTCTGGCACAGATTTAGCGGGGCCCACTCCATCCACGCAGACCCGTGTGTGCACATGCAAATGCATGGATGTGTGCCCCGTGCACTCGCACACATGCAGATACACCATTCAGAAGCGACACGATCTGAAGTGCATTTCATTTTTCCATTGCGGGGCAGAAGTGTATCTCTGGCCTGTCCTTCATGTTGTTGCTGTCACCAGCCTCCAGTCAAGACAAAGCTGGCTGAATACCTCCTCCATTTGTTTAATAAGCTTAAAGTTTGACTCGCTCTCTCAGAGAGATACGTGACTGCATTCTGATGAGACTGTGCGCTACCGATACAGATGGATACGTCTGAAATGTAGAACTGATGAGTATGTGTGTGTGTGTGTGTGTGTCTTTGAAATTTGAATTGATATCTACAAAAGGTTGGCTGGCATTTTCATTTTTCCTCTTAAAAAAAAGGATACCCAGTAGATTTGGACATAATTAAATGATACAACTAATCGATGTTGATGATTTACCTTGATTACAGCTAATTATTTTGTAAAATAATTAAGCCCTCCGCAGCTTAATGCGTTTTGTGACAACAAACTGGTGATTTCTTACATTCTCCTAAGCACCAAATCAAAGCGCTGGGCTCCATGGCTCATAAACATCCATCTCTTTTTATGCTCCTCCGTAATACACCACGGCGCTTTGCCACAGTGCATTAGCCAAACTATTCAAATAAGACACAAAAGGGCTACTGGAAAATATGCAAAGTCTACATTAAATGCTAATGGCTTGGTTCGGCAAATGGTTAGTCCAGTTGAAGGTAATGAGGGGCAGAGAGGTGTGGGTTTTATCCTCTTGGCATTTGCACTTGAAGGTGAACCACTAATGGTTAAGTAAACCAGTAATCTTTCCTCTGCAGAATAATTACACAGTCCCATCTCCTCCATTACCTATACTCTGTTCCACTTCACACCTCGGGGGCCACACTGTCAGTGAGGACTCGGCGGGCCGGCGCACAAACACGCGCCGTTTTACATACCGACTGGCAGCAAATTAGTGCTAAGGCACGATGACTGAATTGATTATCCTGAACAGATCTCAATAAATGACGTTCTCACTCCGCTGGCTCACAAAGGTGCCTTCCAATGTGACGCAATCGTATGACATGTCTTATATGATATTGCAGTGCCCCTCTCGATCCTCACGGTCTTCATCAGATCCCATAATTCCACTCACAGATGGCCATAATGTAACCAGCAAGCACTCTGTGGGTCCAGGACACAACGCGGTGTCGGCATACAGCATCTCGCGTGCTGTAAAGGGACAATGGGGCTGGGCATCACTGACACCGATGTCGCTTGTGTTTAATCCTAACACGGCGTCGTGCCGGCGGGCCCCGGGCGAGGACTCGCCTCCCTGTCCCCTCGGACTCAGCCTGTGGCGGGACCTGAGGTCCAATCGATCTGAATTACATTGGACGGTGGGATGGATGCGAAGGTGCAGCACTGCCATTAGCCTAGCTATCATTCAAACCCACATGCCCCTACAGCGTGGACTGTACGAGGAGAAAAGTGATGCAATCACGGTGGAGAGGGTGGAGAGAGTCTCTGTAAACACACTTTCTGTCAAGCTACCGCGTAATGCGTTGAACATGTGCGTCGCTCCAAAAACCCAAAGAGGGAGAGAAGGACTATGAGGTGAAAACATCATTCGATGTACGATTCACTCAGAAAACCAAAGCACACACAGATACACACGTGGTGGATTGATTTCGTCACACGGGCTGGTGAGACACGGCGCTGCTGCCTGGAGCGAACTCCTATATCTTTCACTGACACCGAGGGAAATCAGTGGGGGAGGGGGGGGGGGGTGGCAGATCTGTGGGTGCCACCAAGGAAATGACACAGTGTGAAGAGACAAGATGAAGCAAAAGAGCAAAGTTGATTTTATAGATTTTTTTTTTAGAACAAGGACGAATGTGAGGATAGTGTGTGTTTTTATGTGCTCACACACACACTGTGTATGTATGTAGCCACATGAGTGTGAGGCATTGTCGTTTATTTTAAACTCATTCAAAACGTACGCTGGATGTTAAAAAAGCTGAAATGGGATTTTCTATTAATCAAACTCAAATGAGTGAGAAGAGCTGACCCACTCGATTCCCAGGTGTGAATGAGATCAAAGAGATCAAAGACACCATCAGCCCATTTGTGAAATATCCATTGTCGTTTTTTTCTAACTTTATTGAGGATCTGGCACAACGCAGCGTTAGCGTTGCCTCTCTGATCATCGCCATCCACCACGGAATTACTATCACGACGCTGCCCGTCTGACCGGCGCAGAACCTCCAGGTGGCTACGAGGCAGCGCGGGGTGGGACGATGCCCTCGGTGAGGGAGGTGCACGCCGTATATTAATGAAAGACGTTAGGGTATAATTTGTGTACATGCGCGAATGTGTGTGTGTGTTTGTGTGTGTGTCTGTGTGAATGTGAGTGGGGAATTATGCGCTCTCTGGGGACCATCACCTTATCCGAAAGGAGCGGTTCGTGTGTCCCTATGAACCTGAGGGCCGTTTTCTGTGGAGCCTGGTGGGTCCGTGTACCTTTTGATCGTCCCAGACTAGAGGTCTGCTAATTTATGGAAAATCTCTCGCCCATACAGCGGCAGCTTCCAAAACACATCCTGACATAGTGAGTGGGCAAAGCAGCTGACAAGCGTGTTGAGCGCATTTTTCAGAAATCACAAACAAGAAAACAACACATTATTGTTGAGTCCTTGCCACCAACCACTGAACTAGCATTCGGCCCGTGTTAACCCTAAAGGCCACACCCAGGTGTAAAAAGTAGCCGGTTTACTTTCATCTGCTCTCCAAGTTGGTTGAATTCTGCTTAAAAGAGAATAACTTGGACAACATAGGAAGCTGTAATACATTTTTCGTCACAATGCATTGTTGATGAAACACCTATTCAAGAGAAATTGGGAGGCAGAATGGGACTTCTGGGAACTTTTGGAGCTGAGAATGTCAACTGTTCTCGAGCTCCGCTGCACGGAAAATGCATTTGAGCTGATCAGCATTGAGCTCCCTCCCCAATGCAGTTCACCCATTCTTTCTGCTCAGCCCCTATCCTGACGCTATAGGATGAATAGATAAATACGGTGCATTTGTGCTAGTGGTTGTGCTTATGCATAGTTTACAAGCGTAGATTGACAGGGGGACGGTTAATGCTTTCATCACCGCGTAGCAGTGACACGTTTGCTCATTAGAATATAAATGACCGGCTAATGAGAGAATAAATAACGCAAAAGTTAATGAACAGAAGAACCTGCAAAACAACTCTTCTATCTAAACAATGACAATCACAGCTTGGTAATGAAATCACTGATAATTGAACAAAAGTTAATTGAATTGTATTAAGTAATTTGAGATAGCGGGACAAAGACTGGGAGCGGATAGTGCTTAAGACCCTGCAGATGTGTAGACATTTTTTTGAAGGGGCGATCCGCTTTTACGGTATTTCGACCAATCTTTTTCACCCTAAATGTCACCATTCACACCAATCCATACACTGAAGGTACAGCTTGTGAGAGCAATTCGATGTAAAGCGACTTGCCAAACACTGACCTGGAATAGTTTGTGCTCTCACTCACAACTCTTACGTCCAGTTGCAGTTCACAGAGTCCATCCAAGTTTTGCTGATGGTTATTGGCACACAAACCTAATAAAGTCCACTAAAATAGTTTTGTTGTGCGCTGTCGGTAAGTTACTGGTAAATAACTGCCCAGAACTAAACATTTGCATTCCTTGTTTTGGTAAGAATTTGCACCGTGTTTAATCATTTGTAGTGCTCAATCATTAATTCATCATTGTTTTTATTCATCTGCAAACAGTAGGATAGATATAAGATAATACATGAATCCATCTCTTTCATTTATTTAAGTCCTACTTTTTGAAATTGTATTAATTTTTTTTTTAAATCTCAGGCACTATGTTATTTTAATAATGTTTAATGTTTTTTTTGTCACTAGCCCTCCGTCCAGCATGTTCTCTCCTCTCCCACCGGCATTACGAATGCTACGAGTCCCACAGCGGAGCCAAATGTCAGGCCGGGGGGGGGGGGGGGGGGGGGGGCTAGCACAGTCCACGGAGAATAATGACCGCCTGAACCGCTTCGAATATGACTCCGAGGAGCTCCGGAGGACGGGAGAGGAGGCAAAAGCCAACGGAAGGAAGTACGACGAGAACCGAGCATGGACACAATTGCATCGTAAACAAAATCCTGACTTTTTTGTGGATTACATTTGCTCCTGACTCATCAGTCCGTGTGAACTTAGTGACTCTGTAGCCTGAGTCTATCCAAATGTTTTTACTCTTTTAATTTCATAGCAAATTTAAACAAAACATGATGATGATTTTACAAAAAACATGCTGTTATATTGTTCGTCAACCAAGTGTTTGAAATGGCTTCCGACTACGACTGCTCAGTCTGGTATAAAATATACTTTTGATTCAAATTTCGAGGCAAAGAGGCAGAAAAACAAATATCCTCAGCAAATGAATAAAACGATGCGTAAAAGAAAGTGTGTAAGGCACAGTGGAGGATCAAGAAACAATGAAATAGAGAGGGGAAGCATGTGGTTGAGGGTTAACTAAGCTGTGCACAGCACACAGTTGTAATCAGCCAACTCAATAACAACCTGTGGTTTATTGATTAAGTAAAAACTTGGGCAGCCCCACCACATGGAGCCTTCATTAAAGTAAAATGACCCTGTGTCTCTGATGCCACCAGACATGTCCAAATTCTTCATGATTTCAATGTTCTGCCAAAGTCGGAAAAAGAAGGAAAAAAGTCGTTGATCCAAGTGACAGAATATTGCATTTGTTTGGTCTTAGGCATAATTTATCATTTTGTTGTGTGCGGAAATAGACGGTAGATCATGTCCAACCGTTCCCAGCTGCAGCTTCCTTCAAGGAACGTTGGATTGATGCACAGAGGCGCTCTCCACAGGCAGACAGTGACTCTCCCCTGGGACAGACACCATCTTTATTGCTAGGCGGTGAATGGGAAGCAAGAGGCTGCAGTGGGCGGTCATATCAAATAGTAGTAATTATTTACCATTCACCTGCAGTCATTTCCGACGTATTTTCCCTTCCCTGTAAATGTGTGGGAGCAGGTTCTTTCTTCAATCCGGCGGCGGACTTATCCATGTCGATATATATGTCCTTGGGCGAGACCGCTAACCTCACGTTTCCTTCGCAGCTGTGAATGTGGTGTGAAAATGTTGTATCGTGTTGTTGCATCACTGTATGAAAGTGTGTGAGTTGGTTAATAACATGGGGGTTTTAAAGTGCTTCGAGTGGTCATAAACCTGGAAAAAAAATGTTTTTATATTAATATATTCCAGTTAACTTACCCGATCTACACTGGCCGACATATTTGCACCCGCTCAGCTGACAGGATACAAGTTTTCGGTTTACCATATCCACCTCTGTTTGTCTTCATGCTTGGCTTTAAAGGTTTTAAAGGTTAGGTCAGCTTTAATCGTGAAGAGATCCATCTTAAGACTTTGGAATATGGACTAAGGGCTCAAGCCAACTCATTAAAATTTGAGCCCCGAGGGAGATATTAAAATGAAAGATCACAACCTTTTAACGGAGGATTTGATGCTGGAAGAACGCCAACTGCTCAGAGACAGATTACACAAAAGAGACAGACAATGCGGGATTTTTTGGAGTTTAGTTAGATTATTTCCATTGGACCTGGTTTATACTATGCAGCTATTTAGACCAACGATCGGTTAGTATTCTTTTTTTTTTAATCTGTTCAAGTTAAACACAAGGAAAGGAAACACTGGAATGACTGAATGAAGGAGTATGAGAATACTCTAAACACAATAATATCATGTAAGACGTAGTTCTCCTTCCCCATCATGGAAACTTTTAGAGGTGATTTCAAGAAGGGTGTTAATATCCCCAGTAATAGTTTCAGAGAGTTAGTCAAGCAGGTTTTTTCCATCAATTTCTAACTCATCTGTTGTTCCTCTTATCTAAATCCTCCCCCCCCAGGGTCCTAAGTCATTACATGCACTGTTTAATATGAACATACACTCACCGCCCACTTTATTAGGTACACCTGTCCAACTGCTCGTTAACACTTAATTTCTAAGCAGCCAATCACATGGCGGCAACTCAGTGCATTTAGGCATGTAGACATTGTCAAGACAATCTCCTGCAGTTCAAACCGAGCATCAGTATGGGGAAGAAAGGTGATTTGAGTGACTTTGAACGTGGCATGATTGTTGGTGCCAGAAGGGCTGGTCTGAGTATTTCAGAAACTGCTAATCTACTGGGATTTTCACGCACAACCATCTCTAGGGTTTACAGAGAATGGTCCGAAAAAGAAAAAACATCCAGTGAGCGGCAGTTCTGTGGGCGGAAATGCCTTGTTGATGCCAGAGGTCAGAGGAGAATGGCCAGACTGGTTCGAGCTGATAGAAGGCCAACAGTGACTCAAATAACCACCCGTTACAATCAAGGTGGGCATAAGAGCATCTCTGAACGCACAGTACGTCGAACTTTGAGGCAGATGGGCTACAGCAGCAGAAGACCACACCGGGTGCCACTCCTTTCAGCTAAGAACAGAAAACTGAGGCTACAATTTGCACAAGCTCATCGAAATTGGACAATAGAAGATTGGAAAAACGTTGCCTGGTCTGATGAGTCTCGATTTCTGCTGCGACATTCGGATGGTAGGGTCAGAATTTGGCGTCTACAACATGAAAGCATGGATCCATCCTGCCTTGTATAAACGGTTCAGGCTGGTGGTGGTGGTGTCATGGTGTGGGGAATATTTTCTTGGCACTCTTTGGGCCCCTTGGTACCAATTGAGCATCGTTGCAACGCCACAGCCTACCTGAGTATTGTTGCTGACCATGTCCATCCCTTTATGACCACAATGTACCCAACTTCTGATGGCTACTTTCAGCAGGATAATGCGCCATGTCATAAAGCTGGAATCATCTCAGACTGGTTTCTTGAACATGACAATGAGTTCGCTGTACTCAAATGGCCTCCACAATCACCAGATCTCAATCCAATAGAGCATCTTTGGGATGTGGTGGAACGGGAGATTCGCATCATGGATGTGCAGCCGACAAATCTGCGGCAACTGTGTGATGCCATCATGTCAATATGGACCAAACTCCCTGAGGAATGCTTCCAGCACCTTGTTGAATCTATGCCACGAAGAATTGAGGCAGTTCTGAAGGCAAAAGGGGGTCCAACCCGTTACTAGCATGGGGTACCTAATAAAGTGGCCGGTGAGTGTATATGTGTATTATATCAATGTACCAACATACATTTACTGAGAATTACTGAGCAGAGACTGTTAAAGCTGCTGCGTGTTAAAATAAAAATGTTTCTGCTGTTCACAACAAAAATAGACAGATTTATAAACGTTAACTAGCCTGTCACCATGTTATTTGTGATTGTTGTGGGTGACTTGTTTATAAAAAACTGGATAAAACATTAAAGACGTGGCAAATAGCCTTGGTTTTATATCTTATTTGCATGTATCAATGTTTAAGTTGTGATTTATTTTGACAGCTACTGTGTAAAAAACATTGCATTTAATTAGTTAAAAACTCTTGTGTGTGTGTGTATCATCATGCGGTATTCTACCATCAGGTCAGTGAGTGTGTATCTCACACGGCTTTGGACTGGTATCAGAAGAGGTTTGATGGCTGGCTTGCCAATGAAGCACAACCGTTGAGCACAATTCAAAAGTTGAATCATTGCCCGGCACTCATTTATATCTATTAAAAAAGGCCACCCGAGGAGACACCGTTTAAGTTTCCATTCAAAGAGGTTAATGTGGAGGATTCGGCTTCAATGAATGGACTTCCTGCTGCAGATGTCTGTGTTCATACCCATCATGGCAAGCATTCATACGACGGTTTGAGAGTGAACACCTCTCAAAAACATTAAACACAGTAATGGTAGGCAAGGTGATACAATTTAACCCATCAAGAAGATAAAATAAAGTGTGTGTTGACATAGGTTGAATAAAAACAAAGCATCTCTTTGCATAGTGCTGTAATATTGGGTCGTACTGTAGGTTAGCGTTAGGATTTGGTTTCAATGGTTGGATTTTCAAATGAGGTTCAATTTTAGTGGAACCGGAAGAAAAAAAAATATATATATTTTTAAGACGCTACTGTGGACAATATGTATACAAGACAGGGCTTCCAAAGACTGACTGATCTAGTGAGGGACATAATCAGTCATGTTTGTGCGTGTGTGTAGAGAACATCTGTTAGTCAGATTGAGTGCCGAGCCTCGAGTGAGGCGGCCTCACTGGTCTGTGGCGCCGAGAGGACCCTGCTGGCTCACAGCTTCCAGGCGACTGGAAGTGCAGCGAGAGGGAACATCTGCAGCACAACTCAGCCCGTGTCACATCCATACGCTTGCACATGCACCTGCACCGGTCCAGACATGTTTGAAGAAACAGACTGTATGTAACGTTGTGTACTGCTTTGCTTCTCTACATAATAAAACCTAATACAATACAGGAACGTTAGGATGTCGAATGGGAAGATATACCTAAAGAAACATTAGGTACATCTCCCCTGGAAATGTAGGATTAACAATAATGTGCCATGCAGTGGGTCTCCAGGGGTGATAACCCTCTATATGATTCTCAAAATGGCCCTGTAACTCAACTGGGAATGTGTGATTCACCAATCAATAATCTTTGCTCCCTCCACCATTGAGGTTGCAGCTAATGACTCTACTCACTAAATCAAGACAAAAGATGCTTCCCTTTTAAAGGGACACTTCAATTAATTACCCCCAGAAAATCCCTCTAATTCTGTAATTCTGTACCAGGAGCTCAGTGAATAAAACTGAAAACCCATTAGTGAGCATTCATCTGATCTCATCCAGGAAAAAGGGGCAATCAGTGGGGAACCACCAGCTACTGTACAGCAGGGAAGCGGGACCAGGAGAAGAGGATGCAGGGCTTGGACGGAGTCTTCTAGCAGAACTAAAGCTACTGTAGAGCTTTAAGAGGCTTCCTGTGTGTTACCTTTCAAGGAGCGCCATTCATCAGACTTCATCCAGCGTGGAGCCCCTCAGACATTCGCTGACCATTAGCACACAGATTTTCAAAGAAAAGGTTGATTTTGCACTAATACCTTTCAATCCGGAAAGACAAAAATGTGATGAAGAAAGATAACGGTTTATTGATAAATGACACGTGAAAATAGAGCCTTCTGGGTCTTTGGCGCTCAGACTCTACGTGGAGATTTGCGATTGATGGACGAGAAAAGTCCAGACCTGGTGGTGTTGGCTGATGAGGCTGCTCAAATGAGGAGTTGAGGGAAGCTGATGAGGGACTGGGTGACGATGGGGAGGGGAGGTGGAGGGATGCAAAAGGGCAACTTATTCAACGAGATATATGTGTGAGAAATAAGCTCCATTCTCAGGAGTACATGAGTATAGTCTTCCTGTTTCAACTCGCGCTGTAGTTGCATTAGAAAGGTCCCGCCTGAATAATCTTTCATCCTGGGGTTTAAGACTGAAATTGACTCCGGGGAAACGGTCATTTCAAATCCCTAACGGGTTAGAACGCTGAACGTTTAGGACGTACACTGCACTGTGTTTTTATTGAGCAAACTCTCCATTTGCGAAATGACTGAGTTAATGTTCTACTAGAAATGTCAAAGACTAACAAACTTTAAAAAGGCTTTCCACAGCCAGAAAGTAATCATTCAAGAGAATGAATGTTCAAGTTCAGAAATACACAACCAAACATGTTGCCACAACATGCTTACAGTACACAGTCAAAGGTAAAATGATCTGCCTATTTGAATTACTAGTAAATTAAATGATAGAGGCACGACGGATGACTGGGTGGGAGTAGGACAAAGTTGTGAATTGAGTGGCTGTTTGAACAATATTTTGTACAACCATTGCTGGGTTCATACGCCGCGGCAACACAATAAGTGACATTAAAGCAATCCTGACTCGATGGAAACACTTTGTGTGGAGTACATCACTCACATTCACACTCTCGCCAGCACGCATGTCATTTGATCGGTTTGTCAGCTTCATCCTTTTGAGCACTTATAGCCGCGTTTGCAGTCGCGGGCTAAGAGTAACAGATTGCTGGTGCTCCACTGCTATTTGTTTGTCCTTGACTCGGAGGGTTATGATCATGGCCATCCACAGCGCTCACTGCTGCCCGAGTACAGCGCGCTGGAGGACGGCACTCTCACAGAGAGCATGAAAAAGTGGCTTTTTACAAATAAACTGCCGTTTAGACTCTTCTGTGAAACAGTGAGTGTGCTTGGCAGAATGTGAAATAAAAGCTATTTTCAGAGACTAAATGTGAGATCAGAAAACACTTGCATGTTTTTTTTTTTTTTTTTCATCTGCAGGATGTTGGAGCTGTATCCAAGCATCCGTCTTGGCAACTGGAGTACCGGAGTATTGTGCATTGTATAGCCGTACCAGCGACGTAGGAACAGTTGCAGCAAGCACTGCTGGTGGGGGCAACGTGCCAGAGAGGAAAAGTGTTCTTGGGAGAATTGGCAACAGCTCCTACTTTTCAGAGACTGTGCTATCGAGGGCTGCGGGGCTGATCTACGGTTCCCTTGACAAAAACCCAATTGGATTATTGTTGAAAATAATCTGTGCGGCAAACACAATTTTAGAATATCGACAGGTTTTGTTGAACAGGATACGCTTCACAAATTTACCCCTCTTGCCCGTCTGTGATCATAGAAGCAACTGACATGAACTAAACAGAATGGAATCGCCAGAGGAGAGACGCTGATGATGCGCCAAACAGCAAGAGTGACCACACTACCTTTCAACCGACCAATCTTGGTCAGTTCAACAAACAAACAAATCTCTTCAACTCGGTGTGGTGACAGAACGAAAAGTGCAGAACATCCTGCTAATACAACACATTGACAAAAGCAATCTCACGTAAGTGTAAAACAGCTGAAATAAGCATGGCTTTTCTGGAAAACAGAGACAGAGTGAAACAGAGAGGAATGTGAAGAACCAAGATGAACGATGAGACATGGAAGTAGCAACACATATTACATTTATGCAGAGAGGTTAAAAGGGTCAAATCAATTTCATAAGCTTTTTGTTCCTTCGGAATATTGTTGCGAGACGAGGTGTTCGTTATCTTTCAGTCTGACTTCAAAGATGTACCATGTCGCTGTGATGGATGCCTGGATTTCCTCAAATAGATCAACACAGCACTGAAAAAAGGACTTTACTTTCATTTGTATTTCAAACAATTCAGAATTAGAACAGTTTTTTAAGGGAAAAGGCACTCACACAACTTTGATTTGAACAGTCAGAGACGAGGACTTCAGGTCTGTTACCATCAAGACAAACACATGTTGCTTCAGGGAGCTACGGAAATATACTGTTTATATTCAAGATAATATTATTATTTTTAAATGACAGTAAAAGCCAGTCAATCCGGTGTTTTTTTCTCTTACATCTCAAGTTTTCCTGAATAGGAAAAGCAGCACAATGCATTGCGTGACCTGCTTGCTCATGCTATTCTCTGCGCAGTGAATCAAAATTCAACACACACGGTAATTGTACAGCAAAAAGTGGAGGACTGAAACAAATGTGTGGGTCGGGTAAATAATCAATATAGAAAGAGGAAAATACCAGAATACTTTTCTCAAGAGCTGGATGATGAAACCAGAGTCAAAGGGCAGGTAAATATGACACTTTTAAATCAAACACATGACACACAGAAAGGCTCCACTGACAAGTTCATGTTGCTGTATTTCTGCTCCAAGCAGTTTAGGGAAAAGCGTAAAAAAAACTACTACCTGCTTATAATCCCAGGAATTAAATCCATTTATAAAGTAATAGTGAATAATAAATCACGGATTGAAAGTTTGTAGGATAATAATATTAGGCAGGAAAATGATGCTGGCGAGCACCAAGCAGTTTTATATTCACACTGTTCATGTTGGACATGAATATATTTCTACGATTTAAATTCATACATTTTACATTCAGATATACTACACAACGTGTTTCTAAAGTCTCTATTATTGTTGCTCAGTTTGAATATGTGCTATCACATAGAGGTATGTTGAGTGTGCAGTAGTTTTGCTTAAGGAGTCCAAATTTAAATCAAGAGACCTGAGTTCAGATACTTTCAAGATTGCTTTATGAACTTCATGTCAGAGAATATTCTTATTTTAGTTACAAATTTGTTGATTTGAATCTTTAAACTCAAAGAATATCCAAACTTCCTTTTTTTGTAAATTTATAAATTTAACCCTGGAAATTAAGCTTTTATATACCGACAATGGCCCTAATATGTAGCCACAGAAATCGAACATTGCCAATTTAGCATTATCTTTCCACACTTGAGCCGTGTGAAAAGGCAACATGCAGCTTTTAGGTCACAGCCAAGAAACAACAGCTTCCTGGAGTTAAATAGCACAACTGTGGCAGAGTCACTGGGCTGGTTCAGACGGGCCAGAGAGGCTCAGACTGACAGTTTCGGGGGATGGATGCTGCGTGGACACAGACCCCACACAGGGAGAGCTGGTATTTGTTGAAACTAATTGGATTGTGAGCATTTTCTGTTAATCCACGGGTGGAAACCGAGAAACAGGGTGTGTTACTGGACACCACGTTATGAATCAGAGTGGGGTCTTAGACACCGTCCTGCACACAACAAATGGATATACCCAGACTACAACAGTCTCAAACGGGGTGAAGCGTTCATTTCTTTTGTTTTTTTTAGACGAGCACACGGTAGTTGGAAGTTGGCTCTGGCTCCGTAGTGGTCCACTCAGGGACGCTCGTCGCCGAGATTCAGACGCTTGACTGGGATGTCAAATGTGGAGCAAGAACTCCCTGCATATAAACAATGTGCTAGACTTCATTGGATATGCCCTTTCTGAAACAACTTCACAAATGCAATAATATAGGTAAGTGGGAGTATTGTGGGTAGTGTAGTGCAAAATATATTAAAATATTTATTCTCAGTTTCCTCCTGTGTCTAAACAATCCCAAAAATCCCAATAACCTGTAATGTGAACACCCAGCATTCCCCTTTATGTGTTCACTTCTGATGCAACCAGAGGCAAGACCCAAGTGACGAGTTGCCAGGACAGGCTCACTGGTCACATGGTCCCTAACTGTGTTTGAGAAGTAAACTAGGCATCGACGTGTGTCTACTAAAAACCAGCCGGGTCAGCAATCACACGGATACCACAGAGACCTCAAACACGACCCCGAAAAGACCACTTATGACTATTCAACAAGTGTTTTTCCTTGGAAAAACGTTGGGAAAAAAGTTATGTTAGGGGTATTTTAAAATGGATAATTGCTTATCGTAGCCAAGACTAAAGCGTCGAGCCAGGTGAAGCATTCATATATTTGTTCATAATGAGTACTTGGTACAAATGTTGGTTGTGGCTCAGTGAATAGCTGTGAACAGGGCAGTGCAGTGTGTTTGCCACGTGCGGTTTAAAGTGAAACGGGGTTAGCCCCGAAGTTTGCAACAGCTCATGTGCACCCAGGGTGGGGTAACCTTTAAGCAGCTGTTGTATCTGTAAAATATGCATGCATGTGTAAAACATCAAATTATCATCTCTATCATACAAACTATGTTCTGTTTGGATCCGGAAAATACAATGTTTAATGTGAAAATGTCAAGTTGTATGTTGTTAACTGCATGAAAAGAAAACCTATAAGTAAACTATCGCCAATTACAGATCTGGGTAAGTCGCCAAATACAACTACTTGTACTTTACTTCTCTGTTGTTTCTGCTCCCTGACTTGAGTAATCTACCTGAAGGAGGTATTAGTGAGACAATCTTGTGATATAAACCTCCTTAGTACAGCCGTCAACCCAAGGTCAGCAGAGGGCCGGCCTCCTCGCGGCTGTAAGCCTCCAATGGCAGAAACAAATTGTTTGATAGGGGCCCCTCACCCACCACCGAAACGCACATACAGATTCACACACACGCCGACGAAGGACAGAAATCTCATTAAGATCAACGAGATTGCAAAGATAAAATGTCACTCAAAAATATATCAGCCATGGCGGGCTGAATCTTCGGATCCATCAAGAAGACAGCGCAGCCTCCTCAACCCACGAGCAGTCATATGTTTTTCAATTGTTCACGTCCAACAACAATAAAATATGTATTTATGAATATATATATTGCAATGAGTCGAAATATAGGAAATATAGATGGTGGATAATTTATGACTTTGGCATGAATCCAATACTAAATGACAGAATCGACCTCATCTGAAATGCCGTCATTTCTTTGATGGCATTAGGGTTTGAGGTCACAGTTCCTCTGGCTTTAGATGGCAGCGAATCAGGCAATTTAGTGTAATCTAATCTACTTCTCTGATAAGGTCGGTGTGAGAGGGAGTCAAAGAGGCTTCTTGACATCACAGGTCAGAAAGAAGCATCATACGTGTTCCTTCCCACTGGGTACAGATATCACCCGTTTGCTATCACACTGCTTGACTGCAGGTAGATGAACATTTATTCTCTTCTATTTCACAGATCTAAGCCTTTATCAAGTGTTTTGTCACGTTGACCACTTTCTGTATGTGTATTTACATGTCTGTTGTAGCTATATGGTCATGGGCTTCTTTGACTTTTCATTGGCAAATTTTCCTAGAGGTCCCTGGAAGTCACTTCTGTGTCAGCATTATTGCACACTATGTCAAGTGGGAAGTTGCTGACTTTCTTTTTCTTTCTCTGCACTTTTCACTTGAGTGGAAAAGTCAAGATAACAGAGTTCATCAGGAGGACACAATTACGTTTGGTTAATAAGGAAAAGGGGAAAAAAGAGGTTAGCATTCAGGGAGCAGGTCTCTGTGATAATCCTTATAACAACATTTTCTTTGTTGTTATTTCCGTATGTAATATCATGCTATTTAAATGTGTGACATGTTGGAGGCAATCCATGGGAAAATGTCCTGTATAAGGTATTAGAAAACACTAACATAAAAACTAGCCAATTAGACAGATTATTTAAAAATGAAGGTGGATAAGTACAGTACTACTATAGAGCTTTTAACAGAAAGACGCATGTGCATGATATATTATATGTAGATTATGGTACAGTGAATGCAAATCAAAATACTAACACCGTCATCACTGACAGATGAGAGTTATAGTAGTTTTCTTCCAGGAAAACACTAGAAGAATACTTTCTCACTGCGTAATAAATACATTTAGAATCTCCATTGCAGGACATCAGAATTAAGAGGTTATTAAGGCACAGCAGGGATTTGGGTAAAAGGCTCAAACAAGCATCCAACATCATGATGCAATGCATGTATAATGTTTACCGAATGCTCCATCCTAGCTTAAACTGGTTTATGCATTACATTGCATGCATTCCATTTGGTTTAAAAACATTTAGTTCAAAATGACAATTGTTACTTGTGATGCTGATGATACAGGAAGAGCAAATAAGATACATTTTATGGGCACCATAGATGTGCAATATCATGTGCCAATTTATTCACTGGATATTTAACAATATGTGGGAAAATGTTCACATGCTGTTGACGCGAGAAGAAAATATTCATCCTCGTTGGACCATGACCGAAGTGACAACATTTCATGCAGATTGATTCAAATCATTTGTTGGGATAACTTTGTTGGGTAACAACTCTTTGACCCCACCAAAACAGGAATATTATAGATTGAGGGATATATGTTTTTAATGTTTTCGCACACCGGTTGCACACTGGTGTCTGTTATTTTCCGTAGGCTATTATTACTTTTTCCCAGCACCAGTAATTTATCATCTTTATTTGACTATATTGCTTATCAAAATGCAGACATATTGTTTTCATAAGGATCATTTGTGTTGTGGGAGCACAGAGGGAGTACACATTTTGAATTATAATGTCTAGAAGCAGGACGATATGAAACGGGTTATTTGTTTAATAACATCCACTGTCAGATAAGATTCTACAAAAAAGAAAAAATCTATGATCTCTACCTGTCAATAATCATGAATAAAATATGCTGGGTTCACTGGAGTTGCCGTTTCAACCAATTACTGTCCAAGTCTTCCGGGAATCGATTTAGATGCTGAAATTACCTTAGTGTTAAAAATCATGAAAGCATTGATGGAGGCAATTAGACGGTTCTCTGTTGTGTGTCTACAACATAAATACTGCACTGCACTACTGCATGCTTCCTCATGGGACTAAACAAGCCAGTCCATTTTAATACAGAAAAAAACATTTTTATGAAGCAAATATGTCTCTGACAGCATTCGATTTTATTTTTCGTCTCTAAACCATTTCTCAAGTTGTCATTTTTCAAGCTGCTTTTTAAGAAAACGAAATGAATGGAGAGAAGAAACCGAGCCAAATCACTCACGCACAGCTACACCCATCACAAACTTCTAATGAATATTGCCCTTTCTCTTCAAAAGCTAGTGTCTAAGGATCACTTGTCTTTCACATTGTCCCATTCCTATTGATTTTCTAGCCACGTTTTCATTACTCAGTGGTAAAATGTCACATGAAACGCATACCCCATGGCTTAAAGGTGATGTATACCACGCTATGATACCAAAGATTTGACAATTCCATTACTGTTGTTAGCGCAGCGCGCGCGTTTTGACAACACTGGCGACCACCACGAGATCACAGCACACCGCCATGATGACAAGCCCGCGTAGTTCCTGACTGATGGATACACCTCTTTGCCGCGCCGCGTTGATTACAGCGGAAAAAGCACAGCAGGCAGCCGCCTTGTCGTCCTCATGTAGGAGCTTTGTCATCTCTGCTTGTCTGACAATCTCAGATCAATACTCTATCAAAGAGTTTTTCAGCCTTCCAGCCGATCTGCTGCTCGTCGGCGCCAAAGGACCACGGGAGCCGGCTTTGGACTACAAGCCCCCCCATCTAGAGGAGAGCAGCAGCTGAGAGGAGGGAGAGCTGCAGCAGACGGGGGGGTACGCGGTGACCGTGTGCGGTGCGCGGCTTCGCTCACAACACGGGGAGCACCACTAGTGATATCTGTAAGGAGAGGCACGGAGGATACCGTCTCCTCAGTTCCATTAGTATGCTCTGCTCGGATCAAATTTGGTCTGCTTTGGTTTTAAACACAAGAATATCATACTTTAATCAGTCACAGTGATGAATGTGTGTGATTGTAGGGTTAATTTGAATACAAATTGTATGTCCAATTATACAGCAAAATGTGAAGCCCTCATTTGCTTATCCTTAGATTTGTCCCAAACAAGCTATCAATGAATCGTTCTTTCATTTTCCATTTGCTTCACGATTGCAGTCATTTTCACAATATGTGGAAAGATGGGAAAGAGAAGAGGATATGAAATTGAGATATGCTAGAATTATGACCCAGACCATCTGGATATTCTATTAGTGAAACTGTTTGGAGCACTGAGCTAGGGATACGTTTCAGTTTTGGAATTGTGTTGAATTAAATTATGGAGGATAGATTTGCTCATTCATACATTCGGTTATCTGGTGATGTTCGGCTAAATCTCCGCTCCATGTGCAACAATAAGACCAAATGTCCACGGTATTTCTCGCCATTCTGTAAGGGTGTAATCAGCAGTGCAGAACAATGTTTGATCTAATTACTACCAGCTAAACATCCAGCTCTATCCTCCCCTTTGTTTTGCACATTTTTGGATCAGCCAGGAGTCAGGGTGTGTTGTCACTGCCGGGGTGATGAACGGCTCTTCAGATGCCTGTTGGTGAAATCACAGAGACTACCTTCATATTTTACACAGTGGGTTGTCTGGACCAAAATAATGGCCTGAACAACCAACTGGATGAAAAGAGAAGGAGGGAATAGTGTGCCCCGAAAAGACTTTCACTTTAGTAAAAACCCAAGAGATTTAACTCTGCTCGATGAAGCACATGCTAGCTTCTTCATAATGTGGGAAAGCATTTTTAAACTGACTATGGACTATGGGTTTGGGTTGGTCACATCTTAGTTTTAATTTGTGTCCAAAAAGGGATTTCAGTGTCAGTGAAGGAGCATCAATTCCAGGACTAAAACGTGTTGATGCACAAATGACAGACTGGAAAGAATGCGAGCCCATCCCTCGCTGGCAATGTTCTATGAACGGCTGCACCACAGCCGGCCAACTTTATTTACATTATTCACTGTGTGCTCAGAAGGAGTCTCCCGGGAAACCTTTTCTTTCTATCAGAACAAGCTATTACAGAGAATATTTTTTGTGGTGCTGGCTCCCGACGGAGAACGCTACGATGGCAGGGATCTGTGGTATGAAACAAAGAAGGGAGATAATATAAATAGGAGAACCTGGAATGCATTGGGGGGTTTCAGACGGTGCAGATTCTGTCTTTTCTTGTCAGTGGGGGGGGGGGGGGGGGGGTGGAATTAGTTTGTCTGGTTGGACTCAGAAGGTTTTGAGAGTGTGTGAGTTGGAGAAGCAGCCCCCCCCCCGCAGAAAACAGCGAGAGGGACAGATAATCAAGCCGGAGTCGATGTGGGACTTTGTGTCGGGGGCAAAGGAGAATAGAAATTCTTTAATAGATTAGCAGCCCTGAGCACTGGAACAGCCACCAGGGAAGCCAAGAGTTGAGCCATTGTCACACCTTGAATTCCCGACCGTTTTCACACCTTCACACGACCATTTGCTTCGGGGCTTCACATTCTGCTTTTAGACAAGTCTCTCTGAAATTAGGAACACGTTCTCATCTACATTACTCTCACGCAGGACAAGAAAAAGAGAGGGAGTGAGGCAAAAAACAAGATTGACAGAAGGCTTGGTGAGAGAGATGGATGTTGATGTTATTTAGCTTTGGAATGACAGAGGGAACCACATAATGCCCGCAAGGGAGCAAAATAATTTACTCCAAACCAAAAAAAGAATTATTCAAAAAAGTGCTATTCACATATATTCAGATCAAATCACTGTTGAAAATAAAGCCCATTTAGAATGCAATTTTTTTCCTCTCAGTGGTGTAATGCATATTGCTCCCTATGGTAATTCAAAAGAAGATAGCTCAGTTAAGAAGGCTCAGGAAAATCAATGATGCCTTTCTGGTGGAAAGAGAGCAGATGCATATAGATGAGTGAGTTTCTCACTGAACTGGGGCTTGCATTTCTATCCACTGGCCTTACAGACAATGCAAATCTTAAGACTTTCAGTCACTTATCATTCAGAATACAATGTTTTGGATACGAATGTCACAGGTATGTTACTTTAGACTAAGTTTGGAACACTGGTGGGCTTATTGCTTCATTAAACAAATTGGCAGAATGTACATACACAACGACAGGAGCAAGGGGGCAAATTCATTTATCCCAACACAACCATATTCCAGTTAATTGGGAAACAGCCTCAGATACCTTGGACATTGATTGTCCAGGCCTCTCCGTCTGAAAAGCTGATAATGAGGCATTGTGAGACAGCGGGTCACCTGGTGGGGTGTTAGACTGACTGTTCTCCTGCTAACAAAGGATGAGAGAGACATGGAAAGGTAGAGCCAGAGACAAAAATCGGACAAGCGGACACCACCATGCTACAAATGACCTGCCAGTTTGGTTGCAATCTGTAGTTTAATCATTATCTATCTCCTCAATCTGTCTCTGTACGGCTTGCTCTACATCAAGCTCTATTGTTGGAACCCCACCAACCATTTACCTCAACTTCCTCTATTAGCCTATTTCGAAATTCACCAGAGGTGCCAACTCTAGAAGTTCGCTTTAGATGTGGTAACCTATTATTTTCACAGAGATGCTGGCACGGTCCTACCCAGCTTCGCATGTGGCAGCTGCGGCACGGCAGCAGAGGAGCATGCATCTGCTGTGAGATGGAAGGATGGGGGGAGCAGGGACAAGGAGCAGGGCAGGTGGATAAGTGCATCTCTGTCAATGCTGAAAAGGTCAAAGTGCAGACAAGTGATGGATAGTTCTGTATTTGCCCTGATTTTATCATTGCAAATTGGGTTTTGGTGATATTCCATTGTACACATTTGTTTTTCTTGCTCCCGTTGTTTATGTGAAGGTCATTGTATCGCTGTGGGAAGGGCTTGGAGTGTGTGTAAGTTGCAATCAACGGCAATTTATGTGTCAAGAATGACTGGGGTTTATTTCTGTGCCTGGGGGCAATTTTTACCAGATGGTGGAATCCTCTTTTTCTTCGTTATTTAACAACAGTAATAACAATCATTTTGGCTCGGTTCTAAATAACCTACCAAGTCATGTAAATGAGTCAGAATGCACAATGCAAAGACCCTGTAACTAGCTCACCTTATCCCTGGCTGGTAAAAAAAACTCTGCTGTAAAAAAAAGGCTGTTGCAACCATTTACTATATCATGATATAAAACGAAATGTAATGTGATAAAAGTTTTATTTAGTATGCCCACCCCTGAGATGTATTCTTCCAGCCTGTGTGTGTTTGCAAGCAAGAACAGGGAGCAGAGCCGAACAGCAGACCAGATCCATCCCTCTCTGCCTGCACAGCAGGAACTTGTATCTTAATTACCTCTGATGCAAACACGAATTAGTCTGGAACACAAACAGAGACTTAGCTATGAGGAATATCTTCATGTATACCCCATCATGTCCAATTACACAAGACATATCACCTAGACGCTAGGTTTAACTTGTCTGCACGGAGTTGGCAGGGAGATAAGCTCAACTCACCAAAAACGCGACAGTCATTTTCCAGCGGCATACCATTCCATGCCTAAAATTTGGATTTAACTATGTTCTGTCTGCGAATCATCGACAATATGAAGGACTTTCACTGATGCGACTTATGTGGATGTTGCCACAGTGACTCACAAACAACTCAACTCAAACTATGTGCCCTCTGACAAGAGCTACAACGTGGTGAAATGAAACATTAATAAGCCTGCTGTACATATTCTAATATTCATTTAATATTGAAATTATCTCCATTCTTTATGAGTAAGCAGCCTTTTTCACCATGCAAGACTGATGCAACGCATTTAGCTAACTGACCATGTGAGATGCAGACACCTCTAGACGCCATTGTAACACCCTGACGTGACGTTAACTTGATGACATGACTGGCAAGCTTCTAAAAATGAGATGATCACAATCAACAGTATACAGAGCGCAACAATAATTAATTTCCCATTTCACCCATTCAGGGCAACAATTCCAGCAGCAGAGCCCAATCTTCCCTTTTTTCCGGGCCACACCCATCAGCTCTGATTGGGGGATCCTAAAGCTTTCCGAGGCCAGTGCGGAGATATAATCTCTCCACCTAGTCCTGTGTCTTCCCCCGAGGCCTCTTCACAGCTGTCCCAGTGCCTTCTCCAGGTCCACCGAACACATGGGATGAGCATATTGCCGGGCCCCCTCCATGAACCTTGCTAGAGTAAAGAGCTGGTTCATTGCTCCACGACTAGGACAAAATCTGCATTGTTCCTCTCCAATCCGTGGTTTAACTGTCGGCCAAACCCTCCTGTGCAGCACCTTGGAATAGAATTTAGCATGTAGGCTGCATGGTGTCATACCCCTGTAGATTCTCTGATCCCCTTTTTTTGAAGAGAGGTGCCACCACCCCGGTCTGCCACTCCTCAGGCTGTCCCAACATGCAATTTTGAAGAGGCGTGTCATCTAAGACAGCCCCCCACCAAAAATCTCATCAATCCTTGGGGCTGCGAGTGCAGAGTTCTTTGACTTAGAAAGTTATATTTCAGGATCAGAACTGCCTAAACTCACTTTGATCGAATTTCTTTTCATAAAATGAAGTATAAACTATATATAAAACCGTCAACATCTAAAGTGTGAAAGTTGAGTCAAGTGACTTTTCACTAATAACTACAGACGAGCTGCCGACAGCTGTTCATAAGAAGCAGTACATGGACCCAGGGGGGGGGGGGGGGGTTCAGGTGAGGGGGGGAGTCTGGGTCAGGGGCTGTATGTGTGTGTGTGGTGGGGGGGGGCAGTTTGTTCTAAAGTCTTACGTGAATTTAAAAACACAACATGGGTTAGCAACGTCACGTAACATAAGTGATTTCATAAACTAAGATGTGATGTCATACATATTATAACACGGGTAGATGAAATCCAAGCGTGAGGCAGTACTTTGTCTTCAGCTAACAATCCTTCGCCTCTACCAGCTCTGAGAAATTTAGATTTAAGACTTTTCAGTTTGCTGCTGCCTTTAATTGACAATTTCCGCAATTCTTAATTCAACTACATTGCGATTTTTATTTAATTTTTTTGTTTTTTTAGTTGTTTCAATCAATTGTCTCAACTGTTTGTAAATTTCCTTGCTTAATGTTTGGATGTAACGGTTTCATGTGAAGCCCTTTGAATTGCCTTGTTGAACAGAGGGAGGGATGAGAGGCAGGTGAGTGAACAGGTGAAGGCCGTTAGACTGAGTGAGGCGGCTGTGGGGCTGAGCTGTGACAGTATTTGGTGACATGTGGTTGAAATTACAAAGTATAAGTGGAAAGTTATAATCCAGTTTCTTTTGCCTGCATATCACTGTCCTTAGCTGAAGTACTCACTAACATTACCCAATGCATGTCTTTTCCATTTAGATATGAAATAGCTGCTCATTCAAAAGTAAACATCTGCATTAACATTATATTTCAGTTTTCATTTTGAAAGCCTAAAGTATATAAGCATCATTTATCAACTCCCATCTAGCTCACTGGCACAAAACAGATGCTAGCAGAAATAGCAATCATCCTGTTAAGGCAACTCTCCCCTCCAGCAATAGTTGAAAACAACAGAAAGATGCAACAAAGCAACGTTTTTCCCTCGGTGATAATCAGGTGCCAACATGCATGCCAGCAACAGTGAGAAAAGTGGATTTCAAACTCTTATCCAGCCGTGAGACATACGTTATGTTGCCTGGAGAGAGATCAGAACGGAATTCCATTTAGTGTATAATAAAATCCTGAAGCTGTACACTGAGACCATGGGGTGTTATTCAGACGCAACTCAACCACCAGCCTTTCTCAGCTTGAAGCACTAACATATGGACGGGCCGGGCTCTCAACGCAGTGAATAATGCATCCTGGAGAACCAAATCCAGCTCTTTATGCCTGTTCGGCTTCATATTAGGATCAAACGGTCTGCAGGAACCCCTGGATGAGATGATCTCGTGTTGAGCCTTCACACTGTATTTTCCCCTTTTTGAGATGGTAGACAGATCATCTGAACAACAACATGTGGCTTTGCAGTTTTGGAAAAAAATTAAAGGGAAGAAATGGCCCCATATGCTGAACATTCAGACAAGGTGACGTGAGAAACTGTTGGAGGTCTTTGGCACACTAACCAGCTTCAAAGTGGCATTAAATGAAAAGAAGGACCCCATGCTGTCTTCCGTCCTGCCCTCAAAATTCAAAACATTTTACATTTTTCACAGTGACGGTTGGTAGCAGCACTCTTTCATGGGACATGAAACATATAATAATAGCAGACTTCACAGCTAGATAAGCAAGGAAAGTGAATGTCCTTTTCTCTGCCACACTCCTCTGCACAATATTAAAGACACTTTTGTTACCATGGAGGATGAGGTGACGGCAAAGGCTTTGCGGGAATCTGAGTAAGCTTCACAAAGAACAAAGAAGCTTGTCCAGGCACCAGAGCAGAAGCAACCGGAAGATCAAGGAGGGCCTGGAAACGGATAAACAGATGGAAAAGCCTGCTGTCTAATATCCAGCTTGAAAAGATGGGAGTGTCCGGTGAGGCACGTAGGGACCAACATATAATTACATCATACAAACAAAAAAAAAATACTCCGTGCACCTGAAGATTCAAGCACCCCACGGAAAAATCACATTCACCCTGCTAAGTCTTAAACATCTTTCCTGACAGATGGTTGCATTTCACCACCACTGAGGAGCATACTGACATGCTAGCTTTCCCGGCTAAAATTCATCCGATGCCCCAACAATAGGAGATGTTTTGAGAAATTAGCATGAGTCACTCGGCCTATGGGTATGCCGCCATGACTGGCCCATCAAAATATTACGCAGTTCACTGCAAAAAGAAGAGATTAGCTGTGGAAAGACAGAGAGGTGCACAGCCATTTATGAATGCCCACACAAAAACACAAACAGTACATTTGAGCGGTCACATGATTTCCCTAACTTATCGGTCAGACAATAATTGTGTAGAAATGAAATGAACATTTTAACGCTGATGTCATTGCAAGCACAAGCCGAATTTGGCGTGCAGCAGTTATAATGCTGTCAAAAATCACACAACCCCAAGTGGGGGTAGATCAAGAGTTATAAAAAAAGCTGGTAGACAAGGCAGAGATGGACAGTAGCAAGACAGAAATTGTGGGGGAGTAGGATGGTATGTACAGTAAGCCCAAGGTAATGCAAGATATGACGACCAGAGGAGGAAAAAAACACAAACAAAGAGTAGAGGAGCAAACAGTGGATGGAGAGGGCATGCCAGGAGACAGGCTTTGGCTGCTTTGTTATCTGTCTGCACAGAAATGTCAGAGCACAGTGACATCCATCCCGAGAGCTTCTCCTGCTGCCCAATTGGTACTGTGTAAAACATACACCACACCGCCGAAAATCACATATATGCCCACATACAAATGACAAAGAGACAGTCTTATTCTATAGTTGACACACACTACAAACACCAACACAACATATGCACATAGATTAACTTACAGTTACATACATACACAAAATAAGAAAATCTAAAATAAGGAAGAAAATAAGATGTTTTCACCCCAGGAAGGCATGCGGAAAACAAGCTTTTGGTTTCCTCTGCTGTGCAGCCCTTACAGATGGTCTCTCTCCTTTATAAGGCCACCAGCTGTTCTCATGCAAAGGTTATAAAACTTCACTGTAGACTACCTGCTCAGCACCAAACAAGCAGCCCCACAGTTAGTGATTAGCTGGTGAACATTAGCGGAGCATATAGCAGCTAAGTAGACTAAAGCTTCATCAGGAGTTGGTGGAATGCACACGACTACAGGAATGAAGAAACTGAGAAGTTTACCTGTATTCATCAGGTAGATCCAAATGAATGATGATGTTCTTTTTAAGGGTAACTAGGCAACGTTTCCACATCTAGAGGGTTAAATCTTTGCTGAAATGAGTTTGAAACCCCTGCTTTGGATTATTCGACTATTTAAAAAAAAAGCACAGCATCAAATAATTATTTAATTTCATTTTAAATTTTATTGAGTTAGAAGGCAAATGATTTCTGAGAACTGAATATTTTAACATCAGTTTCCTTTTTAAATGGATTGTTGCTGAGCTTTCAGAACTCAGTTAATTGGTCTGCTAAACAGAGAGCTGCTCTGATGATTCAGGTGTTTTGTGAGGTCTGGCTCTAATTTAAAATACATTTTTGTCAATTTTGAAACTTGGTCCTGGTGGGCTCATTTCTATATACGTTGCATGTCTAGTCTGACTGCGAGGGTGAAGGCAAACCAAAATGTAGACAATTATAGTAAAAGCACACGCTGTCTAGGTCAGGATTGGAGGAGTCGAGTAAATGACTTGGTTTTTTTTGCGACAATTGGATTCCGCCATTCATTGCCTTTTAGTTCAGGACCAAAACAAATTAAACACAATTTCAGTTTGACTGCATTATTTCTAACAAGATCCAATGGTGCGAGTTTGTCACCCTTTGACCATAGGCTGCATAGTCAGTAATGGGAAATTGCTTACCCAATGTGTACCATGGCATGAGCAATGTCTGTATTAGCAATTCATAACACAAGTTCAGCATGAAGTTGACAACCACTCAAAATGTCTCCATGGGAAGCCGTGTGTGTGTGTGTGTGTGTGTGTGTGTGTGTGTGTGTGTCTTTCCTCTGCCAGCCTGCTGACTGATCCCTCTTATCTACGAAGCGCTGTTGGTGATTAAGGTTTTTGTCTGTTGGCTTTTGTGCTAATGATGTGCGAACAAACAGTGAGAAGCATCACGGAATCGGCAAGGCATGGCATTTTGTTTCCCTCTGCTTTCTACGAACCACGTTTAATGTGTTTCTCCAAACAATCTGGCAGCTCCAACATGCTTGCCCTTAAAACACTTGATAGGCACACCGTCGGGGCCCTTTTATTCACTGAATCAGTGTAGTTCAAGGTGAACAGCAGGAGTACACAGGATGTTATTCCAGAGTTTTGCTAACTCGTGTGGTGTGACTATTGCAGTTGGACATATTGTGGAACTCAGAGGGATACATTTTGGTGGTCATGGTAGGTAAAGACCGTAACTGTGACTACAAAAATGAGAAATATTTGGCTAGAAATATTTTTTCTCAAAACTATTCATACTGGCAGGACTGTAAAACTGTTGCTGCCCTTTTCAATAAAAGGTTCAAATAGATTTGTGCAGGCGGAAGACCAACTGTTGGGATCCTTTTGACCCAGAGCAGCGTCTGGCAGTCTGTCCGAGGTAAATCCGAGGTAAATCCGTGTATAGGCTTAGTTATTGTGAGATATTTTATTGAGTTACCTTTGAGCGAAATGCTCCCAGAGAATATGAGTTCCCTCCGGTAAAAAGTTACGTTGTGTATTTGTGATGTCCTTTATGGTGAGAGCTAAGCATGAAGGAATTTGGTATTCCTCAAAGCTTAGGAAAAATCGAATATCCTCCAAAAATAAAAAGTACAAAAAATGCTTTGTGTAAAAGTATTCATGACAAAAACTACAGTGCAAACAAATGTAATAATTAGGTTTAAAGTGGGTTTTATTGTATATAACATATTTTGAATTTTAAACATGATTTTGAATTTCCCCTCGGGGATCAATTAAGTACTTCTATTCTATATATATGAAATGTAATATTAGATATGATATATCATATATATATATATCATATATTGTCCCATATATCAGCAATAAGAGCCAAATTAAACCTTGGAGTGAAGACCGGATGTGACCGTTTCCACAATTTTACTCCAATGTCATATATATCCATTATATGGTGGACGAACGTGAGTTACGCGGCAGCTATGTGAGGAGAACAAAACAAGAATATATCTTCATTTTTCATAATGCCTTTGCTCTGCTTTGATGACTGAAACACGTGAAAACCCTAAACTTGTTTAAGTAGGTGAGCAAAGACGCTGTATATTGAAGGAATTATTCAATATTTCGGACCAGTGAAGGTACAACTGTCACTGAGATAGCAACAGTGATAACTGGGACAACAGCTCAGAGAGTCAGGAAAAGAAGCCCCTGGCAAAAAGTGTCAAAGGCATCCAAGAGAACATTGGAATTTACAGCAGGAGCAAAAGGTGACGAGTCTTATTAGGGGCTCTGCCAGCTTTGCCTCAAAAGGATTCTTTCTCAAACACTCAACCATGAGATGAGGAGGAAAGGTGGTGCTGAACCTCCCACAATTGTCTTTGAGGGGAACGATGAGTCTCTCCATATTGATCATTAGAACCAGGTAACTTTCCAAATCCGGTTAAATCTCAAGTCACAGCTATAAGATGTATGAAAAGTAGGACTGTCAAAATGAATACGTTAACCTCTGCGAATAATGTGGCCGAGATTTATGCGATAACGCGATAATTAATGCGATGACAAGTTGCAGTTAACGCAACTTAGTCTACTTCCGGCACACCGGAGTTAAACAGGAAGATATAGAGAGCTTTTTGCGTTGGAATAAAAACAAATAGAGGCGCGACATACAGGGAAGAACTGTGCAGAGGAATTTCTCCACGTGTCACACAGAAGAGGGATGAGTGGCCAAAGTAAAAGTCTTGTCAGTCTTTTTTCTATTGATAACCCTAATGAAAAGTCTCATTTAAAAAAAATCTGCGTTGTTTTCAGCCCCCTCCCTCACAGGGATGTCAAAGATAAATTGCCCATACATTTTCCCATTTCCAAAAAAGTATCAAATTTTTAGTTGACGTTTGTAAACCCATCATATAATTATCCTATATGTTTCACTGTGATTGCTTTCTAAATCACAAATTTACACCTCCTCCCAAACCTATGGTAAGGTATGGGATTAGGAACCAATGCAGCCAGAGGCACACTTCATCCGGCTTTGGACTTTCTATGCCTTTGCAGAATACCCCGACCAATACAGCACATCCTATAGGAGACCAGGAGACACATCCACATAGAGGTAGCAGAGTGTTATAAAGCAACAGGGTTCGACCTGAGAATGAGAACACCATGCGAACTGGCACCATGCAAATTGGCGCCATGTGAATTGGCACCGTGGGAATTGCCATGTCAATTGGCCAGGGGTAATTGTTGGATTTTATGCCTTTAAGGCAAATGCATTTCACTCAAATACCACAACAACGCGCACTAACCACCCACACACAAGCGGAGACATCATCCATATAACCACACATAGCCTCAGATCGGTGAGATCTCAAGTCTCACAGTCGTAGTGTGTGTGACATTGCTGTTCAACTAAATCAAAAAAAGGCCCAGTTCTCTCCAGGGCCCTTCGGTATAACAAAGTCACCTACCTGTTGGGGATCCCTCGAGCACCTCTCCGGTGTAGCTCAACTCTTTGAAGATGGGCCGGTTGTCATTTTGGTCGATGACAGTTATGACAAGTAGGGCCGGTCCCTCAATAAGGTTTCCAGCGAAGTCAGTGGTAGAAACTTCCAGCTGTGTGGGTACAAAGATTTTTTCAGAGATTAAGATGGCGTTCTGTGTGTAACTCTTATTTAGAGCAAAGGTGTGGGAGATGTTTAAAATATGTGCTTTTTGGCTTCCTGCTACAAGGAAACATCCTGTCTCTAGAAAAGTAACTGCAATTTACTGCATCCCCGTCTACAATTCTGCTTGATAGCAGAATTTTCAGCACGTCCGGAAGTAGATGGATGCAATCATTTTGTCTTTGCTACATTTCCCTGAAATACAATAACACACACACAATACAAGTATCGCTCCTTACTAGGTAACAGACTAGTTTTTATACTGGCCATGCAATCCTATAACCTTAAACATCCCTGAAGAGTTTCTCTGGTTTGGGTTTATTTTTTTACATCACCTCAAACTTGATCTAATCTTTGCATTTTTAAGACTCTCCTGCTTCCTTTACAGGCACTTAAAGATATACAGAAAACCCGTTTTGGATTACTCTTCCCATCATCTCTTCTTCCCCTCTACCTCCATCGCCCCACATCACATATTTATGCCTTCGTCTTCTTGCTGCTCTGCAGATTTGCTCGTCACCCCCCCGGTTTACCTCGGGGACCTGGCCATCTTAACAGAGTACAGTCAAAATATCTACTATATCAATTCGGCGAACAACCTTTTAATTCAGAGTGGAACGACAGTGTACCTACATACTAAAAAGACACTACTGAAAGCTGTCCTACTAAATACATATTTAAGACCACTACATTGTTTAAGGATATAGAAATAGAAGACGCTCAACACGCATCAACTGATGCTAACAAGTTGTTTTGTTGTTCAGTTATTATGTATGTAAAAACCTATATTTTGATAGGGCTGAGTTTTACCCAATAGGGATGGATTTTGATACCATCTAAGTATGCATGCTCCTCAAAATCCCATCAGCGGATGAGGCGGTACACCCTATGATGTCAGTGATCTCTATCCTATAAAGACACCATGTGTAAAGACATTAGCTTAATTCCAATCCTAATCTGAGAGAGAGAAGTTCCGCCTTTATCTGTGGCATCACATTCCCGACCTTTCCAGTATGACATTACGCAACCTCTAACAAACGCTCGGGTCATCCCGCTGCTCTCCCTCTATGTTCTTCTGTCTTCCCCTCTTTTGTCCTCCTATCTGTCAGTTACCACGGAACCTGGAGCATATTGCGTAATGGCACACAAATGTTTTAGGTGTTAAGAGCCTAATGATTCCATACATCTCATCCTCCTCCCTCTTCGCCTTGACAATATACAGCGGGCGGCTATTCTCGAGAGGGACCATTTCCCCCCATGTCTCCATCTTGCAAAATTGCTGACTATCAACTAATGGTGTTCACAAGCCAACATGTATTTCCAGAACACACACACAAACACACAGGCTTACAAAGTAAGAAGGATCTTATGAGTTTGAAACAAGCACACAGCAATCGGCATTGTAAAAGAACCACAGCCCTGTGCCAACAAGCATATGTACACACGAGTTCCCTCAATGAGACTGTCGCAAACACATCAATGGATGCACAAAGTCTTGCTGTTCATGCCAAGACGTCTGAGCTGCATTGAGAACATTGGTTGTGAGATGCCTAACATTATTTGATTGGGCGATCACACCAGCAACAAGGAAATAACCCGTAAGATAAACATTTTCCAACAATCTTTTTACTGCCAAGAAAATACCCTGTTATGAACAGCTTTGGATTCATATAAGTTTCTTTAAGCTCTAGAGAATTTCATATGTAAAAAGAGTAGCTGCGTCCCCCACTCCATATGTTAGCCGGGGTTTACACTGATGGAGGAGTAATGTCTGCAGATGGCTTTGTGTCAAAAGCGAATAATTCGGTCAGTTCGGTCATTCAAAGTCTATTGAAGAAAAAAGATTGTTACGTTTCCTGCGGAAGCCCATTTCACGAGCGTAATGTTGGCTTAAAACTAGTAGGCATGAGCCGTTGGTGATTGCTGCTGAGGTTAGTGCATCAGGTTGAAAGTCAGTCACGCCAATGTGAGGGCAAACCTCTTTGTTGGTTGCCAATCGTCTGTAAAAGCAACAGAGAGGCAATGCTCGACCACTAAAGGGTATGTGAATGGATACAGATTAAACTTGCTAACACGCTTCACGATCGACGGCATCTGCCAGATGTGTAGATTACAGGGGAGAGGAATTTAAAAACAAAGTCCATCTGCTTGATTCCTGCTGCTTTCTAGTGCTTAACAAGGTGCCAATCTAATATCTTTTGGAAATTAGTTTCACAAACTACATTGGCAACATATAATTTGAGTCTCATCTCTCCTCATTAGGATCCATTGGTCGACCACATACGTTACTTCTACTCGGCTGTCCAGTTCTGTCGGCTCCTCCGAACGAAGGACGTAGCCCTCCGGCCGGCCATTTGGAGGACACATCAAATCTATCTTATGCGGCCCAGCATCTCCCATCTTTCAGTGCAGGCCGACAAAGATTGATTCATTGAGAAGACAGGGGAGCGAGTACTTTATATCTGAGGTTGTGACGGTTTATAGACTATGTATACTTAGACATGTAGACGAGTTATGAACCTTGAATATCACTTTCTAAGTCAAGGGACTTTTCTAACTTTAATAAATACACAAAGAAACGTGGGATTTTTGCCCCCTTTGTTTTGTGGCGTGATTATTAACCAGGAGAAAGCAGCATCAAGCTAAACAGCAGAACAATGTGTGTGGTAGCATTCAGCTAATGTAGCTTGGACATATTTTCTAATATATGTAATATCTAAGTTACAGTTAAATTAACTTCTATCCTTCTATAAAAACGAAAGTCTGTGGATCCAAGTTATTAAATGTGTTTGCTGACATTTGTTTTGCTGCTGTAGTTTTTATTAACTGTATCGATTAATATCCTCTGCAATATTACTTTTAGCTAAAAGTTCAGGGCTTCTTCAATTAAATTAAATTAGAAGAAGTTTACCATCTTCAAGATTTTTGGCTTTTAAGGCTTTTACCGTTGAGTGCTGCAGGTTGCCAGGCAACAGGAGTGGCGGAGGAAAAACTGATGGCGCAAGCAGGAAGTCCCCCCCAAAGGCCAGACCGCCCCGTTTCAGAGGCCCTCTTGTCTGCTAGTCCCACAGGGCTCAGTGCTCCTATTACTTTCCTTTTGCCATGAAACTGTCACTGAAGAGCCAATATAATTACCATGCAGAGACATTGAAACCTCTCACGGTGGAGAGGTCAGTTTATTTCTAAAGGCTGTGCTTGTTCGTTAGTCAGATGTCAAATGGATGCAACCCTGTGAATATCTTCAATTTTACATTTGCCGCTTCTATTTGACAGGTGGCATTTGAAAGGTACTTTTTTGACACTGTTGCTCAATCCTTTAGGGCCATTGAAATAACTTCTGTTATCCATCACATGGGCAAGATGACTCAGTGGTGTATACAATCCCTCTCCTGAATTTTCCAGAAGCACACATGCATGCTGACGCCAACAAAAGGAATCTAAATGTATGATAGTGACAAACATTATATTCTTCACATTCCCTCTCCTCCGGTCTCCATGGAGACCTTGATGCCTTGAGTCCTGAAAGGCCTTTGTGCAGAGATGAGAGGCCGGGTTGATTACAGAGGAGGGATATCGGCAGAGGTGAGAGCTGAAGCCCAAGTCAATCGGCGTTTGGCTTATTGTGGCAGAAGCAGAGGTAAAGGTAGATGATCTGAGAAGGCTTTATCGCACCCTTGAATGGCCAAAGAGAGAGTAAAAGAGGAAATGGTGAAAGAGGGCCCAGTCGCCCATATGGAAGCGTTTCCGTTGACTTCCGCTGCCATCGCCTTATTTCACATTCAGCTCCTACTGAGCCATTCAAGTAGCCCTCCCTTTGCTGGGGAGTGCATTCAAAGGGTTTCTGCCTGCCTGTCGTTTTCTTAAGATCCCAGTGAAACGGCTCTGCGGTAGCTCCAAGGTGAATAATTCCCAGAACCTTCCAAACACTCCGGTGGCTCAGCCTCGTATCAGCAGGCAGCGCTCCACCCCGCAGAACCAGGGCCCTTTCCTAACACAAATCAGACGGTCCCCCGGGAAGGAGGGGTTTCTCCCCCTCAAACTCCCCTCAATGTGCTGCCATTATCTGATCGCTGTGTAACTTACTGAACTACTTTATTTGGCAATGGTTTGAAAGCTCATATTGGAATATCTACAATCAGAATAACTCGACTAAGTTTGATCGGTCGCATCAAAAACAGGTGTCAGTAAATCTTAACAGCCAATTGATGGAGGTAACGAACAGCAAGCTGGCAGTGCTGCTAACGGTCTCAAGCATTCACTATGAAATACAGTATATGCTTTAGGACTGAACATGTTGGATAATATTATAGCATTGTTTATTTTATACTCATTTTTTAAAAAATCCATAAAAACAAACATTACAATGGAAAGCATATTTGTATTACGCAGCACTCACAGCCTGCTTAAGAAAAGCCCATCAATTTTTATACACCTTCTCAAGTATGAGCGAGATGGGACAAAGCATTTTTTTATTTTTTAAAAGAACATCCCCTTTTCTTCTATTCCTCTCATAGCGTAGACCTCAAAACATCAGTCTTACTTAGAACCCTCCGCAGGGATACGAGGTTGTCAACTCACCGGTCCCGAATCTGCTGCATCTACTTTCAAAAGCTTGAATCATTCTAACCCAATGAAATTAAGGCTGTCAAGAGGGAAGTACAGCTGCCAAGTGTGTTTCAAGCTCTCACCATAGCTCGCTGGGAAGCACTTGAAAACCGCCCGGGACTGGAATTTTATGCTCAAGAGTACTTTTTTTTTTCATCTGAAGTGAGACGACAACTTTGTGGAATCGAAGCAAAAGCCGATAAACCAAACCCCTCCCCAAGTGACGCAACAGCGCTTTGTCCAATCATTGTTTGTTTCAGGAAAGTGTTTGTTGGTATGCAAGTTTGTTGGTCCATCGCTTAAGTTCAGACTGAATATCCCCAAACGGGAGGAGCCTAAGGAGATATTGGGTATTGTCATGTGTAGCCCTTACGAGATAAGGCCTACTGACTTACATGATCATCTAACTCTTTCTGTAGGACCACCACAGGCATGACATTTGGGGTTTTCAGTGAAACATGGATCACCATGGATTATAAAACAGATATCCCAGATGCATAAAGGAATGAAACTACCACTTTGATCAACAACAGTAGGTCATAGTTTACACCAGGGTCCCCAAACTTGTTCCTGTGAGGGCATTCTGAATCAACCTTTTCTCCATTATTCCATTCTATTTCACAAGGGGCTAGTCTAGGATTTGCGTGGCCAGAAAAAAAATCATAATGCCGCTCTGGTATTGTTCAGGGGGCCGGGGCCAAATGTGGAGGCGGGCCGTATCCGGCCCGCGGGCCTTAGTTTGGGGACCGCTGGTTTACAGTTATCGAGAGCTATTGTATCAGGTGGACTGGAACAAAAGATTCCAGAGACAGTCAGACTCCTAGAGAATGTATGGTTATGACTTTCTCAGAGGTGATGGGTGTTTCTCAGACATTGTTGTTCTCTACAGACTGAATTTTGGTCACTCTTGTAATACATTCACTTTTCATTAAGTGCTATCAGGGCAACATTTTATGTGTTGGATATTGTGCTTTTTGACCAAAAATCTGCAAAACTAAGGATATTTCAATAACAATGTGTCAATTCAATAGAAAAATGGATAGTTAATGCAGGGCTGCACTGGTTTTTGGTGTATTACATGTACGTTTGGAATGTGTCCCACATTGTTTGGTACGTGCAGATCAGCAAGTCAGTTTTACTGAGCTTTGGCCCAGATCATTATTACAGTAGTCCATTGTAGTTTAATTTGATAGCAGTAGCATCTCAAATACTCTGGCTGGATGCTAAGACACAAAATGTTGCATTAATGGAGATTTTATTGAAAATGATTTCTCAGCATGGCTCTTCGTGTAATCTATTGTGTGAGCCTCAAGTCTTTGTAGTTATAAAGTCTCAGTGTTATTGATTTCCCAACATTTATTAAAGTCATTATCAGTGTGAACATTTCAGAAACCATACATTTTCTTTGAAAAAATGTAAATTCTCTTCAACAAACTGAACTGCTCTTGAAATACTAAATTGTGTTGGGTTTGAAATTCTTTGTCACTTGTACTAGAGTAACTGAAATGTTCCTCATTACATCAAAAGAATAAAAGCCATGGAATGTCAAATAAGATATAAATAGATCGTCTTTGGAGTGAAAGAGATTGAACAAAAGATGGAAGGTGAGAAAGAGATGGGGAGTTAAAAGTATGGAGCAAATAGAAAATGATAGAAACGATCTTTCATTCAGCTGGCTGTCGTGCTAGATAAAAAATAATCCTGCTTCAGAAAGGCGTTGAAAGAGTCACAAAGGCTCTCCCTGGTGTATCTTGGTACAAAATAGCCCCCCCCCCCCTCCAATCCTAAAGTATAATTCAATCTGCTATTGTCTGGCACTGAAGGTTTCTTTTAGGAAGGCCAGAGGAACCGGCTCGCTCGCCCGCTACTGCCCTCACTGCTTGTGGGCGTGATTTGCCCAGGGCTGTCACAATACTACTACTCAACTACCTTCTGTTCTCCGATTTAATGCACTAAAACGGATAACAATAAATTATATTATCGTCATTTTCACACCATTTTTTGCCACTGATTATATCGACGATAATGAGAGCAGCATGTTAAACATATGAGCCGCAGAATCTCCTATCTAACCGACTGTTGCCTTTGACGGGTAAAACTACATATTAATTTAACAGTGAAACTGTGTCTGTACTTTGACTAAGATAATTTTCCAGAGAGAAGCTGCACAACAAAGTGAAAGTGTTTCTGTATTTCCACCAACTCTGGATGGATAATAAATAATAAGAGATTACGTTTTTTTACTTCATAGAGTCAGGAATGAGGAATTAACTTTAATATCCATGTCAGGTTGTGGGTTAAGTTTGCACCCGGAAACTGTGTCAACTGTGTAAATTGGATTCAATTTGGCATCGGCTCGCACTCAATACTTTCATTGGTTACCAGTGGCTGCCCGCATCCAGTTCAAAACATTGGTACTGACGTACCATGCTGTGAATGGATCGGGACCAGTCTACATCCAGGACATGGTGAAGCCCTATATCCCAATCCGCACACTCCGATCTGCATCTGCCAAGCTGCTTGTTCCTCCCTCACTGAGAAAAAAGCACTCGGCAAGATCGTGACTCTTTGCTGTCCTGGCTCCCAGATGGTGGAACGAGCTCTGATGACATCAGGACCGCAGAGAGCCTCTACATCTTCCGTCGAAAACTCAAGACACACCTCTTTAGACTCTACCGGGACTAAAACACTAGCAAACTGTAGCATTAACAAATGGTAGCATTTAAATTGTACTTATAATGGCACTTTTCTATAACATGTTTTGAAACTTCTTATTTGATGAAAAATGTATTTTCTTGTTACTTGTTCTTCTGAGTTTGTATCTCTACGTGGAAATGCACTTTTTGTACATCGCTTTGGATGTAATTTGTGGAATCAGATTGTGATCAGGGCCTAAAAGAGTATAACATATAACTTAAGTCAGCGTATACTTTCCTCACCGAAAAGGGTGAACTTCACCGTGTATCAAAGGCTACAGTAACAATTCATGTCTATCTTCATTATAAAAGGTTCTTGAGTCTGAGGGTTTGAAAAAAATAAATGGGAGTGAAACTACAGGACTGGGTGAATAAAAAGTGGGTTTTCATTTTTAAATGGTCACTCATTCTCCGCAGTGACTTTGTCTCTTCTTACTCAATTTACAGTAACATTTCCCCCAGGATAGATTCTAATAATCTAGAGACCCATTTCGGTCCATTTCCTGTCCTTCGTGGTCAATGTCAGCCATTTCAGTGGAGAAGGGTTTCTGTCTCCAGTCTGTACGGCGGAAAGTGGAGACGCCCTGGAACTAAAGTAAAGTGCATTAGGGGTTGGGCCATGAGGCTCAGCAGGCTGAATTAGCAGTGGTAATGCCCGAGGCAGAGCAGCAGGGCACTCAGGGTTTAATCAGGTTATCTGGGAGTAGGGTTAGGGCACTTTGTCGGTCAGGGTTTAAGGGGGTTTTCCCGGAGAGTGACACAGCTCTCAGAAAAAAAAATGATTGCGGAAAACTAGTGATAAAGAATTATCTCTCTGAACTGCCACTGCACAAATAGTTTCACAAACTTTCTGTCCTTCGATTTTGTTATAATCCACAAGTTGTTTGAAAAACCCAAACTTCAGATGAAAATGACTTATTTTTTGTGTGCACAGTATTGTGTATATGACGGAGAAAGTGTTGTAAACACGGCTAACTAGACAATTACGCATGTGAAACATTATTTTGACCAGCGGCATAGTCATTGGAGCGCAACCGCGTGTGACCCAGTGGCATAAAAATATTGCGGTCGTATTTCTTATAGGTAGTAGCTATTATGGTGGCTTGTGCATTGTTTGCTCTGGGGGAAGGTGGTGGTGGGGGTGTTGATAGTGTCTGTGTGTGTGTGTGTGTGTGTTCTTATCTTTTGCCCACATACAGGGACTAAGTGCACATCAGGCCTGTCTTCCAGAGTGCAGGGCAGCGTATCCTGCTCTCTAAAGCCCAGGAAATTACAGTGCAGCCAAGCAGAAAACAGGACTGGGATTTGGACAACAGGCTTCACCTGTCTCAGGCCTTCGGACTCACAATGTTACAGCTACTGTAAATGAGGAATGCATTAGATTGCTGTATTCAACAGTGGTGTATTTCCGTTGGAGTGTGTAGGTGTGTACACTCAGGTACAGAACATGCAGTATGTTTATTTTCAGGAATAAAAAACAGCTTTCATTATAAATTGTATTCTTCGTTCTATCCCCTATTGCTTTACTACATCACTGACCCTTTCTCACTTTCTTATCCAATATCCATATCTCCATATCCATGCTTTTGCATTTTAATCGTATTAAAAACATTAAATGAAATTAACTTGTGTTTCATATTGTGAGGTGGTTCCTGCTGGTATCCATCAAATGTTAGTATTGTAAGGGACTGACACGTTACGTAAATGAGTATTCAAGACAAAAACGAGGTTGTCACATTTTCAAGATTCACGTTGTGATGCGTTCAGCCTGTCAGTCATCCTAGTGCCCCCTGTGTTGGTTCAGTGGCACCAGCGAGGGCTCCTGGGAATGCATCGCAGCGGGAGGGTGGCGGTGTTGATGTGCTCATATGATTGAGTTCATGAGAGGTAGGGAACAATTGTTTTAGCATAGACTACGGCCCACAGGAGCCGGGTTTCCCTTTTCGTCAATTAAATGATAATAAACAAATTGATGATAGCGCATAGCAAGAAGGTCCTGGGTACAAAACCACCCAGTCTCCACGCTGTCCCTCTCTCCACGTACTCCGGCTTCCTCCCGCCGTCCCAAGACATGCTCTGTGGATTCGCTTAACTGGTGACTCTAAAGTGCCATGAAGTACGTGAGAGTGAATGGTGGTTTGTCTCCGTCAGGCCTGAAATTGACTGGTGACCAGTCCAGGGTCAAATTGATGATAGTGCTGTCGCCTCATAGCAAGAAGGTCAGCAAAAACGATCCCTCCGACAGGTCAAATGTTTGGTTTCACAGAGTCTATTTTCCTCCACTTTAGCAACATGACGGATTAATCACCAATCCTCTCCGACACATAAGCAGGAGAACGGAGCCAAAGTAGAGCAGGTATCAGCCAAAAGGACGGATAAAAACCGGAGCTGTAAATTTGTAAATCAAGTACAAATCCGTGAGATCTGTGTCTTGTGCCGAAAGGATGAAATCCTGCAAACGTGCCAAATGATATGTTCTGCGCGTCTGCAAAAATCCAATGCATGAAACAATTTAAAGCTTACGAAGTTAGGAATTCATTGAATCTTTTGCAAGAACCTTGGCCATAATATATAAATAATTTGGGTTTTGGAAAACTATATTCTGATCTCAATTCACACGTGTATTTTTGTAGAATAAAAACAACCACAAGTTTTCACTATAATATCAGTCAGTCAAGGGTCACAGCCACAGTATCTCTCAGAGGATGCCACAGTATGATGTCAACAGTCAAAAATAGGTAAAAACGAATCTATCTAAAGATGAAATATTTAAAAATCTAAATTTAAAAACAGCCGTCAATTGAGGGCTCGGCCTGAATTGAGATAGGTCCTTACGCCTCGTGAGCCCATTCTTTGTCACTGTTTGCTGAGGCTTGACAGATGAGTTAGCACAGTGTGGTGCCAGTTAGATCCGCTGTCAAAGGACATCACAAGGGCGGATGCTACGTTATGCTGCCAAGTGCAGGCTTCAAGGTGGGCTTTGAGGCACACAGCCTGAAGAAGGCAAACCAAAAACAAACATAGGGATTAAGTGACTTATTAAGATATCTGTCAGTTTGATTTAATTGAATTATTTCAAATAATGAACACACAGTACGAAAATAATTGGGCTGCAATCAGATACTGTGGTTTTTGTTTGACTGACTAGTCAATCACAAAGAAACAAGACTTTTTAACCTGGAAATCATGTCCTTTAGTAAAGCATGTACACTCACCACACTGTTTGTTGTGATGACCTGCATTACTTGAAGTCATTCTTCCACGTGTGTAAACAAGACTGTTATTTATTGCCTCACATTCTATCCATCCCCTGTTCCAAGGCAATTAGGGTTCTGGCCCGCCACTCTCGTCCCGACCAAAGCTTTACATAACCGCAGTGATGAGCCATGTACGCCTCCTGCTCCCTTCCGCTCCATTTTCCATGTCATTAACATTCACTTTCACCCTAATTGAGCTTAATAAGAAAATAATGTTTGACATTAAATCCTTGTGAACATGTGGCCAAGCTGATCGCTGTGTCTGTTTGTTCTTCCATAGCAAATGTTTACTTTGTCGGGGTTTGTTTGTTTGCTAGCATTGCTTGTCGTTCCCGTAAAAGCACATTTAGAGTTCTTAGCTCCAGTCCTCGATCTCTCTGCTGTTGCTATGCTGAAGTTTCACTGTGTTTAAAACCCCCTTGGAAATCTCACCACTTAGTTTATATACAAAGCCAGTCAACCTTGATGATTTAAGGTTTTTAAAGCTGTTAGTATTATCATCTTGATAGAAAATCACCTTGTGTGAGAAAGTGTAGTATGTCTTTGCCGATATCAATCCATCACAATCAACTTGCAGTAAATTAGGACGGATGATGGAAGTAAGGGAAATGGTAGGGAGGGCAGTGTCTTTTCATGCAACCTTGGATGACTCTAAAACACAATATTGTCTGTTGAAAGAGCCCACAACTTAAAAAAAATAGGCAAGGCATGAATTCTTACGGATCTGCACTGATTTGCAGCAGGTTGTACCGAAGAAGAATTTATATAAAACCCTAAACATATAAAGTCTGACAGAAGAAAGATGGCACCAATATCCAAAACAACAGTTCCTCGATCAGAGACACAATGGTGTTACATCATCCCTCTTGATGGGAAATACACTTGACAAATACTCAAACTTCAAAAACATCACCTGTTAGATTTGTATCATAAACCTCTGATATGTTTATTTCTTAATGAGATAAATTTTTAAAGAACTTGTCAACATGTCAGACTTTAACCTTTGAATCACTAATGTGAGATTGGTCCTCTATATATCCAGACCCCCAACCCTGCGTGATATTGGTGACGTTGACGTGTCATGTGTTGGCACAATGAATGACATGTTTCGCCAACATAAACATCACACTAGATTATTTGCATACTTTCAGTTGTCAAATGGAAAAATTAAACATAAGGAGGAACTGAGAATTACAGTTTTTCTTTATTCTCACCTACACAAATTCCACAGCAGATGTGGTAGGTTGGCAAACACACCAACCTACCTACCATCTGCTTCAGTAACAGAGTTTCTATTGTTTACACATCAGATTTATTAAAATGTATTCTTTCAAATGTGAGCTTGTAAATGTAAAACTAACTTGCCTTCACAGACTATTTAGGCTATTACTGTGTTTGTTGTAGGTAGGGTATTATATAATGGTATGGTGTCCAAATACATACTGAAAATTAAGATGGCTGTTCAAACATAACCCTTTATATCAGTGATTCAAAATGTGATTTTCATCAAAGCATTGAAGCCATCAAAGTGTCACACAAAAAACAAAGATCCAACGCTCGTGGAATTCTGGGCCCGTAGATAAAAATGGGCTACATGTGCAGAAGAAGTCCGTCATGTCACTGACTAGCAACTGCACATCGGACTTGGAAGACTGCTGCCTCGTATGTATGACGTGTGGCACAATGCAAGAAACCTGTCCCCAGAGCGGAGGAGCTGGTTCTCCTGCCGCTGTGGACGTGTGCCGTGAGACGATCACGTGTTGTCATGGGAAGAAGAACGGCAATAAATGTTTCCTGATTCTTGATTTTCATTTGCACTTTATTTAAAAGTTATATACATTTTAATTAATTAGAAAGGTATCATTTTAAATGTATATATTAAATGTATGTATTTTATTACTCCATATTATTGTTTTATTACGTTTCTATGTTTTTTTCTGAAGAAGTAGTAACAGTTATTTTTGTGTTAAGCCTTGCTTGAGCCTTTCAAAGTCTTATTGTAATAACTTTGAACCCCTGCTTTATATAACATCCTTCCATAAAAATGTATATAATTTGCCGTGTTGGTGTTACTTTACTTAAAATCTATTTAGAGAAGAATTTAGAAGAAGATATGTTGGACTACACAGAACAAACAAACTATCACGGAAAAATCACCAAATCCACAAAATATGCAATGAATTGAAGAGACATTCCTCGTATTGAGGTGAAAATAATACAAACAACTGTTTAACTTACAACCCTGATGTGATGATACATGCCAGTCCACAATGACATGCTTTCACCAAACTAAAACGAACTATTAAAAGAGACTGACAGAAAACTCAAACAATTACTTCGAAGTCACTAAAACTTTTGAGAAGTGGGAGGAACGGGGGTGACAGATGACGGATGTCCATCTGTTTTTAATTAATTACATTTTGTCCGGGCCATATGAAAGTGAAAGTCTATGAGCCATTTCACTATGTCTATAAAACTCCTTTTGAGTAATGGCAATTTTAATCTGAACATTTCATTTTTCATCCCCATGCAAGCCGTTAGCTACAGCAGGAAATGAGACACCCTTAACAAATGTGACTAGGACTACTTGAGAAGACCACTGGGCACTATAAAAGTGATGCAGTCCTGATTCTGCACATGCCGTTAGACCATTGATGAAAAGGTGAAAGGAGACGCTTGCACGGAGTCATTGCCGTATGATAAGAGATATGGTTTGGAAAAGGACAAAGGGAAGAAACACAGCTGCCAGAGAATGCAAAGCCTGTGTGTATAACTTGTGTGAAAGTGCTCATTGCTCATGCCATGTATCCAGTAAATTCACTCTGGGCCTTTCAAATAACGTCAAAATTAGACTGAATATTTTCAAACAATAATGGAATTAATTAGACACTTACTGAATCCTTCAATTAAATCTCTGATGTTAGATGGGTACACTATAAAGGCAAAATCACAATTCTTTCTTTTGGAAAGCAGCTTAATTTCAATATAAAGTTTGGCAGCCAGATTCACAACAACTCTGAAATCTAATTAGCTCATGTTATTTTAAGATATTGCATGGGAAACTGTTGTTAGATGTAAGGCTCTTTGCTCTATAAATCGTAGATGGAAACAAACTTGACTGTCGTTTTTTTTAATAAAGTCTCTAAAGAGTGACAAGTATTTCCCTTCATTAACGGTCACAAAATGTAACCAAAAGCAAAAGTACACGGTAGCCGTGTTTGTGAAAGCTGATTGCAACAAATATCCGCTCTAACACATTATTCTATGTGAAACAAAGGGAAGCATCCGAGAGAGAGGAAAGGCTCAGTGGGAGGAAGAAAAATCACACAAAGATGGGGGGTTAGTAATGACTCAGAGGCCTTCACAGGGCGCATCCGAGTACATAAAGGTTGAATCAGCTGCTTGTGGAGAGTAATGGTAAAATCTGCAAATTAATCTTCTATTAAAGCATCCTTATTTCATGATAAAATTGCAAAGTGCAATTTATTGTTGTTTGGATAACGTTGTCTTTCAAAGTCAGAATCATCTACTATTTTAAAATTATCAAATCAGTTAAAACATAATTTTACATTCCTGAGATAATCTACCCTTTGCTCAGTCTTAGAATTCACTTTGGCTTCCTCCCCAGAGTTTTATATACCAACTTTTGTAACAGCCAACAAAGATATATTTCAATGAGACTGTTGCTTCACTTTGTAGGTGCACAGAATAAACTAATAGATAAGTGTGTTTCATGTGAAGGTAGGTGCTTGCATTGCATGGGTTTATTTGTTGCAGAAATGCTGACAGTGAAAAAATGCATCTGCATAAAGCCTTACATTAACATACTGCAAGTGCAAGGAAAAAAGACATGATCCTACAGCTTATTTTTGAAATTTCGAAATGCAAATCTCAAGAATGACCAATTTTAGCTCATACCTGCAGAAGGTTTTATTTGGATTCCAACATAAATACGTATTGACACGAGTAAATTCTTTCTCTGCTGGGTTTAGTGAAGCTTGCAGGCATTCACAGGGCATTCACATGAGCACCTTGTGTTGTACAACAGGCGCCATGACGGTAAGAAACACTGCTTATAATACCAGGGAATGATTCCTTTCCACATTCAGTAACATATTATTCATTTATAAAGGACGACTGCATCTGATGTCTGTTTAACCAGATTATTCATGAGAGACAGGAATGCCGAGTTACTGGGTGTCAAAGGTGCTTGTAAACAACCTAAATCCACACTGACAGCCAATGTCCTGGTCACGCCATGATTTTAAGTAATAATCAAGGATACAGGAGCAGGGAGAGACAATATGTTATAGACTATATAATGTTTGGTTTCTTCTCTCATCTGTTGGTATTTACAGAGGGAGTTATACAAAGGTCTGGTTTGAGAAAACAAGGATAAGATCAATTGACTGACTTGAACCACAGGTTTTCTATGGCCCTTCATGCCTTTCTGTTACAGGAGAAATGGTTTTGTCAGGCAGATAACTCAGAGGGATTCAAAAGCCAGCAGGCTTGTCTGCAGGCATTCATTTTCTTCTGTCACACTGAGCACACCACCCATTTAGAAGTGAACTAACTTTATGTTAAAATAAACAAAAAGCGATCAAAATAGAAACTGTGTGGACTCAGACTGGACAGAAAGGAGAGAAAAAAAGTTCTACAAAACCCGAATAAGCACTGAATCTATAAAAAAAAAAAAAAAAAATGCACAAACAAACACAGAGACACACACAAACACAAACCTGGTAGGAGTCAATGGCTTCCCGGTCCAGTGAGCGGCTGACAGACACTTCTCCTGTGTCTATGTCAATGGTGAAGAGACCTTTGGGATGCTGGTCAGCACCGGGGCCTGTCAGACGGAAGATATGGTTCCCCAACTTCTCTTTTGAAATCACCTGCACACACACACACAGGGACACACACATCAACAGCACGAACAGTTGCATGCTTTTCCCATTTCATTCTGAGCAAGCTTATTTCCAGAGGCAAAGAATTGCTGAATTACTGCTTCCATTTTCTCCTTTTTCCAAGCTAAGCACACTGGAAAACACTTAATGTAGAATTTGTTAAAACACATTTCAGCAATGGGAGCTCACTTAGACTTGAATGGTGATGCAAATCCCTGATAGCAAACAATTAAAAATGTATAACAGACACGACTTTGATTGGATTTCATCAGTTGGCAACAAAGTTACTATTTTTTCCCTGAGCGTGGATCCCTGCTGTTACGACTCGTTAATGCTTGGTAGGAATCCTTTCAGATAAGGAAAGTGGAACAGTTAAATAAATATTAAAAACATTCTTTAATAATTAAGTGTAAATGTTATGTAGATCTACATGTTGGGGAGACTCAGTACCCGCTGCTGTAAGATTGCTTTGAGGAGTGCTGCCAACTGAGTTGGCCAACAGTCCCGTTTTCTCAGACAGGAGTGATCTGAACCAGGGACGTTCTGGATGGATCTACTCACATGAGACTGCAGCGGCCAGCAGCATCCACAGATAATCCAGCAACGGCATCAGGGAGATGAGAAAAAGAAACAGACCGAAAATACAGTATGTTAGATTCACATTAGAGCAAACAAAAAAAGCAATGACAGTCTTTGACCATGTAAATATTTTAAAGTTCATAGAAGAGAAATATGATGATATATTAAACCAACTACTGTAGATTAACATTGCAAAGGGTTTTACTTTATCCATAATACCTACATACACATTCACAGCATGAGGGTAGTTTTCACGTTTTGAAAATGTCCCAGTAAGATATTCTTAAACATGTACTCGTCTCTTTTCTGCAAAGTGACAAAATAATGTGCATGTTTTAAAGAAATATATATTGCTTTTTGAATATACATTCATGGGTGTAACTCTGAGAGTTTAATGAGGCAATCGTTTCTACTCCAATGTCTGCAGAGTAAATATGCGAGGTGAGATGGTTTGCTACAGCTTAGAAAAAAAGTGCAAAGCCTGTGTTTGTCCAAAGGTTATCAAAGAAAATTGCCTAACCCCTCCTTCAAAGCTCACTGACTTCCATTTCATATTTTGTTTGTTTAATCTTTTCAAAAACTGAAGGTTATGTACTGAACTACTGCTCTACCTTTGATGAAAACCAAGCTATAGGTGTGTCCTGGTCTTTGAGCTAAGATAGCTGGTTGTAGAAACCGCGCACTGAGGAGTGAACAATTGTAAACGTAATGAGGGCAATATTGATGGGGACAGATGTGACCAGCATGAAGCTCTCACCATCCCACAGATGCTCTGTATGGCACTGCACGTTTTATATGACGAACCTGTAAATAAAGGCAATAATTGTCGTACTGTCAGAAGTCCTTAGCACACATCATTATTACCTTCCCTGGCCACAGAAGGTGTTACATAAAAGAGAATTTCCACATATGCGTATGAATGGGTGTTTGATGTGCAGTACTGGACCATGAAGAGGTTTCTGCAGATGGAACAGATTCAGTAGTTGTCCCACCCTGAGTGGGAGTAAAACAAGGGCAGATTCCTAAGCTGGGTTGAAGCCTGCATGGTGCTGGTACAGTAAATCTGTGATCGATAGCGTGGTCTAATTTAAAAAGCCTTGAACGTGCACTTATACGAGCTACGTACACTTGAAGCGCCTCCTTCTCAGCCCCGACTCGGCAAACTTGCAACCGATTAAGCCGCGACGAGCGGGTCACACTAAGTCAAGCGACGCTTAATCACTTAGCCTCAATTTCTTCATTCTACTTTTGTACAATACCCCCCTGCTGCAATCATGACGTTGATACATCTAGACACAGTAGGAGCGTCAAGTATTGGTTTAAGCGCTCTTAATGCCAGCGGTTTGATTTAAAAGTATGGTTTTAGCACTGGTATCAGGAAAACGCGTAATGATACTTATCCATAGCGGATCATTCTAAACATCAACATACCTTCTTGGGGCGCTAGTTGAATATAGGGGAAACCCTTTGTATTTCTTCTGGAATTCTCATTGTTAGTTTAAATATTTTCAGACAGACACGCACGCGGCCGTCCTCCAATCCGAGGGTTGGAGGTTTGATCCCAGACCTGGCTAACCTGCATGGTGATGTGTCCTTCAGCAAGACACTTAACCCCAGTATTGCTCCTCTAGCTGTGACTACTGTGTATTAATGTTAGTTACCGATGGGCAGGTGCTACTGTGTATGGTAGGTCCAATCATTAGTGTATGAATGGGTGATTAACGTCATTTAGTGTTATAGCGCTTTGAGTGGTCAGAAGATTTACACTGGTGTAGACTTTTCATGTCTAGAAAACTTTTCTGTCTTGATGTTTCTGTTCCCTCAAACTGAAGCCGAAAGTCAATACTTCAACCCTCAGCAGGTTTTTATCATTTCAACTCCAATGTTCTGGCGCATAGGGTGGACACTGTCTGAAAGCAGTGAGCAGCCAGTGTTCACTGCATCCCACGCACGGGGTGGTCCCCATCCCGACCTCCTTCTGGGAGTTAGCAAGGTGTCTGTGTGCAAAGGAAGCAAGCGGGTTAACCTGCACGGCGACCGTCAGACCGCTGCCACGAGGTCACCTTTAATGAGAGCGCGCTTCCGCGCAACGGGCAGCTGAACCCACGGCTTCTCTGCTCCCCACTTCAAAGAGCATGAGACATGAGGCGTTACAACCCCATGCCAGACGGAGCTCAAGCCCTTACAGGCCCTCCGAAGCTCTGTGCCATTTATCTCGCTGTGCCGCTTCATCTTTCCCCACTGTTCCCTCTCGGGCTCCTTGTTCCGCCGCTTGTTACTGTCTGCAATATGTCCGTCCTCTTCTGCTAAGCATTCATATCTCTTCTCCATTCATCATTCTCCACTTCTCTGTACAATATCCTCTGGTGGTCCCTCTGCTCTTTTTGTTTTGGCGCGCCAAACGATGAGCAAGAAATGTCAAAAGTATAGCAAAAGCAGTCATTTCGGAGTAATTAATATGCACTGAAAATACCCTCCTCTTTTTTCCTCTTTGGCTCTTGCTAAATCTTTCTCCTTCCCTCATCTTCCTCGGTCTTTCCCAGCCTTGTTCTTTTCCTTGTAACATAATATATTGTTTCCCATATTACCAGCTAGGATAGCATAGCATTGACCCGATCATGCAGTAAGTAAACTTTTTATCCGTGTGAGGACATATGCGTTGACTTAAAAAACTATGCACGCACACACTCACACACTTTTACAGGTGCAATAGCAACCAGGACAATGATATATCTGAGCAGTAATCACAGCGACCAACTGGGTCAGACGAAAAGAAGAAAAAGAAAAAACTAGCGCAGTGCAACTAGCTGCATTTGTTGGATTCCTTCAATTGGAGGGGGGGGCGCGAGGACGCTGAATGAGAAAGTGGGATGTAAAGATTACTGATGAAGACAGTAAATTTAGTTGAAGAGTAACCAAAGAGTTGGGAGAAGTTTTGTGTTGACACGTCTCAGTGGGGGAGAGACAAGCACACACGCACACACACACACACCACACACACTCTGATCTGCGTGCATGCTGGCATAGAAACGTGCACCCAGTGGCTTTGTCTCTGCAGAGTTCTGTCTCCTTCCATGTGTGTAGGAGGACTGATGGGAGAATCCCACCTCGTTCCATCAACTCTCATTACCCGCAAAGCCTACATAAAAGACTGTGGTGCTGATGATACTGCGAGGAGGATGACAGGAGGTGTGGCGCAGCTCCACAACACCAAATACCTCCGAGCACGCAGAGCGAATGAACACCAAAACCATGCATCGGCCCCTGCTGTTTGTGTTCCAATCAGGCGTCGTGAGCCCACAACAAATACCCGTAGATCAGTGACACGGGTATGTGCACGCAGGTATCATCATCAGAAAACGTGTTGAGTCCAAAATCAAGAGAAAACCTGCACTGGGAAGCAAAGTTTATCCGGGAAAGTGGAGGGTAGTCCAAAGAAAACATCATGACACATATTTGTACAGACACACACCCCAGAGAGAGAGAGAGAGAGAGAGAGAGAGAGAGAGAGAGAGAGAAAATGTAGCATCCCTCAGCGGTGCTTCTGTTATCCCCATCAAGGTCAGACAGCCAGCTGCGAATGACAATCACTGGTAATGAAAGGACTCCTGGGACCAGGCCAGGCCTTGCAAGTGTGTGTACAGTACGTGTGTGTTTGTGCGCGAGCATGCCAGGTTTGGACCAGCGCTCTGTCTGAATGAGAAGGAAGAGGCAAGGTGGAAAGGCCTAGTGAAGACAGGGACTGATAGAAATTAGTCCTCAGCACGGGGCAATGGTATAGCATTATTGCTAATTAACTGGTTTGATTGGGTAGCCTAATCATTATGATGAGCCAATCACAACAAGCCTGAGAGGGGCAACTATCAAGAAGGACTCTGGTCCAAAAAAGAGTGCAGAGAGGAAGGGTCATTAAGTGGATGGACTGGGTAAAGAGGGTCAGCAGGGACTGGTGCTGTTGGGAGTTATGCAATTGAAAAGAGGCTTTGATTCACACAGTCCCACTTATCCATGACAACTTTGGTATATAGCTTAATTTAAAGTTTCAGTTTCATTTCAATGTTTTGCCTGAATGTTTATACAGATAGTCACCCTCTGTTTTAAACTCGGTTTAAATAACGACCCCTCACAAAAAAGCCAGATCTGCTTTGATTGGCTTTGAAGGAAAAAATGATGCACCTTTTCAAATAAAGATCCCAGACTGAATGCATGAGACATGAGGGAGGAAGGGGCGAGAGGGGGGGGGTCCAAATGGCTTGTTGACTCACATGTCTTCTGATCCAGGAAGCCATAAAAAAAGTGTCTGGGTTGTCTTGCGTCAGAAGTTTGTGGATCCATAATACAGTGTGTCCGTTTAGCTTCTGCAGCCATAGAGAAGGGCTACGACTGCCCGTGTTCAGGCTCCCCCACATTACAATGGACATGACATCTGGTTGATCCAGGCATAATTAGGAATTTCTGTCTATACGGCTTAAAGTCAACAACAACGATCATTCGCCACAATTGGGCATGATTAACATGCTGAAAGAAAGACAGTGAGCGAGACAATTAAGAGAATCAATTAGACGAAATAACGAGGCCCCCAGGCTCCGTGCTTTGTGACGGTGTAACGTCTCCAAACACAGATTGTTCACTTCCTGCTTGTGAAGCTCCCGGATCCCCATTGACTGGCCGTTTTCATGAGAAAAGGAGCAACGGAACAAGACAGAGATGGGGATAAAGGGGAGGGGGTGAGAATAAAGAGATAAGAACAGAGTCATAAGGGGAGAGAAAAGAAAGTTGACAGACACCAGCTAGAGGGCAGCAAGCCGGGAGGCGGCAGACAAGAGGAAATCTCAGGGCATTCGGGATTGAAACAAAAAGGTGCCTGACATGTCTATTTCTCTTACTACATTAGCTAGAGCCACAGAAAACCCAGGCCCTCATTCCTCTCAGCAACGGTACTTTATTGGAGCTGTCATGTCGAGTCTGACACTTTGTGATGACCTTTTAGGGGGTAAGGAAGGATCAACACAGGTTGAATAGCTCCTGAGCAGCTGAGGTGGTTTGAGATTCCACATGGATACATCTCAGGTTTCTATTTGTTATTTGATGCATTTGTATTTTTGCCTATTTAACTGAGAGTGAATTTACTGTCCAAATGTCTACTGGGATTTACTGTACCCTACATAGTGAATTAAAACTAACCCACGACCAATGGTCACGAAACCAAGCACCAACTCCCATCATGCATCACGTGCAAATATGGTAAAAAGAGAAGCGTGTCACTAAACAAACGGCCACAAAAACTGTTTGAATATTTCGAGTGTCCTATTTGCCCTCACACTGACAGCGGCAGCACACACCACTTTAATCTCTCTGCATCAACACTTCCGAGGTGAACTTAAATTCACTGCGAGGGAATGTATTATAGATTTGTCAGCAACAACGTAATTAACAGTGCAGAGAATATATGAGCAGCGTCTGAAAATGATTTATTTTTCCTTTTGCCAATGAGCTGGTAGCCCTGTTCATAGAACTCCTCAGAGAGCGAGAAGGGAGTCGAGAATGAGTGAGGGATTAAGGATTGATGATCGGTGGTTCAGCGGTCCATCACACATTGACAACCAGATATTCAGAAGTAATTAAGATCCTGAGTCAAAATGGTTCTGCCTCCACTTTTTTGTGTGTTTGCTGGAACCCCCACAGAGACACAAGATGAAAACCTGACACAAGGTGGTACAACCTTTTCCCTTTGACGCACTGAGCCACCACGTATAGATACGGACGAAAGTCTAAAGTGACCCCGATCTGCTGGACTGGAGTTTCCTAATTGTGGAACATTGACTACATTTAGTTATATTCTTATAACTAGAGTTTGAAGGTTTTATGCTCTGGTTCTAGATCAGACTAACTTATTAGTTATTAGTTAATATTGATGTCCTTTATACATCTACTGTATTTTCTGGCTGCAATGCGATTTTTACGGTGAAGCCAGATTTAACAAAACACGTCAACAAACACTAAGGTATTCACGGTATAAATACGGTCTGACAGCTTACTGTCATACCATCGCTCTTTGGTCATCACCTGTGATTGGTCTGCCACAAGATTTAATAGAATCTTAGTTTACTTGACATTGGGAGAATTGCAATTTGAAAGCTCATGAAATGAGATGAAGAGACAACTGTTTAAAATGGGAGGCATCTGATGGCTTGTCATTAGACAATCAAACAGAACATTGACACCAGGAAAAATTGCAGTCCTAAACTTTCTAGAAAGATGACTTTATACGGTTTTCCTTTCAACATTTTCTCTAGTCATAAAAAAAAAAAAACACATCTTCTGAGATACGAAAAGACAATTGCCTGCCACCAAACAATTAGGAAGAAACTTGCTGGTATCGACCTTTAATGCTTAAGATGGGCATTTTCGTAATGAGTGTAACGGATGGCCACTTGGCACATGAGGCTTCTGAACGTCAAACCCTGGAAAAGATGTGACTTACGATCCTGGTGACCAATGCTTGTTGTAATATATGCAGGGCCTACTCAGGACTTTGTTTTCTCGTCTCTTAGTGCATTGATGATAAAACCAGACTGTCAGAGAAAGATGAAATCACAATACCTTTGATTGATTATACAGAATCACTGAATGGTATTGAGAAGGTCAAATTACACCTTGAATACTGAGCTCCCTCAACATCCTGTCTCAAAATGAGCTCATAAATAATCTCAGACTTCAGCAAAACAGGTGGGAGGAATAATCATTTACTACATTTTTCACAATCTCTTTCTTCAAACATTTGGAATACTTGAATTTGATGAAAGGATTGCCGCTCGAGATGTAGCTTCTCATTTTACTTGAGCGATGATTAATTTAGCCTCCTGAATACTTGAACAGCATAAGAAACAGTCCTATCAGCTGTGACTGAGTGTACCAAGTGAAAGAATTAAGCAGATGGATTTCATCGCATGCTCCAGATGCTGTGCGAGTAGTTGTTGTGAGCCGTTTGTGAGGCGACCCCCCCGCCCCCCCGGGAGGGCAGCGGAGAGACCTCTGTATCAAAACAATTCCACAGCTGGCAGGAGGTGTGACATAAAGAACAAGGTTCTTACCCCTACCCCGGGAGTCCTGCTGACAGCCAAACCCACCCTCACCCCTGGAGGATACCAACGCACCCGCTTACGTGTCAAACCTTCCCTCGCAATCTCACCTCTCGCTTGCTTCCTACTGCTTATCTCTGCGAGAGGAGGAGGGGGCATGGAAAATGAACGGCTGCCATATGGAAATGGTAGGTTACTAAGAACAGAAGAGCTATTGGTGTGGAAAATCAATTTTACCAAGTCGCTGACATATAGCCTCGATGGGGTAAAATAGGCCACATTAGCCTGTCTTCTCATGCAAAGCTGAATGTGGAGGTAGGGAGAAGGCTGGAGGGATACCGGGATAAGAGGCAGGATTAAATATGCTCTAGAACAATGAATGGAGAGAAATAAATAATTCACATCATGTGGGCAATACAGGCCTATAATTTCTGATGTATGAATATATTCAAAAAGTAATCTTTTTCCCTCCTGGACCACACGTGTCTCCTGCCTGTTGTCTTATCTGTCATCTCCCTGCAGCACACCGGTTAAAAAATCTGCACAACCCCCACAATGGAATAAGTTACTCCTCCCCCCCCCCCAAAAAAAAACATCACCTAATAGTTATACACATGCACACTCTATTTCACTGTCCTTCACAATCTAACTGGTGTCTCCAGGCCATCGCCTTACTTCACACGGACCGTACCGAGGACAGTGCTGGAATGAGCTGGATCCCCGGGCTCTACACTGCGGTCCTGCTCTCCAGGGTTCAATTATCCATTATGTGCAGGGCTCAGTGTGGAACATGTATTTTGATGTCATTCTCTGCGGGCATTGAGAGATGTGGTTGATCTCGTAGTGCCCAGGCTTATCTAGAACAAAGCTGCTTGACACAAAGAGATACATCAAAGCCTCGCAACCCCCAGAGTACCATAAATGTAGATCCCACAGGGTCCAAGATGTACGGGTGTAGTTTGACCATTTGACGATGATGGTGACGTGATCTACTTGCTACAGAGATTTCTCACCAGAGAAATTGCTTTTATTGTTTGAGAGGAAATGAACTGAAGTGAGTTATAGGAGGAGTTCCATGTGTTATATAATCACACAAAATGTATTTTCTGCCACATTGTTGTCACAAATTCTCTTGGAGATGTTCAACAGGAGCCAAGCTGGACAAAATCCGTCATCAGTGACAAAACATCATAAATCATGCAGGAAAGAGTTCTGGTCCAACACTCTGCCATGAGCATAATGGCATGCAACAACATACAAACTGAGATGCAACTTTCATCTCCAAATAGGAGCCCTGATGTGCGTGTACTCTTGTCAGACTTAGATCAGCTAAACTGAGAGAAAGAGCTCTTTCTCCATTGGGAATTTTATTTCCATGTAGCGGCCCAGCTTTTTGTCCGAAAAATGAGTCTAATTCTGAATCTTTAAAATCTATGGCCTCAACAGAGCCCTTGTCATGGCGAGCCAGTGGATGGCAGCTGAGGGTGCAACTGTGTGGAGCGGGAACACGGGGTCGAGAAGGAGCTATCGGCTGTTACTTGATGATTTAGATTCCTAGAACAAACGTGGACCTAAAGCGAGCATGCCGGGCAGATTAACGTGCGCAAGGAAAGGCTTAGCTGATGACAAACACAGAGGGAGAGTTACTGGCATTGTGCAGCTAGACATTACTCCCCATTACTTCCAATATATCTGCAGAAATAGTTATTTGCTGCGATATGAAAGCTTTAAATGATGTTCTTAACCTGACTCTACATGGGCCGCCGTTTGTAAAATGTCGCACGTTTTAACATCCTTCCCGGTTCTGGTACATTTAGCATTATCTTATGGACAAAAAAGCAGGACAATATTCATATGTCACTTTTTCAAACATTTAGAGTGAAATTCATGTAAATACATGCAGTAATGTTTTATTCTATTGTATTTGTATCGAGATTCCCTGATATTTCTCAACCTCACGGGACATCAGTGTTTCATTATCTATCATCTGCAACAATACATGAGATATAGAAAATGTATTACTTGAACTGTTTGTATGTCCTTTAGTTTATTATTGAACTGCGGACGGGCGTAAGTACCTTGGGGAAACAATCTTAACTAGATTAATAGGAAACTCGCTCCTCCTTATCTGATTCTGATCCCAAGAATACACATTTTAATTCATTATATTACATGTCATTTAGCTGATGCTTTTATGCAAAGAGACTTGCATTGCATTATCACCCACGTGTTTTACCTGGGGAGCAATTAGGGGTTGGGTATCTTGCTCAGGGACTTCGACATGGCACATGGGGCAGCCGGGAGTCAAACCGCCACCTTGCGGCTCCCAGTGCATCCCAGTGCATCCCACTACTCCATGCACCACCATCGCCGCCAGTATCTGGAAATACTGCAACTGTAATGTCCAAAAATGCTATGCGAAGTAAATATGTGCGGTACTAGTTTTTTTCTAACCTCAATGCACTTTTGAAAACAGCACAGTGACGTATTATTTAGTGTAGCTATTTTTGATTTAAAATGGCCACCTACAAAAATGTTCTGAAGGGAAATTAAATATAGTTACCTTTTTTGTATCGTAAATAATGAAACAGCGTTATATACCACTTTTTCATTACATAATTCAGCAGTGGTTGTTGGAGCTACACTACTAAGTCCACCTTTCTTATTTCAGGGATATGATGGCTGTTCTGGGACTGATGTTTCTTGATCTAAATATCAGTAATATTTGCTCATTTGTAAATATATGACTGAGACAAACCTGTAGTAGGTAGTTCTTGCTGATTATTTGATAAACTCCAATCATGTGGCAGATCACGAGGTCCGACAGGCTCTCATTCATCTAAAACTGCTATTAAATTGAATCCATACTGTCAGCTGTTTTTTCCATTACGCTGAATGCCTGGGGTGACTCAGATTGAACATCAACTCATAACTAAAAATAAAAATGAGAGCTATAACGTTTCTTCAATTCAGATGGAAACACAGTCCCAAATGTATTTGACTGTTTATATTATTTATAGGCAAGACACACCATCTAACTTCTAAGTCATTAGATGTTTTTATGACATGGCTCTTAAAATTTATAACAGGGGAGCGCTTCAGAACTCACCACTACACCTGAACAGGGAAGAACACTGCTTCACTGGGTTTCAACATGGTTTTGTAGTTTTGTAGCCAATTTCAAAATGCAGCTGGGTAAAAGCTGCACTGAAAGGCTGCAGCATGGGGAATGGGATCACTTAATTTGACTGATTTGACACGTTTGACACGCTCCAACAGTATCTTACTTTTTCATTCTAGCTCATGGCTAAGAGGTCTAAAAGCAATGAAGTGTTTCATTATAGTCAATCAGTCGATCAGGTGACTTTGAGGTCTCCATTGCAACAATCTGAATACAAACAAAAAACATGAAATAAGCGCATGGAAAAAAGAACCAAATAGCAACATCAAATCGTATCTGCAATCTTGTCCTTGAGATGGGTCAATATTGAAGCTTTCACAGTAGAACAATGGTTAAATGTAACAAACATAAAATGCTTTTTTAGCCTAAGAAGCCATTAAAGCGTACAAGGGTTCGGGGGTTGAACAGAGCTACTGCTCAATGTGCTTAATGCTGGGAACATTGGGCAGTATCAGCTCCTCTTTCTCCTCCAGCAGCTTCTCTATTACTTCTTGTCCATGTTTCATGTTGTCACTTATCTCTTCCATCCCAGAGCTGGGCTTTGATTTTCAATAATCTTTCCATTTCCGTGTTTCTCAGTGAAATAAGTAAACACTAGGTCAAATGATTTGCTAGAATAAAATTGAAACTAAATAACCCAGAGAGGTATCTCTTTGTACATTGAAACATGAGAGCCACTGAGGTGTTGTTATACCGGGACATGACTTAATGATGCGTAGCCTTTGTGAAACACATTGGTTTAATAGCTTTCATTCCTACATGAGGATTCACCTTAGTGTGGCTTGAGTATTTGTACTCGTAACTAACACGTGTGAAAACGTACTACCTCGTAAAATAGTCTTGGGTTTGGTTTAATTGGTTTTCTATTATATTTCGATTTTCCGGTATGTGGTGTCCTAACTTAATTCAACTTCCTGTTTTATTGAATTATTTTACCCAAACTCCCTCAGTTACTTTACTTCCCGCCTTAGTTTATTTCCCTGCCTGTCCTTTTCCAACATTGCTTTTCTCTTTGCTCATCAGACCTGACCTGTATTTTAACTCCAGCTGTCCCCCAATCACATGCCAGATTGTCTCATCCATCACCATAGAGGAGCAATTAATCAGTTACTGTACCCTGCGCTTCCTTCAATCGTTTTTTGTGGGACCCCCGGGGCATAGTCCATAGTTTTGTTCAGGCTTTTATTTTATTTTTTCTATTTTATACTTCATGCCTGTAGGCTGGATCTTTTTTCCAGGCGTTTTGATTTTTGACTCCTCCAAACCCTATTTTTTTGAGTAATTTGTACCCTTTGGTGAAAATCAATTTAACAAAGGCATTTCAAGATTAAATGGCATTAAATGAGAAGCAATCCACTCATAGTGGAGAAGTACAATTATCTAGCTATGTGAATCATCACTTCACAAGACACCCACACAAGGACTTAAATAATCAGCTGAGAAACTTCTCCTGGCTTTGGATGATATATTTTACTGCACAAAATTCAACTTAGTTATTTACAGGTTATATAAACCTTAAAAAAAATACAAAAGTCCAGACTTTATTGATCACTGGTGGGTATGACAATCACTCAAGGACAACACATCAAGTTATTGATATCCTTCCATGAGCCAGGTCTTGAGCCCTATCAGTGACATGCACTCCCAGTCAGTCACTGTCATTTTGAGATACAGAGTATCCCATGCATGGATTGGTCCTTGGGGCTTATCTGTTAGCCCACGGCAGCATTTAGAAGAACACCGCATACAGGCTCTGAAGGTATTGTTTGGGCAGGAGCATCGCGGCGGTAGCCTGCTTCAGACCTTTTGTCAGATTGTCATAAGTGATGAAGAGCTATAACGTAATGGGAGTTGGACTGAAGCTCAGCCTCTGCTGCCGGTGAGTGAGGAAGAGGAACGACTGATGGAAACGTTCGTGTCCTTTCTGCATCAGTGTGAAATAATAGAAACAACCGTGTTCATTGTTTGGCAGTTTGTATCTCATCCCGATGGCCGCGTTGTGTGTCAAAAATATATTAGCTAAAAAAATGTAATGTAAAATGATTTCAAGCTCCCCAAAATACATGATGGGATAAACGGTAAGGAGGAAAGAATGCTTCCTATATCTGAAACGCATGATATTAATGCAGGACAGAATTTGTTAACAATAGATGGGTGAAGACCATATTTATATAACCAATCTTCGATCGTATAGCTTGGGCAGTTTTCCATCCCGTTTGTAGTTTTTTTTTTTTTTGTCATGAAATAGTTATTTATAATGGGACAATGTTTTTCTTACCTTGCCAATTTTCCTGGGAAAAGGAGCTCTCTGGTTCTCAGTCACGATCACCGGAGGGATCAGCAGGGATCTCTTTGATCTGAAAGGCAGCGTCTGGCCCCCACCCAGGAAATCCTAACACACAAAGAAGAGAAGCCATATTGTGAAACATTGAAATAACAGGCCACAGTGTTGGGAGTGTTGTTGACAACAGCAGTTAGTTAGTTAGTTAGCCCGGACGACGAGGCATAACAATGCACACACAGCAGGCAGTGAATATGCATTTTGAAATGTTTAAATATTTCCAAAACAGAGCAGTAGGTTCTAAAATATGAGAGGAGAGATTTGACTTTTTATTTAGAACATTTGTGGAATAAGGAAGCGAAAAAAACAAGAAAAACACCATCAACAAAGCAATAAAGCAAGATCAACCAAGATGAGAAGAGATGGTTAAAGCTGAAGAAGTGAGCGAGGACAGAGTTTTGGCTGAGCAATTGTGTTGTTCATGCAGACTGAGCCAGTCTGAAATGCTTTTTGGGCTCCTGAGAGAACAACAGCATAAAATAATTCAATTCAATCTTCCGTTGTCAAAAAAGAGGATGTCGGTACTATATACATCACGAGACATTTCTCTCACCCTTCTTCACTTTCAGAGCGCTGATACACTCAGGGCCCCTCTGCTCGGATGGTGATGAAAATAATGTCACTGACACTTTACGCTGAAATCCTGGCTGTTAACAAGGAGGTCCTGACCCACGGGGGGGGGGGGGGGGGGGGTCTGTCAGTGGTCTGCCGACCTGCACACGAGCCGAAGGGAGTCAACCAGTACACTAACAAATGCCCTGCCATACCCTTACAAATGCATCAATCGGTTATCCTAGACACAAGTGCATGAATTTAAATCAAACAGAGTTACATTCTCCGTTTCTTCTCGCTGTCGTTCGTTCTGCTCTATTTATTTCTTTAACGACCTACTGCTCCTGATCTCCCAAAATAACCGGTCGAGAAGAAAAGCCATTACCAAAAGGACCCACAACAACGCTAAAGCACAAAGCCAGGTCGGGTCATACAAACACGTGGACTAATTCTGGTAGAATACGTGGTTTAGGTGTTATTTTGTCCGGTTTAGTGTCTCTTACAGGGGGTGGCAATAATCCTACAAGGATGAAGAGTGAGTGCATATAATTGTACATGCAGATTATAATGAATGCCTTTTCCACAATATGGAGACTGCGGCAGACCCCTATAAAAGCTTGCGACCTGCTAGTGGTTAGTGAAGCGGCACATCACCATAACCCAATACAGGATAACTAAGTGTTTTGATTGATTTACAGAATGTGAATCATCTGTTAATCAAACTGAAATTAAAATACAGTTCTGCTCTCCACTGACTAACAGCCATAACTCTGCTTGTTACACAAAACAACAAGACCCATTGTTATTTACCCCGCAAATATGTGCATGCATTTATTGGAGTGTCTTGAAACTGGCAACTAAACTGGCAGTTATTATCTAGGTAGCTAACGAAAACTTAGATGAGCTTCTTTTCATTCCAGTATGTTGAGATTGTGATATGGTTCTTCATTACCATTGCTAACAAAACATCGTGTTTTCAGTTTGTTTACTTTGTCTCGCTTTCTCCAACCAGAGGTTGGACATAAAAGTCATCCTCCGGGGGCTATTGCGGGAAAAAAAGTATTTATTAACTTTTCCGTGAACCATTAATTTCGTCCTTGATCATCGTTTCGTCCCCTGGCTTAATTTTGCCTCTCTTTTTAAGAGCGAGCTCTCGCTGCGTGTTTCATATGAAGGAAAATCAGGAAAGCTCTACGTCTCCTCCTCCTCGGCCCGTTCACAAGGCGCTTCTCTTTTCTGGTTTGCTGTGGTCCTGAGTCCTCAGGCAGCGGTAATACATAATGAGGAAATTAATTAGGGGCTTCTCTGCCATTTGTTTTAATACCTTTGTTTTCTCTTGTTTTGTGACTGGGTTGGGAGTTGAGTATTGTTTCCGTTTATTGTTGGTTCTTAAGCTGAACTCTTCATTTTGTTCTAGTTCGAGTGGAAGTTTGGATTAATGTTACAGTTACTGAACCGATTCTAGTCCATTATTCCACCTCTTTACCACCGAACACAGATGAGTTACGGCCTATATCCCTAGGCATTCCTAGTCCGCAACAATTATAGGAACACAGGTTTTTGACAAGAAATTGGATGACTAAATTGGGTTTCAGTGGGACTTCAACAGTGAACATTCTAGCCACACTAAAGTGATTTGTCCGATTCAACTACAGTCCACAGTCCTCACCAGGGCATAAATATTGAGCAAAACGACAGAACAATGAGAGTGAAAGAAACAACACACCAACAAGCCAAGCCGTTGAGCCCTGGCCCAGGTTTTTTGTGGTTTCATTTGCAATGCAAATAGTCTCCTTTTGTCCTTCATCTAGTCTCCTTTTGTCCTTCATCTTTTACAGCCTACAGTACAATCCTTTATTGAAAATGTGCACTTCACACAGCCGCGTGAATGTGTGTGTGTGTGTGTGTGTTTGCATGTTTACTGTTCACACTCGTGTTCTTGGCTGACAGAGACTCTGGCACCACTCTCACCCCTGTCAGAATGACGGAAAGAGAAAGAGGTAAAAGGGAAAACCAAAAGGCGTTTTGTTTACAGCACATTGCCGACACTCATACAGAGAGGGCGATGGCAAACACACACCGACTCCCACCTACAAAGGTCAGGGGGAACACAATAACGCCGTAATCCTAAACACAGCCCAACCAGATCAAACCAAGGACACACGGAGCAGCCTCTGAAATGACTTCCCTTATCAAACCCACTCAGGGGTGAACTTTCAAATGTCCGAAATCGAAAACTGGACCTGACGCGGTTGAACGGGATGCTGCCCAGGCAGCGGTGTGTGTGTGTGTGTGTGTGTACATGTTTGTGACCTGTTCACAAGCGAGCTGATGGACTTTTAAGCACTGCCCGTAAAAACCTTGGCCTTAGTTTGAAGCCCAGGGATGAGTGACTCAATGCCGCGGTGCACGGGTCTCAGCTGTGGGACATTCGTAAAGCAAGACCTGGGAGGCACACCCGTGAGATATTTGAAGGGGCTTGATGTGAGGACTGGTGACAGAGAGTTAGGGCTAACATAGATCATGCTGTCAAATCCACGTCGTCTCTCAACTGAGATACAGTGGATACGGGCGGGGTCTGAAGGTGCTTAAAAACCTATCAATGTTCTGCAGGTGGATCGGGCACGGCGAGACGCGCTGTCAAACGTGTCCCGCCGCCCGTCAGAGGCACGTCAGAGAGAAGGCTTGCCACTGAGGCTTTTCGGGAGAAGAGAACTTGGAGCCATATTCTGCATCCTCAGTTTTTTTTTTCACCTGCCACTTCGCGGCTGTCCCTCGTTATTTTCTTACTTTGCCACTTAGCAAAAGCCGTTCCTCACATGGTCGCTCTGCAGTCTGCTCGTGTGATGAATTGCGTTCGTACAGCTTGGTGACACCCGGAAGAGAAGGAAGCCATGAATCTTTAATGTGTCCTGGTCATAAATTACTGCTGCACCATCAACCCTGATCCACAGAGATACATTAGCTTCTGTCTCTTCTTTCTGTCAAATGATCGTTAGGGAATCTTGGCGTAGTGAGTTGAACGGTTAAGACTTAAGAAGATTTTGGACCAGTCAAAAAGGAGGGCTCATACTGTATGTTTGCAGTGTTTACACACACACACACACACATATATATATATATAAATAATGATACTGTACTACAGCATACCAAGAACTATGTGTGTGTCCATGTGTTGGTGACCGAGTCTTTGTCATTGTCATCCGAGCGCACGGTTGCTGTAAGGTCACTCTGCCATTTTCACTCTCGATGCTATATTGAGAAGTGTCATTTTTCACCCCTGACAATGTGGTGGATACCTGGTGACAAATGGACAATAGCAAGGCCAGCATGAGCCGGAGGTAACGGGGACGAATAACTAAGTGGAGTAAACTTCCGAATATGTCACGCAGGCTGTCATTTGAGCTAACATGTGTGAGCGTCTGCGGTGTGTGTGTGTAAATAAAATGACACAAATTTGCCTGAAAACACGTCTAATGTGGGTGTTGACTGAACAATGGGTCACACTCGGTTCAATAAACAGCATGAACACTCTTGATCTTACTCAGGCAGAATACAGCAGGACACTAGTGCCTATTTGAACTATTCAACTATTTTTAATACTGCACCAAAGCGATTATATGTGTGTGTACATTCGTACCTGCAGATAGTAGCTTGTGGACTGAAAATAACCCTGACACCACGCTTTCAAAACAAGCTAATTATAAAAATGAAGTCATGCAAAAACTGCCCCTATTATACGTACATTTAACATAATTGCAAAAGAATTGAGCACAATAATGTTTAGACATATAAATTATCTTCATATTATATGGTTCAGATGTTGGAGCATATTGCAGTGCTCAATGCTATGCCATGTTTAAACAACAACTAACAAACCCCATCTGTGTAAATATGGGGCCAAATCCTTTATGTCTTTTGACCACCAATTCACCCTGCTTAGGGTCTCATAGCACTGTAGAGTGAAATGTCAAGCATTGATGCAATTAGAACAGCCTGTTGTGGAATTAATGCACGTCAATAACTGGAAGGTGAAGGCTTGATTGCTGCTCTTGTAAATGAACGTGTCGATAAGCCTTTTGGTTTCCTGCTTGCTCCCACGCATGAAAAAGCTATGTGTCAGTTACAGTAAGGATATACATTAAACCATCTCAGCCAAAAATTAAGGAGCGGATGTAAAAACAGACGGGAAATAGACAAAGGCAGTAAACAGAATGAACAAATGACAGCTACAGAACAAGCAAAAGGAGAGAGAGTGGGAAGGAGACAGAGGGAGATTATCTCTATTGTGTTTTATAATATGAGATGTTGTGCTGTGGTTGCAAGACGTCACATCTTAGTCATCCCCAGAAAGACCTTATTGAAAATCTATTTGCCATTGCAGGATGAGGATTTAGCTGAGGATGCAAAACTACATTTCATTCATTGCGTGAAAATGCATGAAACATGACAAAAGCAAAATAAATAGGCTTTTTGACCCAGATTATTTAGCCTGTTATCACTTGTTGCATTTGAAGGGTGTCTGTCAATGTCCCCCAAAAGGAAAGAAAATGCTCTGCATAACCGTTGTTCGGCAAAGCACAAAAATAATAAACACGCACAAAAACGTCCTTTTCCTGGAGCACAAGATGGTTTAAATTGAAATGCATTCTATTAATATTTACATTGATCGGCTGCTAAAAAAAAAAAAAAAGAACGGGGGGTGCTGAAAAAAAAAAATTATTTCTGAATTTGGAGTTTGACTCTTAATATGAAACATTCATTAGCTGCCTCTCTCCTTCTGGTCCTATGTTACAGCAAGCTAACAGCTCGTGTTGAGGAATTAAATAAATAGATTCTCCCCACCTTTGCTCACAGCACATCAATTATCTACAATAACATTAGCTTTGCCAATGAATTTGCCATGGAATGTTTTCGCTCTGTGTCTCAGAGGAAACACAGCGAGATTTGAGAAAATACAAGACATTTGAAAGCATTAAAAAGATATTTAATTACCCGGAAAAAAAAACTTTTCCATGGTCCGATACTTTAAAAACAGGCCGCAAGGAGTACTATCTCATATCGGAGATTTAAATCTCAGCATCCCCAGTGCAGTCAACGGAGCCATTCATCAAATCATTCAAACCCCTGGCTCATTGAAACAAGCTTTTAAATATGGCATGAGTTTAGTTACAGATTCTTTAGAAGCTGCTGCAGCACTGAACTTTTGTTTGATGGGCCACTTGAGACGGTGCAAAAGCATTAGGTGGAGGGCGAGTGTGGGGGAAGGGGGGGGCAGAGAATATGGACAGAGAGAAGGACAATAGATCATCTCATGATAAGAGTCCCAGAGAATGAGGAGCTGCAGCAGATTAATTGATGGTGAAATAATGACGCCTTTGAACCTCCTTGCCTCACTAGGGGATCGTTTTCTCTCAAATCGTTCTTTGCCCGGCTCCCCAGACTATATACAGTGTGTGTGTGTGTGTGTGTGTGTGTGTGTGTGTGTGTGTGTGTGTATATTCAGGCTCTTCTTGACTGTTTGGGGCAGGTAAAAGTTAAGTAAATATACTGTGAAGGACACGGAGACAGCATTTTATGAATACTGTATTAACTTCCCCTGATACAGCTCGATCGCATTCTGCCATTGTCCGTTATTGTACCGTCTTCCGTCAGGCACCAACCGCCAAGTCAAATTCCACGTATGTCTGACGTATTATGGCAATAAAGATTTCCTGCAGCATCAATGTCCGGAAAGTAAAAGACAAAATGATCGGACAAATAATGTCCAATATGTTCTTACTCTAAATAATCACTATTGCCTCAGAGTGCATCTACCATTTTCATCTTAGTAATTCCTGCCATCTTTTTCTAGTGGTGATAATATTCAATCTTGTGATCTTGGTGTCTGATATCCAACTGCTTTCTTTTCTGGAAAACATTCTAGCGATGTCACCATTTTCCAACATCTCACCAATTACCTCAGCGGATACAGTGTTTTTGTAGCACATCAAATTGATGGCCAAAGCTACAAACATGAATCCCAAGTACACCTGCAGCAGTGTATTCGAGCTAAAGATTTACACCAGCATGAGAACATGCTCGCAATTAGTGTTTACATGCTGCCAGCTCAGCATATTAGAATAATATCATTTCATAATTAGCACTGAGGCAAAGTACGGCTGAGGATTCTGAAGATATGATTGATTTATATTTTAATAACCAAACTAAAACATCAGCCATCCACCAAATATTTAAAGGAGTTAAAAAGGAAAATATAACTGCTCTTCTCTCACTAAAAATAAATGGAATGGAGAGAGACATCTACCAACCAAAAAGTGGAAAGACAATAAAGTCACATTTCTCAACGCTAACTTCGCTTCCTATACATAATTTCCCAAAATACTAGTTCACTTGTGTCCCCAAAGACTCGTGGATGGGCTAACAAAATGAACGATGGTGAGCGGCATTAACCGATGAGAGCATATTCAAAGAGATGGAGACGTTCATTAAGCTCCGGGCAGCAGGAAGTGTAGCAGCAGGACTCTGAGGACTGCGGGCAGGAGGAATGATGATCTCTGCGAACACGATGGGGAATACCAAGTGTACCTGCAGCCCCTGGAACTTTACCTAATCAATGTAGTGTGTTTGAAAGGAAACAAAGGGAAAGTTGAGGTATGCGGAGGTTATGAATGAGGCACAATGGTGTTTATCCAGGTGCACCGAGGTTTATAATGCAGGCAATTTGCTGGCTGCAGAAACCCATTTCTGTTGAGTACCCAAACAAAGCAACACATTTGCAGAGAAAAAAAAAAAAAAAGCTCTGTGGTGGGCTGCAGGCGTATTGGCCAAATTTCCAAGAAATATGAACTGGCCAGTCAAAGTGTAATTTTTCATGCACCATTCCCTGGTGCTAAAACATTACAGCTGTTTATGTTGCCCTGTAGCAAAGCGTTTACACGCCTTTCTAAGTGACCTTGTGGATAAATAATAACTGTAAAACCGAGAAATGTCTCCACATATTGCCACATATTTAAATTTGGGGGGGGGGGGGGGGGGGCGTTTCTTGTTAGGGAGTTTTTTACTCATCGCCCCACGCTAAATAAAAGCATGTATACGGTATACCTGTGTGAATGCCACAGTGGACCCGCCAATCACGCTTTCCCTGACACTGGGACGTTCCAAAGTGGAGGATAGCATTTCCAAGTGTGAGTATTCTGGATCGATGATCCAAACTGTCCATCATTAGACATTGGCTTCATCGCCCCGCGGACAGATTGAGTGCTGGGCTCAATTGTTACTGCCATCTGCAGCAGCACGGGAAAAAGCGATCCAGGGTGAGAGGAGATGATTCGCTCATAGGTTTGATAGAGCTAAGCAGCTGTTGTTCTCCCAGGCATCCTCCAGCTGCTCTCACATGTTCCTCTTGAGTATATCAAAAACTTTACTCTTTTCTTGGCGGATGTAACATTAATCACCGTCTCTGTGCTCTCCCACTTCTCGGTCATTGTTTTCTGAGGTCGTAAATATGTGTGACATTTATATTTCTAGTGTAGTTCACCATTACACGTTATTTTGCACTTTCTTCAAATATCCATTTGGTTTCAAAGATTGCGGTTGTGGGTGTTTCCCGACTGCCTAATATGGCATCTTTGAAGTGGTGCAATTATGTCAATTGGTGATAATTAAGTTTGTTTGAGCGTGCCTTACATTTATGAGTGTCAAGTCTTTCGCAATCTGCAATAATGATCACTAATGCATGAACGTCTTGTGCATCACACTTAATGTCCCTGTTTAGATCTCCAACCAAGCTTCCCATGCTAAACTAACCATTTTGTCGCCCCATTAAAAAGAATAGTTGGACAAATAAACTTTTTTTTCCCGTTTCTTTCAAATGTATTCTACTTGCATGCCTGTTCAGACAAATACGGATTCATACTGTGGATGTGGTGCATGGCCAACAATTGCTTACAGTCTGCCAGGGTGTGAAGGTGGTAGTTTATCCATTCTTTAGAATTTACTCATTAGCCATAGTGCTACAACTAACCATTAATCACAACGTAAAGGGACAATCTAATGTATTAACAGTGAGATAAATCTATAATTAAAAACACTGCGTGTGTAACATGTGTAAATGCCCTTTAACCATAACTAATTAAGCACAAAGGTAACTACCCACAAAAGCCAATGAAGGCTAACTAAACACAACATTTCCTTTTACAGCAACATGACCACACAACTGTCTCCATAACAGTTAGCTGAAGAGTCTGCTTTCCTTTTATCATCCATGCACACAGCATGTAATTGAAGAGCTGTGGCACTGGTTATTTCTTCTGCCCGACTGGGCTGAGGTTGCTATGGCAATTACGACTAATTACTTAACAAGCTCAAAAGCAGCAACCAGTTAGCTTAGCACAAAGACTGAAAACGACAGACAGAGTTAGCTCTGTGCAAACAGAAGGGAAATTCACCCACCAGAACTTCTTCTGGTCATGAACTGGTTGTTAATAATGTGTTCCAAACGCACAACAAATGTGCAATAACTCAATGCGGAATTGCTAAAAACCTGAGTGCCAAACTCTTTCTTGGCTGTTTGCAGTAATTGTCCCGAGTTGGTTGTCGTTGGGTTTCATATTTTTGGTAAAAGGCTTGAGAGTGCAATAAACCATGTCCCCTACATCTTGGCCAGGGAGCAAATAACTGTGTTCCCTAAAATATCAAACTAAAATGCAGGTCGTAAATCTTCTCATTCACCCATGGGAATTGTTGTTTAATCATGGCTGCGTTGAGTTCAGTTATGCTACATTAACGTAACCTTTTCAATCGTTAATGATGTGTACCCTTTCCAATTTTGATGAAGTGTAAATGGAAAAATTGATGAAAAAAAATAAATAAACCCAAACAGAAACCCAATCAAAAGGAAATCTCTACTAACCCGGAGAGTGTGCGGCGACTGAGCAGGAAGTCCAGTGACTTCCACCTGTGCCGTGTCCTCTGCGTGTGCACTGAGCCCGTGGATGAACAGGACTGGCTGGCTTTGAAGGACATCTTGCTGGGCCACCAGATTCAAATCTCCATCCACAAAGAAGCTGGGGTCCGACACCTCAAACTGCACGTCTTCGTTCCCCGCACAGTCATCAAACTCGACTGGAAGAAAACACACAGAAAGTGTTCACGTCAAGCCTAAATTCGGAAGGAATCACACCCAACAGGGACGTCAGGGACAAATCAGCCAAATGAAACATAGCAAGGGATGTAGACACTTCACTGAACAGGGAAAGCCAAACGATTAACAAAAAAAACATGCAGTTCAGATACAAACAGATGCCAAGACACCTTCCGTCAGTCAGGCTGCAATAAAAAAACTGATCTGGATTCTCACATGCCTGCTGCAATATTTATGACCCGTTGTAAGCAATGCATTGTTGACTTTTGCATGTGTTTGATTTGCTTTTGCAGGCCAGTTGAATTTACCACGGAAAAGACCCTCGCTTGAGAGACTGGCTCACAAAAAAAAAAAAAAGATTAAAAGTTACAGGAGAAAAAGTGCCAACGTCTTCATCCTCTCTATCGATCTCACACCCAGCCGACGGTGACGCGACATGATTCCCCGCCCTCCGCCAATGCTCCCCTCATTCTTCACTTCTTCTTTTTCCTTGGCCTCCTGCTGTTCGTGGATCGCGGCGGGAGGGGCGCAGGAGGAACTCTGGCAGCGTGTGGTTGATCAGGAGATTAGGTTCAGCAAGATCCACATGGGACTGTAAACTCTCAGCAGGGGGTCTTTACGTCGAGGGAAAGCCTCTGCCAGCCTCATGGGGGCTTCTTTGAGACTCTGTGTTTTTATTTGTTTTATTCTGTTTGATGAATGGCATACACTGACAAATATCATACCGGAAACAGGGTATTCCGTGAGGCATGAAGTAATTATTCATGCAGCCACATGTTTCTGGACTGACAGCTTTTCGGTTACCGAGTCGAAGACGGGAACAGGTTACATTTTTCACTCCCCTGGTGCGAGAACAGAACAGGATTGTCACGAAAATGCCCTAAATGACTCATCAATTATGGAAGCCACGCTTCGGCTTAACATAACACAGGAAACTCTGCAGTAGCACATAACCAGCCGGAGAAACCTTCCACAAAAGTTTAAAATCGAGAAACAGGAAGAATTCGTCTTGCTGTGGATTTGAGGCCGTGTTCATGAAGTTTCCCGGTGCAGCAAATGGCTCATATATACTGATCATATATGCTCTCGTCTCCAGTGCAAAGGCTGTGTACCTTCTCCACTAAACCAACTCATTAAAACTTTCAACTGCCTTGATGTAAAGTTGTTGAATCCTCACTACCTTAAAAAATACAATTTATCACAATCTTGGCCCTACAAATCCAGTTACAGTAAGTCATTTTGTACATTATGGATGGGAATACTTTTTCTTTGGGTTATAGGTTGGTACACTTCATAAATATTTGTAATTTAACCAACTTGTCATTTCTCAAATGCTGCTCAAAAAGACTAATTATTTCATTCTGCCATTATAAATGGCTAACAAATAAAAGCTTTCCCTGGTGCACACGCTACTCTTGAGTGTATAAGACTGCTAGAATACAAGTTTTTTTTCCACTGAGGTCAGCACTGACAGTGTTTGCTCATAAAAAAATGAATCAACGAAAACAGACAGGGTTTTGTTCTGTATCTTTTGACAACAGTATTGCACGGAGTCACGGAACAAGAGATGAAGGAACCAAGCTGGACAACTTTTCACCAACAATAACAAACTTTATTGCTCTGCAGTTCTAGGGGAAACTTTATTCATTTATTTATTTATTTTTATCTTTATTTCTTAACTTACTAACCCATAGCATATATTTTATTTTCCATCTAATTCCTGCACTACGTTCTGTTGTCCATTACCGTATCTTCTGTCATGCACCAACTGCCGAGTCAAATTTCATGTATGTCTGACATATTATGGCAATAAACATTTCCCGATTGCACATTGCATTTTTTTTAGTTATATGAAAACGTTTGTTTGCTGTGGTACAGAGATACAAGATTTGCTTTTGGAACGGCAAAGACTCTGCTGTGTCCAGTAAATTCTGGGAAATGAAGAATTAAACTGGAGTCTGTGTCAGCACCAGTTACCACTGGTGTTGTTAAATCCACCAATACTGAAATATAACTTTACTGTTTGTCTCGATAATTACTAAATCCAAACCTTACATTTCAGTATTTTGGAGAATCAATCAGCTTTCTAGCTCTGTTGCAGGTTTTTGTTGATTTACAGCTATATGCACGACAGCATTTCCATGTGTGTTGTGTACGTGTATATAAAGCAGTCTTTGTAAAGCACAAACAAATGATCAATGTAAACATATTAAGGTTTGTAGTAAATGCCCCTGTTACTGCTATTTTTCATGGACACTTTCATTATTCTATCTGAAAAAGTATCTCATACTTTCATTTTAGGAAGGATGTGCCGACTGGGAAGTGCAACCCTCACTGTAGTTCAGCATTTGTAACTGAATTCACGCAGAACATCACAGTAGGAGGCGGGCTACGGCAAACCACTGATGTAAGAGTATTGATGTTTCGCAATTAAATTGGATGCATGTTGCTCGCAAGACTCTCCCACCTACTGCCATTCATTCGCTTCGTCTCTCACTCCGTTGCCCGCCCCACTGGTTTACCTTGTAAAAAAAGCAACAGCACGCTGTTTGATTTGAATCCGTGCACGTCCATCTTCCACCGAGCCAGCACTGAGTGAAATGGGAAAAGTCCATAGTTGGGACCATAAAATCAATAAACTGAAGTCTATCAAACCACTCATTTGGTACACTTAACCTTTGCGACTGTTTAGTCTGGCTTCCTTTTTTTTGTATATCTATCTCACTGCAGATCATTTTAAATCTTCCCTCTGGATGGAATTGTTTTTTTTTTTTTTTTTTACCATCTGGATGAGGTAAAGTACAGAAGGCCAGAGTGAAGAATGCACCACGCGAGAAGAAAAGGCAACGGTACAATGGATGCCGAGGGAGAGCTACAGAGTCGACAAGCTACTCTCCAGGAAAACAAGGCCACATCTCACATATTCAACTTCTGAGCCAAAGCATGAAAAATGTGTTCATTCCCGTTCCTATTACAAGCCACAGATTTATTTCAATAACACGGGTGTGATCTTTAGAGCCGGGCAAGTTCCAGCGCCAAACATTGTCAGTGGCATTTCAAAGGCAGCCAGAGAGTGTTTGATGGTATTCTAATGTTGTCAGGTTTTGGGGGGTGGGGGGTGGGGGGATTTCAGCAGAGAGCATGGTGAGCAGGCATCTTTGAAGTCAGGCAACAATGACAGTATGCAACTTATCCCGCTCACCACCAGCACACACGCACCCTCTCTTTCTCTGGGGGGGGCAGGGCTCAGGGTTACAATAACTGTGCACAACATGGATTAGGGTAGCTAGAAACCTTTTTGCTGATGACTCCAGAGGAGGAAGAGGGAGGGCGTGTTGCGGTTCAACTTTTTTTTTTTTTTTTTTTTTTTTACTCTTGTGTGACTTTCAAGCTTTCAGGCCAAAAAGCTCCCGTGGAGCCTGTGAATGGAAAAACCATCCAGAAACTCGGTCACCAAGGCCCTCGGCGACGGAAGGGTCGATCAACAAAGGGAATCTGCGCCCTGTTTTACGGATTTTGGGGTTATTTACACAAAACTGATAACCAGTGAGGAGTTAGTTACTTAGTTACTATCACCATGGCAGTTACATTCTGAGAGATCAAACATGGAAAAATGTACCAGCAAGAATGAAAACAAATGTCTTCACAGAAGAAAAAAAAAAGTCTTCCTCCATGTCGATGATAAAGCAACATTTGTTGACATCCAACACGATTAGAGCATATTTACCTTGGGTCCAGTTCGTCAGCCACATAAAATTGTATTTCTTTCCCTCTGCCAGGCACAAACATTTTTCTTTGAGGGTTTTTGAAGACAATTTTTGTCTTGTAACTAAATGTCAAGTCCCCATGATGGGAATCACAGTAATCTCCAAGGTGGCAGCATGGGTGTGTGTGTGTGTGTGTGTGTATTTGAGCTGATAGCTGCCGTGTCCAAGACCAAGTGTGCTCAGCCTCATAGAAAAGGCTCAGGAGAACACCCTTCTCAAATAATCACCCGGCATTAGAGAGAATGTGCTTTTGAAAATGTATTCAATGCAGTTTTCTATGACATAACATTACTGGCATTCAGTGGCAAGAAGTGTTTTGGGGTCCTACATCATGCGTTGATGAAGGGTTATGAAATGAAACGGCTATCTGTCAGGTGAGCAGGCGAGCAACCTACATGAACATTTCCATCCTCTCAACATATCTAGTCTGGCTCTATTTGCCTTACCTTCCACCATGGCCTCATGTTGCCAAAGTGACATAAATGATTCAAACAAGAACCCTGAAATCCATTGAGAAGTAGGGTCTCAGAGACTTCCTTACAGTTTTAAGACACATCCCCAGTGTATCCACTACCAGTTTTTTTTATTTATTTATTTAGGTGAACAATTCTCCATTGCTCACAGCGACATTCCGCCCCATATGGAAGTAAATCTGTGTCATCGGGGGTTGAAATAAAAAGTTGATTGAATTTCTAGCACTGAATATTTATGCATTGAAATTATGTACCTGAATGTTTTTCAACATTAAAACACCACAAAAAAATTCAACCTAAAAAAAAAAAAATGTTGAAATATTCGAAATGGAGGCTACAATATTCAACCAAAAAAATTCAACCTTGACACACCAACATCCGGAGGCTACAATATTCAACCCAAAAAAATTCAACCTTGAGACACCAACATCCGGGACACTAAGGAAGAGCAATAGATTCTAGATTCAAGATCAGGAGCGTGCGTCAAGCGAAAGGAGCGAGCACCCAAAACACCTTGCAAACCTGGTTTGTGTCTGTAAGATTCCGTAATGGACAGCTGACATTTGTACATTAACAGACTGTGTTGGACATGAACTAAGCGGAAGTTAAACAAGAGCGTACAGCCGCTCACAAAACGCCTCTTCTTCTAGTTGTGAATTTATTCAATGATGCTGAGATCCTTCGACAAGCTGTTAGCAGTGATTGGCGGAGTTTTGAATCCAGGAACGCGCTTGAAGAGGCACATGAGCTGCTGTATCGTAGTGGGGGCGGGGGGGGGGGGGGGCAGCGGCTTTAACGGAGCGTGCAGACGCATAAACCCCACAGGACATGCAGGAATAATCGCAGTAGCGCCTAGTGCGGAAAGTGGTCAGTGGAAGGATCCTTTTTCTGAGCGGCACAAGCCGATCTCAGTTGGGTATTAAGCGGCATTCAAGTCCACGTAACGTTAAATGAGTCTTCATGACCATGGGTAAACTTTATTGAGGATCTGGCACAACACAGCGACCTGCAAGTAGCGTCATACATACAGGGATGTACGTCTTAATGCGAGGCTTTAGAATTGATCTCAAAGGGATCCTGTATTTGCTCATAAAGTCTGAAACGAGAACCCATTTTTCAGTGACGGTGTTACGTGCCTACTGGTTTTTGAACCTACTGGTTTGGCTACGGGTGCGTGTTTGTTTTCCCCCCGACAGGCAGGTGTTGTCTGCCTCCGTCACTTGAGTCGTCACACATTTGCAAACATATTGTGCTGAAAATGTTCAAAAATGCCTCCCATATCCATTGCAGCGATTACGATTGTATAAGTGAGCACTACGTCACTGCCACGTATGAAGTAATACACAAAAGAACATTTATTAAAAGTCCGCCACAACCGGGATTCGAACCGTGTCGCGCAAAATAAAGTTGTGCCACAAAGCAGCTGCGCTACACACTCGGCCAGCTGAGCTTATGGGATTCTGATTTATTTGTATAGTTGTAATAAAGTTGTATATCGTCAGTGGTGAGCAAACGTTTTGGTTCAGGGTGAACATTATATGTTCTTTTATGTATTTCTTCATACGTTGCCACACTGACATAAAGAAGAGTTAAAGCCCCGTTATTGTGGGACATGGATACAATCCGAAGCCGAAGGTGTTTTGGGTGCTCGCTCCTTTCGCTTGACGCACGCTCCTGATCTTGAATCTAGAATCTATTGCTCTTCCTTAGTGTCCCGGATGTTGGTGTCTCAAGGTTGAATTTTTTGGGGTTGAATATTGTAGCCTCCGGATGTTGGTGTGTCAAGGTTGAATTTTTTTGGGTTGAATATTGTAGCCTCCATTTCGAACATTTCAACATTTTTTTTTTTTAGGTTGAATTTTTTTGTGGTGTTTTAATGTTGAAAAACATTCAGGTACATAATTTCAATGCATAAATATTCAGTGCTAGAAATTCAATCAACTTTTTATTTCAACCCCCGATGACACAGATTTACTTCCATAGCCCCAGAGGGTCACACACACTGACAGATGCGCACACACACACACAGAGGGGAGCACACTCCCACCAGCCCCCCTGGGGTTCGAGTTCGGCTGGATCTGAGCTAACTGCTGACTAAAGGGTCTCTAGAGCTGCCAGTCACTCCACATCATTCAAAGCAGCCTGCAGGCAGCGGGAAGGACGAGACCAGCGTATGTTGCACCCAATTTGGATTTCATCCAATAAACAAAATAGAGATAGCGCGTTTTTAGGAACAAATGGTATTATGAGACCGGACGGACTCAAATTCTGGCCACATGAACACCTTGAATGTACTTAACTTCTGATTAGAGCAGACATTTTGACATGTTTTCTTTAAACCAATTCCAGCTAAGAGAAAAAAGCTTGATATTTATAACGCATCATGTGGCCCTTGAGTGCCTCATTATGTGCACCTTACAAACAACAGGGTTGGATAAATGTCACTGTCAACTCATTCTGCCGGAAAAAGATTTGTATTGTTTTATTTTTTTTTAATTTAAATAAATTTAAAACAGTCAAAAACATGGAGAAGTTACACAGCGCTGTCATTCTTGAATTCATTTACTTAAGGTTTAGAGATTGCTTTGAATCACCAGCTTAGAAATGTGCAAAAGCTGATTACGATAAGCTGGCACTTACAGAATACATCAGTCACTGACAGCCTACCAGCTGAGGTGAAGTCATTCCACCCACTGTGCATAGTTGGAGCTATCTGGTACCAGAGCGGTCTAAAAAATCAATTTAAGATAGAATGTTCAAAGAGAAGGTCGTCCTTTTTGGACCAATACATCTGGTAGATATTCAGGTATTTCCCGGATTGACTGAAAAAAAAAAAAAATGGAACTGCTTGCTGTACAAATAGAAAATTTAGTGATCCCAGTTGTGAGTAGGGTTGGGTATCGTTTGAATTTGAGCGATTCCGATTCCCAGCGATTCTCGATTCAGATTCTTTTAAGAGGCAGGGTCAAAAAAGTTTACGTTTAAGATATTTTAAATGAGCTAGCTAACCAAGGGTCTTTCCGCAACTCTCCCAACCTCAAATCAGGGACACTTTCGCTGACGGGGGGGCTGCTGGCGGTCGACGCGGGGAGTGCTAGCACAACCTTTCTTTTTTTCTTTGCAGCGCCAGCCTCACTGCTCATTTTAACAGACGGGACCGCTCCGCTCGGGCCACCCGGCACCCGCGCGCGCGCTGGTCTGATGCGTCACAAATGCACAACAACCGGGAGTGTTTTTTTGCCGAGTTTCCGGTTTGTTTCATGAAGTGTAACCACACTTTGGACCGCCGCCGCACGCTATACATGTTCGATCGCGCTGTTACGCCAACACTTCCGGTGAACGCTTCTTTGTTGGTGTTCAGCGGTTTCAGTTTCCGGTCGGTGCCGGCGGACTGAGAATCGAAACTAGGAATCGAATTTTAAACTTTTGAACGATACCGGGTAAATCGCACAGCTAGTTCCGATTCCAATCGATTCTTGATACCCAACCTTAGTTGTGAGTATTCATCCTCTAGGGCAGGTTTCTTAATCTTTTTGACCTCGGGGCCCTACAAAGTGGCCCCGGGCCCGTTCAAATATTAACAATGTCTTAGATTAACTAATTGATTTCACTTGTCGTTGGATTTGCGTTCAATGATTAAATTACATTAAACAAATGAAAAAGATTTAACAAGCAAAACCTTGATACAGTGATCATCTCAAGGAAATGTATTTATGATTTATTTGTTTATTATCTGTATATAAACCTGCACAAACAACACTAGCTAACAATGCCAGTCAGTGAGATGACGGACTTCTTTTGCATCTGTAGCCCATTTTTTATTCTTTTAAAATTTTCCACCCGCTTTCCCACGAGCGTTGGTAATGTAAAGTGAGCTGCTGCTGCTGCTGCTGCTGCTGCTGCTGCTTCAGCCGCTTGGTTTTAAACAGATGTCACAGTGTATTTGAAAACCCAGGTCAATGTTGAGATGCACCACACTTGGGCACTCCAGAAGCGGTGGCTTCCTTACCGGAGCCATTTCTAAACATTGTAAATTGTCAGTCGTACGTGTAGTTGGGCTTTAATGTGTACATCATTAGATTGCAGCATTTATATGGCCTCTTTCAATCTTTTAAGATCTGCCTCTCGTTCACACACACCAAACGCTAAAACACACTTTAACCAATTGGATGAGAGGAGCTGGGGATCAGACCTGTTCTACCTCCTGGGACACAGCCGCCCCACCACTTTACACCTGAGGGAAGGAGGGGGGGGGGGGGGGGGGAGGGGGGGGGGATTCCAGTCGACTTTTATTTTTTTTCCCCTCACAGTTTGATTTAAATTTGATTTAAATATTTGAGATCATAATAGTCAGCCTTGACAAAGCATGGCAAACAAGACAGAACCTTGGGCTTATTAGATTTTAACAAGGTTTTCTGAGCAGCTTTTTCTTCTGCCATAATTACAATGTGCATTTCCCCGACGGGCGGCAGCACTTTTGTTTGTAATCACTCGCCACACATCAGAATGCAAAATCAGTCGCAGACAGACTCTTTTCCTTACTGCCAGGAACCAACTCAAAGGAGGGACAAAACCCACAAATTCAAACTCTGAGTATTGCCAGCAGCGCGTCACTAAGAAGCCTGTAGATTACGGTGGGAAATAACACTTTCCGCATTTCTTATAGGAAAAGACATAAGGGTCTTTTCTGGTGCATGATTTGACTTATCCTTCTAGCGTTACGCAGGGGCTCGTGTTAAGGAAGGATGAACACAAGCCAACAATGTTCACTTGCATCTAATGAATGGATTCTAAATATATACCGTTCAAGGTTATTCACAATAAATAATACTCATATATTCCACTGACACCAAAAGAAAACATCTTGCTGTCTCCATGCGAGCTGGAAATGTTTAGGCCCCCGGCTTCGTCTTTGAAGTTGCCCGTTTCAAGGTTACACCTGCTTAAATATAAATTGATTTGAATTCCTATTCCAAAAGCCATTAGAACGCTCCGGAGACCGTTTTTATGTGGAAATATATATGAAAATACATCAATATATCAATGCGATTGAGAGCCCCCGGAGGCTTGCTTGACAAGGTTCTTCACAGCTACAGATCTGAGGGGAGTTAGGGAGGTTTATTCCAGCACAGCACGCTTCAATCACCCTGTATTTGTTTGTCAGTCACAGTTCAAAGTGCTCCATTTAAGAAGGCCAGAGTAGAGGATAACCAGGGAGAAACACTAAATAATTGGCTTTCTCATATAAAGAAAACGAATGGTCATTCAGATGCAGACTGAACATATTGTGCAGCATGCCTCCGTCCCTAGAAAAAAGTATGAGATTATATTCAGGGTAGAAAATCAGCAGATTAGACAACTGAAGATCTAGTGAGTCATTCATTAACAACTTAATGAGGCCGCTACAATGAGCCACCCGAACTGCTCGGACAGATTTCTTGGGACACTGACAGTTATTTCATTTTTTTTTCTTCCTTCCAAAAACCCGTTTTCCTTTAATGCATCAGAAATCCAGCTAGTCAGTCACTGAGGAACATGCCATGGGAATGGTCATGGATATGAGAGCCAGTATAAATTCTAGGGGTCAAAAGTAATTTCATATCCTTTCAAACATATGTTTGCAGTTGAGTGACCATCTGGCGCTCAGAGGAGCAACAGAGGAAGCTCTGAGTCATAGAAACAGGGTCAGTGACCACAAAGGGACCACAGCAGCAGTAGTGTGCACTCATTTAGCTTCTAAATGTATATATTTTAAGTGTTTCTGAACCATATTACCACATATGCAGTATGTTAGTTCAAGCTTGATTTCAATGTTTATAGGTGCATGTTCATGGCCCAGTCCCAATGAACAGTTACAGACCATGACGTGCTTCCCAGTGAGTGGAGGAGACTCAGGGCTGCTGCAAGGAACCTTTGAGCCTTTCATACACATGAGTTAACGCAGGTAACGTGTTACTTTGTTCTATGTAGACATTATTACGATGGTCTGTTTCCAGCTGATATGATATGATGTGCTTGTGCCCCGGGTAAGTGCTACCACCCTTACGCGCTTACACGTGGTAAGTGCTACATGAAAAAATGGCTATATTATAATCACCATTATTATGGATCAACCCAGTTATTAGGGCCAAATGCTTGGAGTGTATGCTCACAGTACGGTGTGTTTGACAATGAAATTAATTAATTTTCACAGGGGAAATGTGAAGCATTTTCTTTCACCAAACAAATATACCAGGTTGGTCCTGAATGATTTCCCTTCTGTATTAGCAGCCTACTAGCTGGAACAGATGGTGTTCTTCATTTTGGGTTTCAATGTCACAATGTCTGAGCCATCACTGACTCTATCCTGTGCCTGGGGACGACTGACCATCCTTTTGCAGAGAGGCAATTCTGGCAATTCCACAAACAGCCCATAAGAGCATGCCAACTTAGATTTTTGGAATAAGCCTATACTGAATCCATGTGTGGACAATGGGAAAGGCTGAGAAGTATCTGGAGGCAGAACTGCAGCAGAAGATTCGATGAGCGTGATAAGTGAGGGGGGCTGTGCATCTATCAGAAAAGTACTGATGGCCCTGACGTTAGACCTGTATGCATCCATACATTTGCCTCTTCCGGAAACGCATCATGTACTTCCTGAGCATAGAAAAAAGCACGAGTGGACCTGTAGCATTCGTGCAAATAAGGTCACGGCTGCTGTGATAGGTCTTTTCTATCAGACACAGAGGAGGAGATATATATAAGAGGAGATATATGTCTGACCTGTTTAACAGAGAAGCAGGAAAACCCACCGCAGCAACACCCAATCCTGTCAATCAAACAGCATGGAGTCACACACACACACACACACACACACACAGGGAAATACAACACAGATGGGCGTGGAGTCACACACGTACAGTCCGACGCACGAATCCATAAGCAGACGTAATTTAACATACAGGCGGACATCCAGCGATGCGCAGGTACCAGCGACGCATCGGAGCATGCAGGCAGATCGATCGGCTTTCAGGATGCCAGCAACACCCGGGCTGAGCCCCCCCAGGCTGCGGCCAAGTCGGTCAGCACTTTTGCCTGGCCACTCGAGACGAGCCGCGCTGGGCTGTGGGCCAAGAGAGCCACATACAGGAGAGTAGCATACGGGTAAGAGCTAAACTTTTGACACGAGGTAATCATGTCACCTCTGTGACGGCGGCCATCGTCATCCACGCGGAAAGTGAGTTCACCGTTCACCCGACCTGCCCGAAGGTCTTTTAGAAGTACAAGCATTGTTGGTGCAGTCACCGGCCAGGATTTGTTTGGTCTTTTTAAAGATAACCCGTCCACCGTTGGCACACCTTCACTCGCTGTTGGTTTCTGGTACAGTGGTTATGTCTGTCACGCCCTTGTTCAATGTCATGACAGCGCCTGCATTTAAGTCTCTCTCATTAGACCGAATAGCATTTCAGACCCTTTGATTTGATGAGTAAAAGTGAAAAGAAATGTCTCACAAATGAAACCATCAGAGGTCTTCCTGAATCTCCATTCTGGAGACACAAATAACATGCATCTTGTATCATTATGTGGAGCCTGATGTGGATATTATGATTCAGCACAGCATCTTTCACAGGAAAAAACTTGAATTAGGATGCACTAAGAAGAGATGAATATGCAGGTGGAAGGAGTAACGGAGAACATGGAGACAAGGAATGGTCTAGCTCGTTATCGGAATGAAACATGACAATAGCTAGAGGAAAATAAATGTATACATTAACTATGGAAACGGGAATATTAATATTTAAGCACTTCTTTGTATCCTTTCATTGTTACAATAATCAGTTTGTAAAAAAATGGTTTCACATCTTAGGTAAATGTACCTGTACACAAGTGGGTGATTTCTAGTGTTTTGGTTTACACCAAATCAGATGCAGCTTTAAACCCACCCTTCTGAATCAATCTCAATTGTAATACCAAGCTGTTTAGAGATATAAATACGGATAAGTAACTGAGGATGAACAGAGGATTTTGACGAGATTTGTCACGTTGTTTGTCTTAATGTGCACAGAGTGAAGAAAAAAACAACCATCAAATCTAGTGAGATGCCTTCAACATCTCGCTGAGATAACTAAGCCGGTTATTAAGTAGGTCAGGTTTGACCCAAAGATGCTGAAATGAACCAAAGCATTTCCAATTCGGAATGACACCTGCATTCTTCATGGAAATTAAAAACTCTGGGATCAGCTGGGTGCACATGTTTATGGACTTATCATGAAGGAACAGATATTCTAAAATAACCCCACATTAGCTTGTCACTAGAACAGAGCCTCGAAACTCATAATAAGAGTAATACTTGTTGTAGCGTGGAAAGAAATTATACAACGAATGTATGGAGGGAACACTTGAAAATAATGAGGTGCAGATACTCGCATGAATGGTACGTTTGTGACAACAAAAGAAAGAGAACTCAGTTGCTCGTTTGATGGTTGTCCTTCGTGGCTGCTGCTGACAAAGAGACACGTTTAAAGCCTATGAGCATAACTCCAAATGGAGGAAACGACAACACAAGAAACCTAGTGCAACAATTGAACTAAATACAGAGTTTGAGCTCATTTATTTCCGGTGATGAAATGTGAACCCTAATTATGGGATGAAATGAAAGTAGATTGATAAACTTTTGAAGTGCACGAAACAATTACATCACTCACTGAATGCTCAGCATTAGACAGGAGACACCCCCAACTAGTGAAAACAAAACATGACTTTACTGTAAAAGCTAAACCAAGCTACTGGTGTTACGCCCAAGCTGTTCCTCCAGAGATAAGTTGCTATGTCTGTGTTGGAAAAACTGCCTGAGTGGACAGAAGGTCTGTGACCTCTTGAACTGGGACATGGTTTCCTGTGATAATCAGATCAGTTTCAATGATTCAATCAACTCGGCATCAGGACAGTATCCCGGAAATGCTGTTTATTTGTTTAGCTGTAAGCAAAGTGTTCTTTCCCATCTCCTCCAATTCTCTCTTTGATGTTGAGTTGACCAGTGGGATCTATTCCAGGCCTCCCTCCCCTGAGGAGGAGGGCGCAGCTGTTTGGCACCTTAGACTATATAACTCAAACCCGTAGCTTTGAAAGCTTAGGTCTACTCAAAGCTTAGGAAAGCTTTGAGCTTAGGAAAGCTTTGAGTAGACCTTATCCAAGATTGCAAGTATTTAATGAATGTCCTGCTGAGGATTTTGCACCGGTGCAGAGTAATATATTTTTACAGTCTGTGAAACAATAGACATGAAAAGAAACACAGAAGAGTTCTTTAACTTAGAGCATTTTTGTAAATAACCATTTGAATTATGACACGTTTTCAGACTTAAAAGAATTGTTATATCATAATAGTGGTTGGATTTCTTCATCCTTTTTAGCAAACAGCTTACCCACTTTGGACAATGCTGTCCTATACACTATTAAAAATATCGACTATGGACCAACATTAAAACGGTTGATTGAAAGAGTTGGAGAAAGTCTTGTATGAATGAGAAGTTAATAAAATGCATAAATTCGCCTTTTTAATTAGAAGAAATGTCTTCTATTGTGGGAAGAGCAATGAAAATTACAACTTTAGTCTGCAGTGGAATGCTATCCTTACCAATTCTACTTGTAAGAAATGCATACATGAGCATTAAAATCAGGTCCAACCCGAGCCCTGAAAATTTTGAAAAAGTTTGATTAATATTACTGGATGTTTATAGTCAGCTGATACACAACTCACTGATGATACACACCTACATGAGGCCTCTAGGGCATGTCGGCCAAAATCCAAATGTGCTAACGTCTGGTCAGAAAAATGGAATGGATTCATTTTGACAATTCAGATCTGCTTGCCAAATGCTGCTCCCTAAAGTCCTTTAAAGCTGCAATTAAAAACGCCATATTACCAATTGATGAACACCATCTTGGTGAGCAGCGTGCATTGAATTAAACATTTGGCGTTAATTTCCCATTCTAGGAGAACTGTGAACGATATTTACCAGACCCGCTAGCATATATACAGCAATTTGCATCAGACATATATATATATATCTCTTCTAGGGTGAAGTAGGTCAGGCAGAGGCGACGCACGGGTACAGGAAGGAAGCAGGACAGCATTTTTTCAGGGGGCGTAACATGGAACGAGAGACAGAGAGAGAGAGAGACCGAGCGAGAAAGAGAGAGAGATGGTTTGTCAAACGATTGCCAATGGCACCGTGATTGCAGATGGGTTACTGGCTCTACTATATCTGTGGCCCTGATGCGCTGTGATTGCAGCCTCTACTGCGCTGCTGATGCCAGTTGACCACGGCGCCAATTCCCAGCGAGCAGCAGGTGCGCTAATAGAAAGGTGAGATATCCATCCGAATGCCAGACAAGATGAAAATGAATATTATAAGCATAAGCAAAGAGCGAAAAATTGCTTTTGTCGTCCGGTAATGCAGTTAAGCACATAACTCAAACATTAGTTGATGTGGAGCCTTTTTGTTCTTGACAGCATTGACTCGGCATGTGAACCTCGTGTTTTTAGGAAATGATTTCAATTTGCTGGTCATAAAATATCAGAGTTGTATTGACAGCTTTAATCTGGCCCAATTCTGTGTTGTATTAAGCAGCCTCTCTGTTAAAAGGGGTCGGACTATATAAGTTCTGGTTCATCAACGCTTGGGTTAAGCATACAAAACATTAGCCATCGAGTTTGAAAAAGCCACTGCACCTTTGATGTTGGTAACAACACGGTGTCTGTCAATATGTACAACAACGCGAAGGGCCGTCCATCAGAGGAACCATTCCACAGGATAACTTCTAGTTCGGTAAGAAAAGAAAGGATGGCCAGAGCTGAACAGCGGATGTGTCTCCCAAATCCCTACGTCATAATGTCCACGGATGCAGTCAAATGAGGAAAGTGTATTACATCATGGCAAAGACATTTGAATCGGCCCCTGCTTACAGTATGTGGTGTTTATCTTTGTTAATCATAGCTTCTATGACATCACTATAAATGTCAGCTAACAGACCCAGGTAACAGGTACCTGTTTTAGCGTCGCAGTCCAGAATTTGTATGGCCTTTGATTTTAAATCTGCCGTAAAAGGATTTGCTGCCACTTTAGCATCGCGCTCCTCTCTGCCCTACCTTCGGCTGTCCTCTTTCTGCAACATCATTCCCGACCCCTTCCTTCCCCGGTCCCCTGACCCACCAAACCCCCGGCAGCTTCCACTCACAAGTTGACCCATATACTGTTGACTGGAACAGTGAGCCACATCCGCCAGGGGTCCCACACGGATTCAGTGTAGTATATCCTCGGTCACTGCTTACCCACACTGGTCTGTCTACCTTTCCCAGGACACAATTTGTATATACTGTAATGCTCTGATTCACAAACATAAGAAATGTAGAAACACACACACACATAAAGCCACACGCATGCATTCCCCTACCAGCAATGGCCTCTCCTGTAATTACAGTCATTTGTCAAAAGCACACCTTGATTTATGGTCAACTTTAAATTACACCGGAAAAGAAGCTGCAGGTCCCGGCAACGCCAGCTAGAAGGTGATGAACGCTGCTCCATTACAGAGCGAGAGTGGCATGGCCATGATATGCACCTTGCATGGAGAGAGGCGAGGCCCGCACATCAATCCATGCGTCCCGCAGTGTGGATGGCAGAGAGCGTGTGGGTGGACGCTCGGGGTGGCGCGCAGTGCGGTGGTGGTGGTGGTGGGTCGGGGGTTAGTGCCGCTCAGGTCGTATTGCTAAAATTAGTAAGTAGGGCAACCATGTGTGGGAAACACTTTCCCTTTACTCACAGTAAGGGAAGGCGGTTCACAGACGTGTGGCATTTTACTGATTTACAATGGTAAACAGATCTAGAAATATGCTCATACTATGCTAACTATGTAAATATGATGCCAGAGTGTCTGCTTTTCCTCTTTTTCTGGGCAACATCTGGTAGTGCAAGTAAAAACTACCAAAGGGGGAAACGCACTGCTAAAGGGTTGCGAGGATGTAAAGGTTGAAAAGCAGAATGTAGCCAGTAATGCAGCGACTGGAGATGAAATATGTCCCGTCTGCAGGCACAGGAGATACATTTGAATCAAGTGTAGCTGAGGAAGTAAGAAGCCTTTAAAGCAGAAAATAAAATCGGATCATTCCCTTTTCATAAAACACGATTGAGTACTTGATGCAACATGCCCTCAGTGTGTGTAGTGCACGTTGCAACAAATCCCCAGAACAAAACTATGGTCTGCTCAATGCAGGAAGGAACGGAAACTTCATCCCCGAAACTCAAGAGAGCGCTGCCGAAGTACGAGAGGAGCGGAAATGCAACAGACGAGAGACCGGTTCCATTTGTCCGATTTATCTACAACCACTCGACTCCATCAGGATTCAAGTACTTTTAAATTGCTTTCATGATAAAGCTGGAGGCAACATAACCGAGAGACAAGCCGAGTGCCAACAAGGAGTATTCTGAGCTCAAAGCAGTTAATATGCCACGGGCCTTGTGCCAGGCAGGACGGCTCCAAGTCCACACGACTACTGCAGAAAACAGGAAGTGGAAGTGTTGCTGCTGGCGATGCCAAGACTGGCGAAGAGCATCGACTTAACGTATACGTTCTAAAGTCACATTCTAAATGGGAGCGATGCTTTGGAGAATGCTAAAGGCTGCCGTGTTTCAAGGAGTAATTGGGTTTGGTGGTGGGATTGCAGGAAAGCCTCACAGAGCTGTGGTCTTCCTCTGCAGGATACAGATAAGAGGGCTCTTCACATTTCTTCTCCACATGTTGTAGGCTGTCAGCGCCGCATGCCCTATTCACCACCAAAAATATAGAGCGCGCTTCCACCTTAGGTTTGCCTAAAAAAAGACTAAATCATGTGGTCTTACGGTGGCCTCTTGAAAAAGGCAAGGTATAATAAATGTTTATATAATGTATGTTATATAAATGTTCATGAAGAGGCCTAGTTTCTCCACAGTAACAGCATTGCTGCCATCATGAAGTGCAATTATTTCTGACAGCCTGCCAGGTAGGTGACGGCAAACTGCATCAACTTTACAGCCACCTCGGAGAAAGCGGCAGCCGCTAAGCAAGAAACCAATAGCTTGCAAAACTAAGGTTAGCTACAACACCATATAAAAAAAATCAATACGTCTCGTAGCTGTGTTTCTGTTGGAGGCAAAAGAAAGGTACCTTTTCTCAAACTAAGAAAATTATTTTTCCTTCAGTAAATGTCATTCAGCGCCCGGTCGACCCTGTGGACACATTGTTGGGTATTTGGAACACTAAAGGAATATGCCACTCATATGTTTTTTTAAAGATGAAGGTAAGGCTAGCATCCAAGAAGAAATAGGTTTATTTTCACGGCGTCATCTAGAGAATGTATTCTTTCCCTTATGGTTGCAGTGAGACAAAAAAAATGCACCATTGAATTTACATACATAAAAGGATCAAATAAGCTGAGGAATGTTATTTCATACATTGAAGTCTATATTTCATTTTATTCAGCAGAAATGGCAATCCTCACCACCAGGTAGAACTTCTTACACCTGAATAAACTCAACTCCTTGGGTGAAATAGCAATTTCCAGGCTTTTCTATTAAGCCTTTTATGCTTTAAATTAATTTATTCTTTGTTCACAATGGTTTTCAAATTGCGCTGTGGGCTGTGGGCAACGTGAGGTTAATTGCGTAACACTTCATCCTGCAGTGCAAATGTACCGATTTAAGTTTTATCCGTATCATCCTTCAAATCACATCCAGATCCTTAGAAGAAAGTGATTTTCACATGAAATAGGTTTGTGGTTTGAGTCGCAAAAGAAAAGATGGTTAACCCCGACCCTGATTTCGGGCGGTTCCACTGATTGAACGATGGCACCCTTATCAGAACACAGACACATCTTGTTATCCAGCAAGGCTCCCCATGAAGGCCTTTTAAACATGCGGTCTATAGAGAAAAAGAACTCTTTACCTCGTTTTTTAAATGTTTGTTTGAAATTTTGGCCTAGGGCACTAGTCGAAGAAAGAGAAAGAGATATTTTGCATCGCCATTCTGAGCGACTTATTCCATTTGCAGACAAGAGCTTATTTATATATATATATATATATATATATATATATAAATTTTTTTATTTAAATGTTCATGCAAGCAGTTACTAGCTGCACGAGAGGAGATGAAGGAGTGAGCAAAACAAAGAGGAAACAGAGTGACGGACCAAGCCGGAGAAGCATCAAGCGTGAGATGGCCAGAGAGAGAGAGAGAGAGAGAGAGAAAGAGAGCAAACGTTAGTCTCTCGGATGCGGCCATTCGGCGAGATGAACGTCCTTGAACCCGGGTCTGCGCCAACAGGTATCTCTTGCTAACAGACCGCCCCTCCGCTGGTAATTACACGGGCAGGTCTAGAGGAAGTGGCACGGGGCTGAGCAGAATTTACATAAATCTGCATGTGTCACTGGGCCTGGCTTCAGCCTCTGGCACTCAGTATGAATCATGCTCACACTCAGCAGACGATTTGTTCAAATGTAACAGAATGGGTGGTAGGTAAAACCCTCTGAAATCCATACATACCGGTGAGTGTTATGCTCAGATTAATGCCTCAAAACAGACCTGGACACCATTTTTTCACTGATTGCCGCTTTGAAGCGGTTACGCTATCATTTGAGCCATCCATCCAGGTGGAGTCACCCACATATCGATGGGTGACTCCACCGGTATCAATCAAGTTGAATGCTAAAATCATTTGCCTTTAATTGCTTCCGTTGCAGTTTGCTTTTGTACGGTGGCTTGCATGATGGTTTCATAGTTTTTTTTTAAGCGCTGCTCAGCTCCGTTTGTTGAAGCGTTTTGAATTTAAAGTGATCAAAAACCATACAGCCTTTCTGTTGTGCATTTCTTTACGGCTATGCAACAACAAAACACAGTGTGGAGCTGACACGCACCCTGAACATGACATTTTTCTACTGTGTGTGTGTGTGTGTGTGTTTGTGCATCTGTGTGACCACTGACTTCTTCCATAATTCGTGAGCAGTGGGACCCCCCCCCCCCCCCCCCCATGGTAAGAGGTGTTTCTGCTGACAGGAGCATATTGAAGGTAATAGAACCACTGTGTCGCCCCAAAGCAGAGCACTTAAGCAGAACTGAGTTGTGTCTCCTACTACACGCTCCGCTGAACCTCCAGATGACAAAACGCCTCACTGACTGACCGGATGGAACACAATAACGCCCAAAAATAAGGTTGAAGGAGAAAATGCTCTGATTTGTTGTGTTTTGCCAGCTAGGTCGGAGATTATATGTTCAGTTGGAAAAGCTAATTGACAGTGTGGTGCCACTTAAAATAAATGGGGCAGTTCTGCCCAAGAATACTTCTGCAAGCTTTGCATGACCGTCTGGAACTATAAGAAGTAAATGTGTTTCTGCTGAGTGTGTAAATCAGTGCTTCTCAAACTTATTCTGTCACGACCCACTTTGGAGGAAAAAATGATATTCATGCCCCACTGCCCCAACAAAATTGTACATGTTGATGTTTTATTGAAATAACATTTTGTGACACCTTTTATGCTCTATATATTGCTTTTTCAAATGGAAAAAGAAATCACTTTCAAGTAAAGCATATTGCTTTATAAGAGAAAAAAAATTCTTAAGTTAAATGTACAACCATCTTGTTAGAACAATGCAAATAATAATCATAATAATAATAATAATACCACATAAACTTCATACTTTTGTAATACGGAAAATTCTTGAAATTAAAAAATTCAGAATTTCCACATGTGACCCGCCTCTAGTACGACTGCGACCCACTAGATGGTCAAGCCCCATAGTTTGGGAAACACTGTTGTAGATTCAGCACATGATGACATGTCACTAACGATACTACTAACAGAAGAATGAAATCAAATTCCACAGTGAATGACAAACTGCATTAAGAAACTATAAATGATTCCAGTCTTAATTTACATATTTTCATTCTCTTTCGTCAGATTGTGCACCAAACCACTACACAACCCCCCCAGTGAAGGTAAATGACTTATGAAGCGTATGAATAAGTAAAAGCTTCCTCCGCTTTGAAACAAGCAACGGAAAGCGAGCCGCGCTACGACCGGGCGGCTCAAAGCGAGGGCGAGCCGACAGCTGAGCGGGCCTCGGGGCCTCCAGAGGACATCACCTGACATTGGAGGAGTCGTGATCGGACAGCTGCCGATTGCGTTTCGCTATGCAGGAGCCCGCGGGGAACGTGACTGGCCACCGTGACGGGATGGCGCCCAGCCTCTACAACGCTCCGGCAGGAACCCTCCGCCCCCCCAACTTCTGATTATAAAGCGGCCGAGAGCAAACACGGGTTCCTGCATTCATACCGTAATGAGACACCAAGGCTGCAGGAGACTGTAGGGGACTGACTGGGGACCGAGTTCTCAGGAAGGCCAAGTCAACTGCAGCATGGATACCGGCGTAGGCGGTACCGGAAAGCTCCGGCAAGCCAAACACGGATGCGAGCACACAGTACACACGCTGAGCTGAGCCGCCCAGAGCTTTTGGTTCAGGGAAAGAAGCGACAAAGAAAAAGCTTTTCATAAATATCTACCCAATCAAGGGGAATTATTCATTCGCAGAGAAAAACAATGTCGTTGTCGTTGTCTGTGCAGTGCGAAGACCCAACATGTTGTTGCTGCTGTTTGTAAATAGACAAGTCACAAGGACACTAATGAATGTGACAACTAAAACAGCCTCCACAAAATCAGACAAAATTTGTATTTGTGCAAACCCACCCCCCCCCCCCCCCCCCAAAGAGCGAGAGAACTTGTTAAGTGACCAAAAAGTGAGTTGCGTCGGTTTGCACTGACCTTGTACAAGAGCCTGGCCTTTCTGGAAGGATCCGCTGAACAGCAGCTGGTAGCGTTTGACCTGAAAGCCTGGGGAGCAGCCGTCGTGGCCTCCATCCTCTTGGCCACCCACAAGGGCAACCTGAAGCACACAGAGCAGAAGCCAGGTGAAATCGATGCGCATGAACACACGCTTTCTGTGCAGAGACACCTGACAGCACTGGATTCTTTGATTTCTTCTAAGTTTGTAATTGTTATACATAAATACATGGCATAAGGATGGAGTAGATAGTAAATTGGGTGAAACACACAAATCCATTCTTCTACTTGCAATTTTGTTTATGAAATACCAATACAGAGATATCCTGTTTACTTTCTCGCGCATTCTTTGTTGATCAATACTTCACTACTTTTCAATACTTGAAAAACAAGATAAAAAGACTTTAAAGCGTCAAATCAAAACAAAATGACGTTGCTGTGATTGTGTTGGGGACTCGTGGATCAAGACAATTATGACTTGATTCAGGTTAAATTTCTATTGATGAGCTGTATTAAATAGTTGTTTTACTTCTTAAAATAAATGGAACAATTTCAAAAGAATTATGCAGTGCTTTAACCCTTCTTTAAAAAAAAAAAAAGAAAAAAAAGTGGGTGTTTCCATGGAAACAGGCTGTTAAGTCTTGCCCCTCTACTGATTCTTAGATTTACACCAAGTACGTGTGGCGGGATAAAAAATAACATGTGATGCATGAAATCATTGTTTCTCTCAAATTATTTTTATTTACCATTCTATTATTTTTCAAATTTGGCCTATTTACACTTGTAACTGAGTTATCACTTATGTCTTTAATTGTAAATAGCAGTCAAAAGAATTCTTTTTATTAGCTTGTTTGGTTTTGCTTAACAACCAGACAGTGGCGGCTGGTGGATTTTTCTTTTGGTAGGGCCAGCCAATCAGTTTCAGTAAACATCCCAGTATGATTGAATGCAAAAAGGCTATCAAACACGTAGTTTGCAGTTCAATATTTAACATTTATTCCAACAATTACATAATAAGGACAGCATATTCAAACAATTCAGTCATATATATATATATATATATATATATATATATATATATATATATATGATATTCAATAATTAATATAAATAACATTAAAGGATAAATATTACAACATGAATAGGTTTATATAAAAGTAGCAGTAGCAGTAGCGATGTTAAAGCTAAGTTTTTGCTTCTGCGTTTTCAGAGAAACGCAAGGACACACAGACGCGGAGGCCCTTGCACGCATTTCCAGCCCCTCTTGCGTTTCTCGGATGAATAAATACACAAAGGTCGTCTTCGACAAAAAACGTTACTCTACCTATTGTTTTGGCGTTGAACTGCTTCGCAAACACGCGAAAGCTTTTAAGAACCATGAATTGAAACGAGTCCGTCGAACACAAGACGCAGAAGCATGTTTTCAGCCTTCACACTGACGGGAGCGCAGCGAAGGGCTGTCCCCAAATCGAAATGTATTTTAGGGTGCTTATCAGTGATTGGCTAACTGCTACTTAGAGCCTCGGCCTTTGGGACCCGGCCCAGGGTGAAACAACAGAGGAGAACATGCAGGAAATGTATATAGTTTGCGCAGATCTTAATTTACAAATATTACCGTGTATATAATCCATGTTCAAAAACACAAACATTGACTATTAGTAAAATGTATATTCAATATGAACGTCGCTCAAGGTGGGGCCACGCCCCGTTGGCCTCAATGAACCAGCCGCCACTGCTGCCAGATGTCAGAATAGTCAAAATATATGTCAATTTAGGAAGTTTTACTCGTTTTCCAACTCACCCAGACTAAATTCTTAGGAGCAGACCTTTTTCTGGGTATGTAGTGTAGACTGAAGTCAAGTCAAACGGCAATCTTGACACTTTTTGGGTGCCTCAATGGTAAAACCAAAGAGTCATGTTCCCATAGGCATCCAGGAATTGAGCAAAATGAATCGGGTTGTGAGGCATCTTTTATTTCAAACTTTGTGTGCAATGAAGGCTAGAGCCTCAGGCCTTGAAAACCAGTGAGGAGAGTTCTCCAGGTCTGCTGCTTGACGTTGTGTTCTACAAGTGTTCAGGAGATAGAGAAAGGTGCCCTCACACGCAATGCACCTCTCTGCAATAACGTCTATTTGGCATCATTGCGCTGTTCAAAGAACTATTTTAAAAATAGAGTGATGTAAAAAAACTAACAATTTAGGTATGCCACGGTACTTCACCATGGATACAGGAAAGCTTAATTTTAGCACACTGAAAAGAAAAAAAACACACCCCTATCCTTACAGTATGTAGGTCAGCTTCGCATAGTGTGTCGAGAGACAGATTGGTAAAACACTGAAAGGAAGCAGAGATCAGTGGCCCCCACTGATCATTATTAGATCAATAAAAGCGTTCTGCAATCCATATGGGTTTGAAGTCCCAGGGAAAAGAGCAGGACATGATAGATGGGGGGGGGAGAATTAATGCCTCACTGCTCGCCGTCAAATTTACGGCATCACATTTCACCCTCGCTCCACTCCAGTTATTCTCCAGTGATTGTGTAAAATGTTGTATGAGTAAGCGTTGCATTTAGATTAGGAAAGACTCATAAGACATTAGAACTATGTAACTCCAGATACACATTCATATCCGATACACAAACACAATATGGCAAACCAGCCATCTGTCAACATTGGTCCTGCTCATGCATCCATGCATCCATCCATCTCTAGACAATCCTGCAGAGATATCAAAAGAGCTTTGACGAAGGAAAAGGCAACTGGATGCTGCTGTCTGTTACAGACTCAGGATGAATAACACACTTGCATATTACCCGAATAAAGGAGTGGCATTATTGTTCGCACAAAAGTAAATGACCCTTTTGATGAGTTTTACCCGGACCACTATCGGACTCATCCATTACACTCGGAACCAAATGTTTCTTATCATAACGCACAAGAGCTTTGCAAGATTCCCTCAAAACTGCCATCTTCATCAAAAAGCTCTTTCAGTACCAGACAAAAGGACACAGAAGGGAGATTTACTGAGGCTTAATCTTGACACTTTTCTATTATACAAAGACAAATTGTTATTACGCAAATATCACCAAAGTTCATATTTAAAATCAGGCGATACTAAATAACAATGATTTACAGCTACTGCACTACATTTTATTAGGATCTATAAAAAACTGAAACATTTTTCACAGTTAATGAGAAAAACTACAGACTAAGTGAATGAGTGCATCGAGTGTGGAGTGTCAGTTATATGACACTTCATGTAAGTTACAAGACATTCACACAGAAGCGTTTAGGCCGTCTATGGAAATCTGTCTGCGTGATGAACAAGCTTTGGCAGACGTTCAGCCACCGAGGTCATTACATGTAATGTCCCTGCAAAGTAATCACTGCACCCAGGGGACCCTGTGTTTTTCCTGCAGGTGTCTATCACAAGGCTTCCTGACGGGCTGCAATGCTTGCTGGTGCATGAACTCAGTCAAGTCGACTAAAAAGGCCAGAGGCCCGTTCGCATGGCGAGGTAACATGTGACGTACATGCAAATACATGAATAGGCAAGAGTCAACAACATCCATTTTAATGCCCAACGACGTAATATTACAATCCAAACCCAGCGGCTCACAGTACGACAGCAAGAGCAATAAGGCGACACTTTGCTAATGAAAATGTTGTCAGCAAACTACTATTGTGGGTAATATTCTGTTTGGGGAACCATTTTGAAATGTACTAAACATTTGAAGGTCGTACCATTCAAGCCTAGCAGAAGAAAATTGAGGCACTTTATCAACGATGTCGATCTCTCAGAAGAATTCCTCTTACCCAAGAAGAATGAATTAAACTATAATCTCAAACAACGAGAGACTCTTTGTGTGAACATTCATTTACAGACGGAGATCCAAGTCAGTGCTTTTTTATTCATGTTTGTGTGCATGCTGTTTTTCTGTGAACATTTTTCACTTTTGCAAAGCACATGAAATGATCACATTCATACCGTGTGCTGAGGATTGTTGGCCGTTTTATGGACAGTGGAATTTAAGATGCCTTCATAAAAGGATTAGCGTGCAGTAAATGCAAACAATAGGGATCTATTTCTAGCTGAGCATAAACATGAACATATATGGGCTTGCCAATTTGACTTATGGGTGGTAATAATGTGAATTAAAGGGAAATAGCTGTAAAAAAAAAAAAAGAGCATTTGCAGCAAAATGAGCATTTTTGAGTCAACTGAGATTATAATGGGATATTATGTAGTGTGTTTCCAACAAGGAACGTGAGCTGAAACGAGAAGTTTAAATTATGCACTTGTAGGTTGACATATCATTAACTTTAAGATGAAATGGTAAACTGGTTAGCAGATGGTTGATTACACATCCGTTGGTTATATTGCAACATTAGCATCCATTTGAGTTTATGTTTCTGGCCCTCTGGTGGATTTAAATCTAAATGTTCAATATCCCGCTGGCTCGGTTTTTGGTTTCTAATAAGAGGATGAATGAAGCACAAAACTCAGACCTACAAATGGATTTAGCAATGACTGGTGCAACAAAATGATGCCAGTCACACCAAACATACTCGAAGCCTTTGAGCTGCTCCTCATTCATCACTGTGGCTTCTACCTGCAGACGGCTTAATCCTCCTCCTCCTGTGTGATTTTAAATCTTATATGCAGGAGTTTTATGTTCTGTCAGCTTCTCTCTTGAAATTATACACTTCGTATCACAGTGACATGTGTTGACTCATCTCAGCAGAGTTGGGTTGGGCTCCCTGCTGAATCTTTAGCGCGCTGCCTTGATAAATAGAAGGTATGAATGCACTGCAATGCCAACATTAGTGGCCTTTATTTTTTTGATGAGAGGTTTCCAGAATATATTGATCAAACTGTGCATAATACTTTGAAAGTAGAAGCCCATGGCCTAACTCCCCAGTTGACAACTGACAATCGGGGCTGCCAGTTGCTAGTACGTAGGACACAATTTCCAGCTTCCTGAACTTCAATTTGTACTAAGGGGTCTAATGGGACACATTGATAGATTTGTGTGAGTTTCAGCCTCAGTATCTTGGCTTTTAAATGTCTCTGTAAAGGCATCGTTGTTCTGCTGAGATTGACCTGGTGAGACTCAACAGAGCAGAGCACTATATAGCGGGATTACTAAAGTCCGGTCTCGCGGAAACAAAGAGCCTCTGTTGCACAAAAACAATCTTTCCACCAGGACCAATTATCACGCTCGAGCAATGCTGGACCCGCAAAAAATGGTGTATTGTGTGCCAGCTTAATGAGATGACCGACACCGAGCCCAAAAGCTAAATAAATCGCTAAGTATTTAGCGGGATGTGGGGGCAAAGTGCGAGCGGGGAGTGAGGCAAACTGCAAATAGGCCGGTAATCCAGAGGATAAGTGTCAGAGAGAAGGATCATTTCAATCCAAACTATTTGGATCTGATACGGACAGACATAAATAAACACATACATTAAAGTAGAAATGGCATTCCAGGTGTATCGTTTTAGACAATCACTCGGCCAATATGATACATCCTTTGGTTAAAAACAATATAATGTTACTGTAACAGGAAGTAAGGTTCGGTTATGCCCCTTTTATCAACACTGTCTTGTGTTAACTTTTTTCATTTGAGAAGACTTAAACCTGAATAATATTCTAAATGAATATCCTGCTTTGACCTTACTGACACATACAAGTGATTGCTTTCTCTCTCACACCCTTTTTTCTTTCCAACACTACTTCAGGCTGCGGTCGACACTGCCCGACTCTCCTAACCATTGATCCATAACTATTTCAACTCTTACTTTTTTTTTTTATCCACTTCAACCGTTTATTCATAACTTAAACTATGTCAACCAATTAACACATTACTTATAGCTCACTCAATGTGTACAGGTCCACACTGACCTCGCTCCGAGTACAGCAAGGACCAAACAAAAACAGAGAAATGGAGTCTTGCAATTGGTAGTAAAAAAGACACGAGGGCTGCTTTTAGATCAGTTTCAGGGGGAGAAATAAATAAAGCTATCTATTGACAGCCACTTGGGGTGCAGGTCTTTAGGTTTATGTTAGCTCTCTAAGTGCAGCCAAGGAATACTTAATCAGGAGAAACGATCCATAGACATTACCTCTAGCATTTAGATAATGCCTTCCCTCTTCCAAAGTCTATTCAAAGCAGCAGTAAACCAGTGACAAGTGCCAGAAATTACACTTACCAAGATATTAAAAATGCGTCGTTAATTGGAAAAAATATAGAGTGCACGCACCACAACGCCAGTGCTCCGGGGGGGAGGTGGTTTTTGGTAGCTGTTGTGGCGGTGATATTGGTTAACTCATATTCATGTGAGAGGAGCAGCATCGCCTGATAGCTTGACAACGGATGCAGTTCAAGTGTGAAGGACGAGTCAAGTGGTTAAGGCAATAACTTGGCAGAGCACACAGTGAATGTGACCTCTGGCTGAAATCAATAGTGCTTTCAGAATCCACTGTGTGTCTGATATACATTGATGGAGACGGCCACAATGACTGATATCTGCTTAAGAGGGTGAAAGGACAAGATTCTGCACCCACATGTAAAATCTTAAGGCCACAGGACAAGTTGCTGGTTTCGGTTTGTAGATCGAGTAGTATTGACTAATCGAATGCTGCTAAACATTCAGTGTGAAGGGCAAAAATGTAATCTTGGAACCCAGAGTTTTGAGTCTGATGATGATTTCGATTTTTATTGGTTTGAATATAGCTTGTAAAGTGCAAACCTCAACTGTCATCTCATCAGTTTTGCTTTAAAGGATGTTAATCCGACTACAAACAATGAGCAACACACAAACGGGTAACTGCCCTGCCACCCCCAGATATACAGGCCCTTACAGCCACCTTATCCAACCAACAGCTGATGGGTTTCCAAGATTGAAGGGAGAGATTGTGGGTGGCTGTGATTCTGTGATTACTAGTACTTTCAGTCTGTGTATGTGTGAGTGAACAAGATCAGACATTGGGAAAAAGAGGAAAGGTGTATTGAAGAAGGCACGGGGGAGAAGAAATAAAACATTTCTGTCACAGTCTGTGTCTTTCATGCATTCTAATGTCTTTATTATTTAGAATTTATTTCAGTACATTCTTTTTTTATTGAGCTGCACACTGCAGTTGGCTTAACAACCCAGACATTGGACCGTGCATCTTTTGGGGGATTTATTTTGACACCGTTTGTCTCTTTTAAACCTGCAGCTGTCTCTTGTTTTCAATTTCTACTGGTTGGTTTCAATTGGTAACAATGGTAAATAAAATGGGTTTTAATCTAAAAACAAGTTAATGTACAGAAAAAATGACTTGACTTCTACTGTTACTGTTACACCGTATCATTGGTTGAAGCTGATGTACGTAGATCAACCCCGGTGTGCAGTCATACGCTTTAGTGTGTGTGTGTGTGTGTGTGTGTGTGTGTGTATGTGCATGCATGCGGGATGGATCGCCAGCTTTCCGTCGGCCAGAACATCCGCCAGTAGCCTGACATTTCGCCCAGCCACTGCCTCTCCCTACGCACTGTACGTTTCCTCTTCACCATCAGTCTTGCACCGCCTGGGTTTAGGGCAAGGTAAATGTCAGTGCACACACCTCAGCATAGGTCCGGCTGACCCATTCAGGCCTGGCTACATCCCACGATAAAGCCAGGGGGAGGGAGGAGAGAGAGAGAGATAGAGAGAATCAATCAGGCTGGGCATCAGACACATGCAGCTGGCAGGTTAGCCAGGCATGGAGAACCTGAGACATGAAACCATCTGGTTTCGGGCCCAGGCTGCCGAACCCTGGCCACACCTTTTGGGCCTGTAAAAACAAAAAACAAAAAAAAAAACAACAACATTGGAGCAGTAAACACACTGCCCTGCCATTGAGGAGGAGCAGCTGAGCGTGAGGGAGAGGAGGGAAAACGTTCCTTTGGTGCTGGTAGATGGTGTTCGTTACCATGTGAATGCCACTTTCAAAACACTAATAGAGGAGAATGCTGAGCCCCAAGGGAAAAAACGGCAGAAACACAGAGAAATATAAAAGAGGTGGTGGGAGATATAAAGGGAAACAACAGCGTTTTTTTTGTGGGCATAATGCAAACAAAAGTACAGTAAATACTGTGAAAAACTGTTTTGCAAAGCTACTTGTATGGCGTTTAGGTGTTGTGGTGGCGGGCGTGGTTTCAGCTCTGCTGCAGGTGTGGGAGAGAGGGGGAGCGGCTCAGGGAACAGTGCCAGGTGACAACGATTTGATTGATTGATTGATGACTGACGTGTGTGTGTGTGTGTGTGTGTGTGTGTGTGTGTGTGTGTGTGTGTGTGTGTGTGTGTGTGTGTGTGTGTGTGTGTGTGTGTGTGTCCTCGCTACTTAAAAGGCAGTAAGGCGAGCGAGCGGGAGGAGAGACCGAGCGAGCAGCGTGTTCCAGCGAGCAGGAGTAAACCGATTAAAATAATAAAAAATTGGAACCCACCACCCTGGTGTCAGTGCCTGTGTCCAGAGCCATACTAACCCACACCGTACAGGTGTGTTTTTATCAAAACAAAAATAATACAATAATTCATTATTTAGACTCATGGGCTTGGCTCACTTTCTGCAAAGAAGATATCAGAGCAGGTGATAGAGGACCCCCGATGACAGGCTGAGAGTTGATGCAGTGAAACAAAGCTCTCGTAAAAATAACCTATTGGATGAGTTTGGTGTGTGGAGGATGTATTTATTTAATGTGACGTTGAAATGTACTGATATTAGTTGTCTCCAAGCTGCTTCTGAAGGGGGCACACAGTATGCACTGATGAAGGTTGTACAGACCGGAAGCTGAAGTGTAGTCCGTGTACATCTAAGCGTGGGCATATCGCCAGTCTAAACTCTTTGATACTTCCAGCCCCTTAGTTAGAATCAGGCCAGGTGGAGGAGTGGTTAGTATGCACATAATATAATAATTAAAAAGAGAGATAAATAATTTGGTAAGCACATTTCTTTGTTGGCATATGGTCTACATACATTACACGGGTAACTGAATTAAGGTGGTCGTGAGCCGTGTCCTCACTCTGTCATGCAAACAGCAGTCAGCATAGTCATTCAGGTGAGGTCATGGCCAACTTGTTCTGATGTAAAGTAAACATCTACCCAGCATCCCTTTCCAAATTGTTGCTTGAGACGTGGCAGGGAGCATTTGGTACCCTACAAGAACCCTATCAATGCTGTCATGAACACAAACTTTTTTTCTTTTAGATAAATGGCGCACAGAGGTCGTTATTGGCTGAACAAATAAACCTGTAATCAGTTCAACAAATACACCCCAGAGTTAGACGAAAACCAAACAAAGTTTAACCGGTGAGAAACAAAAATGTTTCATGTCGAGTAAGAGAAGTGTGGGGTCGCGGAAAATACACAAACACAAAGCCTATATTTACCAAACTATTTCTATTCATAGACACCCGGCTGAGTAAACATCAAGCACACTTTCCCGGCATATCAATAAATCCTTGCCTCTCGGAGAACAGGGGACAACAGCTCAGTGGTCCTGTGACTCATTCTGAAGAGCTTCCTCGCATTGGCTGCCAAATGAAACAGACTTCACACCACAATAGCGCAGATTTGACTTTGAAACTGCCATTGCCGCACTTCATTCAGGCGGGCAGCACCCATTGCGATGCAAATCCAACATCCGCAGGGGGTAGAGTTGAGCGGTAAGTGAGCTGGCGTAACCCTGACAGTATCGTTTCCTCACCGTCAGTCTGCTCAAATCCCTTCTCTAGTTGGCGAGCTCGTCAGTACCTCCACCCAACAGAACTCTCGCTTTGCGGCGCGCAAAGGGAACGGCGGGAGAAGTGTGAAGTGAGGTGCTGAAAAACAACGGACCCGTCAGCTGCAGGCACCAGCTGCTATCGGGCAGAATGCATTTGAATGCACTTCATTTCTTCCCTGTTGGGATTTCACACGTCAATCTGAGCATGTTCGGTTCAGTCTGGATAGCACGTTCATTCACCTTGAAAGAGGTGTTTTGTCTAATAGCCACACTTCCCACTTAAAAGAAATATACCCTACACATACACATATAGATACATACACACACACACATTATGTATATATACATATACGTATATATATATATATGGATGGAAACCCAATTAAATGCTTAGGCCACCCAAGCTGAAACTCTACCATATTGATGGGGAGGTGTCACCTTTTCAGGTGTTGTTAGTACCAACTTTAGAACGGTGATGCTATCAGGGTTTGCTTTCAAAGATAGCAAATTGCAATACAATATCTCTAATCAGGAGCGGGCTCCTAAACACAAGCCTATCGGAGGCTGGCATCCGTGGGCGAAGCACCGAGGTGCGCGAGAAGCGATAAAGAAGCGGAAAGTGTTTGGACGTGGAATGGCAAAGCACGAGTTGTCACTCAGCCTTTGTCTAAACCTCCCGTATGCACACGCATACTGGTGGGGGTGGTCGTTCTCCGAACACTTTGTCCATCCTCGTTGGCCTATCTTTTCTCCGGCGGACCTTCATTCATCAAAAGTAACCGGTCGTTACTGACACTGATTTCACCCGCAATGCAAAACCTTGTTTTCTAGTTTTTGAGCATGAGATTTTGCCTCTTCCCCTTTTCCTGATCTCCTGCTGAACTCATTTTGCAGTTTACTTCCACTCTGGCGTCAACCATTTTTCACTCCTCTCCTGTTCAGCTGCTTGTTTCGCTTATATCCTTCATGGAATTCATGTCGCCTCTTAAGACAATCCTCTCTCCTCTTTGGATTGGCTGCAGGCCTTATTTCAATTCGGACACATGCCTTTACAAAAGAGATCAGAAGCTGTTTAATGCCACATATGTTACACGGGAAAGGGATTTGTTTGGTGCAGTTTTACGAGACAACAGAATAAAAGTAAAGAATAAAATACATATGTACTAGCAAAGAAAATTAACAATATAAAACAGGCTGATAAAACCATCACAGCACAGCGTTTGAAAGGCAATGGGCAAAACACTTCTATCCAAAACTTGATTTTCAAAGTGAATTCGTCTCATGGAGAAAACCTTGGGTCTACACAGCTCACACTAATGTGGTAAGACTGAATCAAAAAGAACTGGTCCACAAGTTATCTGTCAAACACTATAACCAATGGGGCTGGCAACAACAAAAACACCCTGAGTGAGAAATTACTCAAATTAAACTGACCTTACAAAAGGACCTCATGCAGTATGCAAATTAACGCCTCTCATTATATTCCTCTCCCTTGTTTTTTGGGTGTTCTACATTTTACCATCTAATTCGTGGGCCTCTCTTTTCGTCCTTGTCTTTCAAACTCTTTGTTGTGGAAAAGAAAGAAAATGAAGCTTTTCATCATCATTTGTTTACGGAATGCCAAAATTGAACAATTTAATCCCAGAGGAAACACGTCGATTAAGACAGAAATGGAATAATAGAAGGATCACTGAACAGTGGAAAACTCTCTATGCTTGAGGGATTTTGTATCTCTACATTTTGTTTCTTGGTTAACTTTCTAAGTTCTGAACATTTTCAAATCCTAAAAGAAATACAACCAGAAAAAAGTTGTTTTGTCCCTCTTTCTTGCAAAAAAGCAATTACGGAATCAAGCCTATTTATTCGCAGCATTCAGGAGAACACTCAGGAAGCAAGGGTACACTGCATGCATCATAGAACTGATATGAAAAACACAAAAAAATAAAGTTGGAGTGTAAACTGAATTTATCCATGTATACTTTTCTATTTTGAGCGTTGGGAGCAATACAAAGCTCAATTACAAGCTAAATCTATAAAACTCAAACTATCCGATACTATTTAAAACAAATGAATGCAAAGACTTCAGGCTTCATAGATCTACAATAATGGAAAATGTTTAACAAAGTCAATTTTAAAACATTCTTCAGCCCCTGTGGTGGCATTAGGTTTGTTTGACTGAGTGTCAGTGGGGGAGCTCCTAACCAGATTTAAGGAGGTATAGGAAAGTACATTTTCAAATTCAGTCAAAGATCCAATCCCATTTGATCCTGACACAAGTATGCTATGAATTGGGAATTATATTCCAGGATGCTTCCCAGCTGCGGGCAGCTCTGTATGGCCTCATTGCCTTTAGGAGACGTAAAACAATATGGATATAATATGTGATGCGGGATCTCATCCTGCGACTGCAGCAACACCAACAACTGAATGAATTCAGAACCATTGACAAAACAACCAGAAGTCCCTTTAACATAGTTAAAACAGCATTGAATGACTTAGAGCTCCCCGAATGAGCTTAAACTATCATATAGAAATTATTTGACATGACCCGCCTGTTAGTGAATGTAAAATAAGATATTTGTGAATGTAGAAGTAATTTGTTAAAAGTTCAAATAGGACCAAATCTTTTGGATGTACAGTGCGTAATATTCAGTCTTCTTGCTATTTCTGTTGAAGACGCTGTTTCACAGGACCTTGCAATACAAAAGATGAGAATCTACAGGAACAAGACGAACACGTCTGAGAGTCCAGACTTATTTATCAGTAAATCAAATTCAATAAAAAAAAATATATTAACCCATTTCAAAAAAAAATTCAGTAAATGTAAATTAATGTCTAATATTAAGTAAATTTCTCCCAAATATTCAGTCATTAAAAACTACTTTTGATAACTAAACATGAATCAATTTTCCTTGTGAAATTGATTTGGAGTTAATGTGAATTAATAGGTTAAATGTGTTTCATTTAAATTCAATTAAATTAACTTCAACTAAATTAACTAAATCTAGTTAAATTAAACAATTTAGTATTTTTTTATATTAGAAACACATTTAGCTTTCTAAAACTATAGCACTGGGGTCCGTTTCAAGTAGGGCAATTTGTACCCACGGTACAGCAGACGCTGTCCCGCAAAAGCCAATCAGAGTTGAGATTCTCCACTCGTCATCACCTCCGCCCTGCTGCCACAGCGTGAAGACACTTCATGAAACAGCCGCTCACCGGAGACACACAGGCAGCGGAGACCGAACGCCTGTAAGTTAGTTGGTGTCTAACCGAGAGACGCCGGCACCGAGCCGACACAACGGGTCATCAAATCGGCTGCTCGTCAGCCCGAAGAAGCGCTGGAAGCGGGCGGTCGTCCAGACGCACTGCCGGGCGGAGCCGGTGAAATTCCAGTTGTGTGCGGCGACGGATGACGTCGTGAACCCGAACACAACACCGTTTGCGGTGCCGATGTTTGTGTGATTCACACAACAAAACAAGCAAAGAGTCATTTATTTCCATGGTGGATAGTGGAAAGTATTACAACTGTCGTTACGGAGACAAGCGACTGAGATAAGCCACGCCCCCTTCCAGGCGCTCATAAAGCGTGGCAAAAATGTGCTTCCCTTTTGGTGTGAACGCAGCACAACGCTCTCCAACGAAGCATTGAAGCCGTCCAAATTAAAGCGTCATGTGAAAAACAAAGAACCAACGCTCGTGGGAAAGGTTAATTTTCCCGAGGTCAAAAAGGTTAAGAACCGCTGCAATATATGATGCAGATGCAAAGACTAAAGCTCTGTTCTTCATAAAGATCTCACGAAGGAACGTCAATTAGAATGGATGCCGTTGCGATAGCTATTGGATATTCTGTATTTGGTGTCACTGGGCGGCATTTCTTGCTCGTCTCGTCCTCCTTGTTGTCTTATGACAATCTTCTATCAGAAGGGGGGCAAAATATCGTTTCCATTCAAAAAAAGAGATACACCAATATCTCTTAATGTTAATTTCCCTCTCAAAACCAATTATGTAAAACACTAGACACGGCTGTATAGATGATTAGATTATGCAATTAGCCTTGGGGCAAAATTATGGAAATAATTTCCCATGAAACGAAAAGAGTATTTCTGTCCTTGTGTGTGGAAAAAAATATAATATGTGTAAAAACACTATTTGACCAAGTAACTAGATCTTATATTGTGCATTGCCATTTAAGGGGCAGTGTGTGAGACTTAAGGTCGTCTGGCATATTTCAACTTCCGTTTTCCAAGCATGTCCTAGAGCTGTGGTGGCCCTTAATGTAACGTAACAATGCAAACGGCTCTCACTCAGGTGTTAGTCCAACGCAGGCTACTTAAGGAACATGGCCTACAACAACAGGTGAGCAGAGCTCCTCTCTGTGCAAGTATAAACAATTCATTTACATTCTTCTGTAACCCTACATCCAGTTTCAATGACTGTCAAGTTTGCTGAGGGAATTTGATTGTTTCCAGGGCGGTTTAAACATGAGGCAAAACTAGATTACAAGTCCCAAGAGTGAAGATAACTGACTTATTAAAATAAAAATGACAATACAAATTTGCCATTATTCCTTTGTAAGCATGAAAAGCCACTAAAAAAAATAGTTCTAAAAAGTATTTAGAGATCTAACGTGTCCTTGGATAAATTATTCTGTGTTCACTGTTTACAAAGTGGTCGCTAGATTCACTGCCAAAAGGTTGGGAGGTGTCACTTTATAAATATCTTCCATTTGCTACTTTTTAATGAATAATCCATAAGGGTTTGATTTAACGACAACTCATGAGCTTTTCAGAATTTGTCTCTTGCTGATGGCAGGGCTGGGCCATAAAAATGACTGAGCAATAATGAATGCTGCTGGTTTTTGCAAGAGCTCCAACATGATGGGAGGGAAGCTTTCATAAGTGTCGCCCACTCATCTTCCAATTTGCTGCTGAATAGGTTGTTGTATTAAGAAAGTATGATGAATGCACAACTCTTCAAATATTCATATCCTACATTTTGTGCTGTATTACTTGTTCCCTCTGTACTGTACAGGCACAGCTCTATTGTGCTGACACTAAGAGAGTTAACTAAACACTGCATTTTTCAGAATCAAATGAAGATGATAATGTCTCTAAAAACCTAAATTATGTATTCTCTTATACGCACAATTTGGTTGAATGGAGATCTTCTCCCCAATTTGCATACAAAGCAAACTTCAATATTTAAAACTAAAAGTGTTTGTGCATGTTTTTTTTACAGAGGATACAAGTAATCAATTTTACTGCAGTTCCCTCCCATTTTACACAGTGGTAAATATTGAATACTGCAGTGCAGCTGTATGGCAATCTTTGCAACAGAGTAGTTCATGTTTCCTGCCCCCCCCCCCCCCCCCCCACACACACACACACACACACACACACCTACACACACACACTCCGCTGACCTTCCCAGTGTCTCTGGCCCCGAGATGGGATGTTAATGCCGGTGGCTGGACGGATGCCATGCTGCAGCCTGTGCCCTAATGGATTGATAAAAAAGCTCTGAGCAGAGAATCAATCATGATATAAACCTGGAGTGAAGCTTGTTAAACTCTAAGGGAAGTTCCCCTGCCCTAATGCCCCTTATCTTCAGCCATTTGCTGTCGGACAGATAGACTGTGGTTGTTACCCCGCTCATATCATGCATGAGGAAGCCAGAAATATTTCAGGTGATGCATCTGGAAAGAGTAAGGAATTACTTTACTTAATTCATAGTTCTGAATCCTCGTAATGCTGTACTTTGACATCTGGCTGTAGCTTTTCATTACGTCTTACAGAGAGTTTGATGCTGTATTAACAAGAGTGGGAGTGGCCCTCCTTTCAATGTAAAACCAATGTTCACATTTGGTGTTTTCTTAGCTTGCTTGCAAACATTGGGCACACACAGGTGCACTTATATATTAACCTTGTTTTGGTTTGCAATATGTAATCCTATTTTTTAAATGCGCAACAACATGTGACTGAATAATTGATTTAACTAAAAATGGAATCTACGTCAAGGAACCATGTCAGGGCACTGACTTTGTTTCCATGGCGTCCCCGCTTCTCGTCCCTCTGTTTCCATGATCCATCATCATATGGATCAACATATGGATTCAACGAGTCTGTGTGAGTGAGATAAATACCAACAGGAACAGTAGTGGAACAGAAGGAATGTTTTACAGTTGGAAAACATGAACTCTCATTGGACAAGCAGGTGTGTAACATAAGCAATGTAGGCATGAGCGCACAACCTGGCATGTCTATCAATGTCTATCAATCAGGTTTGGCCATTGCGCCCCAAATTATATTAATTTGTGGTAAAAAAAAAAAAGAAACCATCAGAGAAAACGTTGTCCAAGGACTGAACTTGGGAAGGACTTTTTTTGCTGAAATTTTAACTGATACAAACCGGAGGGGGGGGGCATTTAATAGAGATGGTGTTTAGAATGCAGTCAGAGAAGTAAGTAAGCAGTTTTATTATCCAACAGCTGAAAAGAAGTTGAAATTACAAAGACATTCATAGCACAACAAAAGGGTAAATATGTACAAAGCTTGTTTGAAGTTATTAAATGACATTCCTGGTGGCAAAAAGCACCTCAGGGGTATAATTTATATGAAAACTGTCTCGGAGACGAAAATTTCTGTTCTGCTCAAGCGTGCCCTTGCAACAGTTCCAACATGACTCACCCAACAGCTACAAAACAGTGTTATTTGGTGAGAGCTCTAAAAATGTGTCAGACCGGTTCCCACCCAGTCTTTTGTGTTAATTGAAATTTAAAGATTTCTTCCGCCGCCGTGTATTTCAGAGTTGACCACCACCTGCAATCCCCATGTCAAGCCAAGCACTTCCGTTTAGCATCCTTTCAAAATCTACATCCTGAAGGCGGGCTCGACGCCTCAGAATGGTCAAATGGTCCTGCTTAGTTTCTGACTACGAAAGCCTCGGGCTCTTTCTATAGGTATTCCAAAGCCCGGCGTTGAAACAGCGCTCTCGCTGACCCTGGTTCCAAAGCGCTCTGGTTCCATCCTGAAAACTCAATGTAACCAATTCTGGGGAGAAAATTGAGTGGCTATCCGGTTGTAGTGGAGGAGTGTTTTGTCACAACGAGCATGTCAGACCGGAGATGGAACGAGGGTCAGGGTGGGAGACTGCAATGTGGGAGGCGGGGGGGGGGGGGTATATGGGGAACTGCACGACTCGAGGTTGTTAGTTGGACAACGTTTCGGCGGGTCACATGCTTTTGTACTGCTTGACAATAAATCTGATTTAATATCCGTCATGCCGCAGGTCCTGCTCGGGTGCGAATTGGTACGCTGAAAAAGGGTGGGGGGGGGGGAATGAGGCAGGCCGTGGTACAAATAAAAAGTGAAAGGAGAGGAAGCAGAATGGGAAACTGGGGGCATTGTTGTATTAAATCAAAATAATAAAGCTGTGCATGCACAAACAGTGTCTAATAGAGACGTCTGGGAGCCGGTGAGCCACAGTTCCCCACCAAATGGTATCAGCAGTGCACAGTAGTGCCGACCCAAGGACACAGCTGGGCCGGTCATTGTTAACCATAGCAATGCAACTCCTACTCAGACAGTAATGTGGCTCATTCTGTAAGACGTCGCTCTGCTTCTGCGGGTGTGGAGACTCGAAGTGTCGCCGGGAAAACAACAAGCTCCGCCACTGGTTTTAAAATGCGTCGCGAGCTGTAGTGATGGCGTCAAACTCCCAGTGGAAAGCTTGTGGAGGAGTTGCACACCGCTCAGTCGCTATCAATGCTAATCACTGCTATTGCAAACAGCATTTGAGAGCTTTTTATTACTGCTTTAAACTGTAGAGCTCCATAACACGACGGGTGCCTAGATGATTTACTGGTAGGTGATACAGTAGAATAGCCTCATTGCATTTTACAGTGACAAGGGGAGACATATAAACAACCACTAATAGCTTCCTGTCATTAACACGCAAACATTTAAACACAGTCTTGGACCAAAGCTATGTTATAAGCAGTGGATCCCCCGATTTACTTGTCATGGTGCCATCGATGTAATGCATTATGGCATATTAATAATGATCTGTCATAAACAATTTGAAACATTTTGACGCCTTCTACATGTACAGTACATCTCCATATAACGTCCAGCTAAAGTCAAAGGGTTTTTCTAAAGTTTACCATAAATGTTAGAAAATAATGGTGAGAACATTTTGCTTGTGTGTCAACGACTGGTCTCACTGGCCTATCACAACCAAGGTAGTTAAACTTGTGCTTGTACGTAATAGGGTGCCGCTGCACAACCTTCGGAGCTGCTTTGCGGTGGTTAACGTGTTGTATCTCAGCATCTCAACTAAAAAAAAGGGAACATTTCTGAACTAATGATACAAGTTGGGCACCAGAGCAAAGGGACACTTCTGTACAGAAATGTTTGCTCTGAACTGGTATCCAGAGCAGGAAAATACAAATCTTACTTAGAAGGCAGGCTGCAAAGGTTGAAGGGCTGCTGGGTGAGCGAATTGTGTAATTCATCTCTAAATTTTTATTTCGAGATTTATACAAATGTTGAACAGCTGAAGAAACAAAAAATTAAAAGGGCGAATAAAAATCGGTCTACCATTGATCATCGTGAATCAGATCAGTGTAGGCAGGATGAAGTAGCCTGTTTTGGAGCCCCTATAATGTGAAAATGGTAATGGAAACCGAATACAAAATGTTTCTGAATCCCAAATTTAGAGAATTGACAGGTCAAAAAATAATCCTTTAGTAAACCAAAGGATTATTTCATTCCGTGACGAAGTTGCACAGTAACATTGTACCAGTAATCGCACACTCAAGTCCTCCATTTGTTTAATTTATGTACAAAGGATAGCAGATATGATCTTGCAAAATCCAAAATTCATCCAACTCCCCAACAAATGTTTAATGCTTTACTATTCACATGTCAGACCCCTTTTCTGCCAGTAAACACGGGAAGATTTTGTGGGCTGAGCATAACTGGAGGTCGATTCACTGAATATTTTCGCCTGCGCTAACCAGCAGATCCTCTGAATCGGTCCGACGTACAGTCCGGGAGAAAGAAAGAAAACACGACCAGACTGACCGACCCCTTACCCTCAATGGATAGATGTTTACACACCTCAGAGCATTGCATAGAAGTTAGAAAAAATCTTTTGATATCTATAACTATCCTACACAAAACGCACTATTCCAACATTGGCAAACGCTGCCTGCACCGCAAAGTAACCCTAAAAACATCAGCCAAGTTTTCCAGAGATGAAGAGAAAATGTAGTTTCCGCCAACTTTACTCAAATTGTTTTTACACACTTTTATTGCAGTTCACCATCCGTTCCGGAATCGCTTGTGTTCCTTTGCAGCTATTGTATTTCTCCCAGCCCTTGCCATTATAGATCAAAATTTTGCTTGCTCAGAATCCCCACCAGGACAGCAGAGTGTCAGTATTTGACCGCATGTCCTTTCCTCATTATTGCCACTCGCAACACAGTTGCATCAGATGGCGGGCATCCAGCTCGTCAGCTCGATTTCTGACGAAATGACACTTTGCAGATATGAGGTCAGCGCGTACAGATAACTGCTGCTTGTAAATTGATGGTAGTAAACACAGGTCAATTGGTATATTTTCGGCTGAGTCTCACTTGCACCTTCAGAGTATCCCAGCTTTGTTTTTATTCCTGCGCTACCTGATGCATTCTGTGCAGCTGGAGGTCACAACATGGGGTTGAATCACCGACTTCATTCATTGCAATAATTAGTTTGAATGTGTCGCTATGTCTTGGTCGGGGATGTCGCTCACTCTACAACACCGTGGAACAGATTAGCAGCCTCAGTGCTGGAGTGAACCGACACTGTGTGTGTGTGTGTGTGTGCGCGTGTGAGAGCAAGAAAAAACATGTTGTTGCTCGTTCTGGCTCACTAAAGGTGCTATGATGTTGTTTGATTTCAAAATCAGCGCTCCCTCATTGAACAAGAAACGACCTCGCTAAAAATAAATGAATAGAATGCGGGACAGAAGGCAGAGGTTGCACCGGGGTCAACACCATTCCGCCAAAGCCCCGGAGACCGCACTACCTGTCACAACGCAGATATACCCATAGAGAGAGAGAGAGAGAGAGAGACTGCAAACAAGGGAGAGAGAGGTTGGCGGAAGGGGAAGGAGAGCAGCAGCAGGAGAGTTAGAGAACAACGAATCTCAGAGTCTCTCTGGTAAAAGCTGCAGAGCAGTGACGTGTCCAGCCTCAACCTCATTTAGAGCCACCATTGGCAGAGACAGACAAGGAACCGGCCAGGACAGTACTTTTTGGGTCAGGAGGAAGAGGGTAGTCAGTCATACGCGCGTTTGACCGACCGACGTCCTTCATCCACTCCCAAGGCCGCGCGGTCCGGAGTGGGGGCATTAGGCCAGCCCCTGGTGATGTGGTGGTGGCGGTGGGGGGGGGGGGGGGGGGGCAATCTCTGCTCCGCTAACAACCGTGTTATTGAAGGGTGGGGACGCAATTAGAGGGCGCGTCGGTGAGTACAGAATGTGGAACATCATTAACAAGCTCACATTGTTGGAGTGAAGTGGGGACTGTAATTAAAGGGTTCCCACTGGCAGGGCTGAAAGGGGCTGTGATTGGTGGCGTACAGGGACAAAGTGATTTCGCTCATCTACCACTAGTTGTGACCTTCACGCCAATTGGCAGTAGTTGGCGTGTGTGTGTGTGTGTGCGTACGCTCGTCTGCATTCATGCGCATGTATTCTGACTTGATAAAAGAGATACAAGGACAATTAGACACTAGAGTCTAGATTCAATGTAGAACATTGTTCATCTGAATGGGAAAGAGGAGGCTGGTTTGATGGAACAACCGATTCTCTGTTGTCTAAAGAGGAAAAAGGTCAGAAGAGAAAATGTCCAATGAAAGGGCAGGAAAGAAAGTTACATTCAAGCCCTGCAGGGCCAGAATCGGAGCACAAGGCTGAACAGTGACTCATTTGTCTCGCTCCTGTGCAAGCTATTGTAACTATAGAATGCATGCAGAGGGGTTTACCAGACTTCCTTTCCTTTCAGCATGTAACTATTCCAACTTGTAGCATGGGAATTGCCGAACCTTTTGCCAACAATTCCTCAGACATGCTCAGATCTTTTGGGGGTTAACAGTTGGTCTGACATTCGTACATTGTTCGTTGTTCTGCCAGTGAAATGAGGATCTTGGTACGTTTCAAGAACTTGAGAAAAACTCCAAAGCCATGATAAGTAACTCAACAGATATCCGGGGTCAGAGCTACAACTCTGGATGTTTGGTCTGGCTTGTTTAAAAAACACTTTCATGACTATGGGTGAGTTCAGAAGACATGAACATGTTTTTTGCAACTTCTGTGATGCACTATTTCTAAAATGAAGGCTTAGAATATGTAGCAGAGATTTGCACCAACTTGTAAGGACAGGATTTTTGCTGGTTGGATACCACTCGCTAAATAATGAATGGACATGGCAGTGTTATGAATAGGCATAACAAACCTGAGGCCTTGGGAAAGGTTGAATGCACAAACCAAGTCAAACCAGAACCATTTCTCCACATACTTAGTCGTTGGTCAACCTTGCAAATTCCTTTCAGGAATTCAAGATATCTCAGACTTAAAGTTGGGTTTGCAAAAGGTAGTGCAAACCCAACAAGTACAATATAATAGCATGCAAGTGTGTTGCTTCCAATATTTATAATTAGACTAAAGCAAATTGGAAAATTGGGACAATGCTTGATGATTCGTCAACCCCAGTACTTCTCCTTATACAATAAATTTAACGTACGGACCTTAAAAAATAAGCTTTTACCATTCCTCAAAGTAGTAACACATCATAATTATCGATGACTGCCTGCCACAGCTGACTGGAAAATAACTTAAAAGAACAATTCCACAACAAAACCACCTCCGGTATCTACAGTAATCTCAGGGCGATGACATCTTTTACATCTGTGTATTGCTGATATGCCTTGTGAAGTGGGCCTTTCTTCTTACATTTCAAACTCCACATGTTTTACACGCAGAAGTGAAAATACAGCAGGGAGCAAGAAATGGCTTCTGCGAATGCTTCATTCTCGGGCATCATAGTGAGAAAAATGTTCATGCTCCAACCGAGTGTGTGTGTGTGAGAGAGAGTGTGTTTCCTTTGGTTGGAGTGTGTGATTAGAGATAGCCCAAAGTTTGGCCTTTTCAGTCATCTGAAAAATAAATGGCAGCCCTTAAATGCTGTGCCGTAAACATGGTCTCTCTCTTTTGTTGTGCTGCTTTCTTTACCCCAGATCGATATATACAGACAGACAGCAGACAGACACACACACACACACTTATCAGCTGCACAATAACCTTTCACGCAGACAGATAATGCCATGGGACCCAAAGAAACTTAGCAAACGCTAGATCCATTAACAGAGCGGAAATTGAATTATTTATTGGAGAAGCCAGAGACTACAGGCACGTCACAACCTACTCATGCTGCTATTTGCCATGGATGAGGCTTTAGTGTAGAACCACTGATTATATCACAATATGCGCACACATCTCAAAGCCTGATCAAATATCACTTTTCATTTTTTTTGGTGCACTTTATTGCTCCATTCTGGTTGTCTGGTCGCTAATAAACGTCGATTGGCCCCAGAGTATCCAGCTAAAGGAAATTACGCAGACAACAAGCTTATGAAAAGCAAAACAGAAATATAAAATGGGCTTTCCCGGCACTGCAAGTGTGTGTTGTTTCACCAAAAAGGGAAAATGTGTAGCAGACGGGTTATTAAAAGAAAACTTTTTTTTTGTCAAACTTCAAATCGCTCACTTCATCCACAGCACTATTGACCTTTACATGAGGGTATGTAACCCAAAAGGTAATTCAACTGTTGTAAGAATACATTCAAGAACAAGCATTTCATTTTGCGTAAAGGTTGCAGCATCTATAGGTACATTTAACAACAATCTGTCAACTGTCTTTGCAGTTTGAAGCGTAGGTTGATGCCTTTTTGTTATGAGAGGAAACAAAAAGAAATCCGATGCAGAAAGGAGGATAGGACGACACTGCTGTTTGTGCATGTTGAAACAAAAGAAACAATCAGGCTGTCGTACAGTCCAACACTTTGTGCTGCTCCGACTGCTCTGCCGTAAGAACGGGACGGATTTCCGATGAGCATCGAGAGAGAGAGAGAGAGAGATCAGACTTTTACAATCATGTCTGGAAAGCTGCATCCCTGCAGTTGACAAACTGGTCTCTTTTCTTTACTTTACATCTCCGTTTACCAGCTGTAGAATGATTTAGGGTCAATCAAGTTTATCTGCCGACGCTCTCGGCTTCCCTTATTTTCACTAGTCGTCAATCGCTCCATCTCTCGGGCCCTTTCACTTACACCAATGAATTCATCCGTCGCAGCCAATGCAGGCCGGTGTGTAGACATGACCGATACTCGCACTTGGATGAGCACGACCGCGTGTGTCGTATGTCAACAGCGGACAGCAGCTCCATGAACAGGATTGTCTCGAGGACACCCGGTTAATCCCATGCGTTAGCGGTTCATAAAGGACCTGTCGAGTTTTTGCAATCCAACAGATCTTTCTCTACATGCAGAATTTTGTAAGCCTGGGTTATCGCGACCATCCCGGGGAAAGATGTTGCTGGGTGGGCAAGAAGGACGGCTGCGGTGTCCCGCCCGTCTTGGCCGGGTCTCCGTTTTCCATTAGTCAGAGTAATAGCCCTTAAGGCACTGTGTAGGAGCACTTAAGGGTGGTGATAAATACACACAGCCACTAAAGCAAAGCTGACTGACAATTCAGGGACAGCACGCGCCTACATCCTCCTGTGGTCATTAGTCCTGAGCTCTAACACAGCACCCTGCGCTCAGAAACTCTCACCGGAAACCTGGCAATAAAAAAAAAAATCATCTGGAAAGCTTGAGCCTACGAGAGAGTCCGTCATCAAATGCTGCCAAATAGACGTAAATAGACATTCACGTCGGCCGAGGAGACCATGGTCAAATCACTATTTGAAAAGTCTTTGGTTATTTATTTATTTTCTGCCATTCATTGATCTTGCCTGGCTCGCGTTCGTAGACCTCATTAATCTGCTTCTACAGGGAGGCACAATCAAACACTCAACTTGGCAACATGTTGGAGAGTCAAGCCGCTTCCTGTGCCAACGGTCACCTTGGACTCTTTTCAGTTGATCCTGTTAGTATATTGCTTAATTAACAAGTATTTTCAGGGCGGTAATGCAGGGGAGTAATTAGCTTTCTCGCACATACATACATACATACATACATACATACATACATACACACAAATAGTAAATAAAAATAGGCCAGTATACAAACTAAGCTGGGTGTCGCCTGCACATTTTGAGTCACCATGAAGGGAGGTGACTGAATAAAGCCTTACTATCCGTTTGTACTCCCACTCCGAGGTTAGTCATCAAAAGAATTTTGCAATGAGCATTTAGTTCAGTGTTGAAATCTGTAATATTACATTACACTCTTGTCTTTTCACCCAGAAAGAGAAGTACAAACCTGTCACATAGGCAAAAAAATAGAAAAACAGACGGGAAAGGCCTTTGATGATTTGGTAAATCCCATCAAAATAAATCTTTTGCTACTCAATGGGCAAAATAGGATATGCGAGTTAAGAGCTATGACATGTGTTATGCATTCACTGGGTGGACCCTGCTGCTGTAAATAAGCGACTGATGTAGCGATGAAAAACCCAGAGTGAACAGGAGAAGGCTGATATTTATTCACTCTGGCCAGAGAGCATCTAGGTACGAGCACTTCAACAAGCAATCAAACGTTGAACGACACAGCCACATGGTTGAGACAAGTCATTGTTATGCCTCAGCCTTACACTGCATGTTCTGATACAAGAGCAATTGAAATGGGGGGGGGGGAAATTAAACAAGCGGCGTAATGATGGAGTACTGTACGTATAATCATAAGGTAACAAATGATGTTGAACTGAGTGGCTTATTACAAGTATTACGCCAGCTTCACTTTGGTGCGTGATTGTGCATGTGTGCACCTTTTTGTGTATCGTCAATGCAATGAGTTCACTCTGAGGTCTCCAAGCGAAAAGTGGTCTGAACCCCACCGATGGAATCGGTTTCACTTCCTGCTTCCCGGTGCTTTTCCTTATTGCATGCAGAGTGCAGGACATAATTGCTAAGCTCAGCCAGACACAAGTGCATACCTTAAATGTTTTGATCTGTACAAAAATATTTTGGGCTGTAAAAAATAATTTGTCTCCGTTATCAGCTGTGTCTCCTTCAGAGGATCCGTCCTTGGCGCTCTACGTGGACCGGGCGCCCCAACTACCAAACAGGCTGAGACAAGCGGTCTCCGAAACGAAGCGGTCCGGCCTGCGGAGGGAACTCCTGCTTCAGCTTTTCCAACTCCGCTCTCGTTGCCTAGCAACATGAAGCGCTTGACAGTGTAAGCCTTTTGACCCTGAAAAACATACAAATGCAGATGGAAATCTTCTCTTGATTTAATTTCATTTAGGGTTAGAGTAAGGGTGAGGGTCGATATGCTTCACCTCTGGAGCATTAAATATATTTAAGGCTGGAAGAAGTAACTTTTCCAGTCATTTTAAATTAAATTCAAATGGTGGACCCTTGTACGTTTAGCTACAAGTAATATTGCTTCTTAGAGAAGAGGAAATCAATCAATACAATCAAGCAGCAAAGCAGCAAAATAAATGTCAGCAAACACCTTTATTAACTTTGACCGTGCGATATTACAAAATATTTTTCAAGCTACATTAGCTGAATGTCTTTTCACGGATTAAGTAGCGTTTGTGTTTTTAAAGAAAACGTTTCATTTTATAAAATAAAGATGTGATGCTTTACATTGTTTTATATATTGGCAGATATCCAATCGTACTTCCAGGCTCACCTCTTGTCGGAAAAACCTTAAAAGGTCCAGTATACCCTCCAAAAAAAAGGAAACTGAGCGTGCCTTTGCGAGCAAGAAGCCCTTGTAAGAAGTAATCGTGATTGTAGGTATTCTACCGAATTTGAAGAGAAAAACAAACATATCGGTGCGTGTCAGAGACTAGCTGGCAGCAAAAAGGTCACAAATCATTGGAAACACAGCTCACCGCAACCCGCCACATCACACTCAGACTTTGAGGGCGTCGCTTGAGATTAATGGCAAGCAGCGGCATTTGTTTTATAAAAGAGTGAAAGGGTGGGGGGGGGGGGCGATAAGCCACCTGAAGAGATCTCCTCTGAAGGATTACATCTGGATAAATAAAGCACCTTTCAGACTCCTCGTGAGGGAAAGGGAGGCCGAGAAGTTTTACAGGCGCTATCACCTCATCACCTGGGGGACTTTTCAACCGCTCACAGAGCGTAGAGGCCGGAACGAGAGAAGGCGAGCGACGCGAGGAGAGGAAGAGGCCGAGGTGGTGCAGGAGGAGGGCCAGCGAGCTGACAGGTTGCTATGGTGGCAGCGAAGTAACAGGCCTCAGCATCACTGAGGCGAATACACGCACAAGTGGACCTTACCCAGGACACACCACGTCAGGCTGTGCTCAAAATGCATGTCAGTGTGTACACACACACACACACACACAGGAACACGTTTTGGAGAGATGCTGCCAGTTGTCGATGTAAGCTGTTACAGGGGTTCTGACCTGCATTTCAGGCAACGCTACATTTACTTTTTCATTTTTTTTAAGAAGTTAGAGAGGAACATGGATGGATCTCTCCCCATCCATCATGTGTGAATTAGGTCATTCATTCATTTATCACGTTCAACGGTGTGCCAACGTGACGTGTTGGCTTTTACTTTCATACATTCATTCAGTATTAACATTAATGGTAAATAATATCCGTTTTGAATGTTGATGAATAGTTTGCTATACTTCTTGGACAGTGGAGAGAGCAGATTAGTTACAATGGTACATTTCATTTGCTTAAAAATCTAAATATGTGTCGCTGTTTAGCACAAAAGAAAGAAAGAAATGACATGATGATGATGAACTGGAGTACTTTGTGGAGAATTTCCCTGGAGAGCAGGTCATAAAAGCATGGCGCTGTGCCTGCTACTGCACTGAAAAGACATTTCGTACGAGGAATGGGCATAGGCACAAACTGTCCTCTGTGGCACTGAATTAGATCCGTCAGACTCTCAATGGTGTAGGATTGGAAATATACAGAAATGACTCAAAATTCTTGTAATTACACACATGGGCATTTGAACAGAATCGAGGCATGGACATTTACAAACACACACACCCACCCACACACACACACAATCTCCTCTGTGAGTGTTGCTTTTCATCTGTAAGAACTACCTTCCAACTCCAGGATGCCAGGAGACAAAGCCAAAATGAATGCAAAAGAAAAGATTGGGGTCAAATCTAAGTGGTTTTGAGAGGTCAAATATTCATTCTGTTCTCCCTAAATGTGCTGTTCATGTCAAAGCAAGCTTCCTGAGGTTTTTCATGCTAATGGGAGAGCACATCTTCACTTTCATACAAAAATCTTTCTCCTTTAGAAAATTATGCACGGAATTTTCATATACCCACACACACACACCTATTCATTACCGTTTTCACTGTAATTAGGTTTTTAATTGGATGATACATTGAATGTCAATGCTCATGAAATGTAGCTTTCTTTGATTTTCTAAAACTGAATAAAAATGGTATGAAACACAATGTAGAGTAAGCAGGTCTTCTAAATGTAAGTTTAATCTTGAAACAATAGCCATTTGTTCGGTGAAGACACCGTACCTCTGGGGCTTCTGGAGATTAAAGTCCCCGTTGGACCTCCGTTGCGAGCCTTTAGTCCTTCATAGGATTGGGTTTCTTCAATTTGCTGTGCCCGCATGTGTGTGTGTGTGTGTGTGTGTGTTTGTGTGTTAATGCGGATGCCTGTATATCTTCAGCACTAAACACATACATTTTAGGGGTAACATCTATTTACTGGGTGCTATCCATTTGAATTCCACACATGAATGGTTCCTGCTCCTGGTATTTATCTAATTAGGAGTTGCTTTCAATAAAAACATTAATTTAATGCCTGAAGTGAGTGATTTAAAGTCACATGTTGGCTGGTTGCGTGTGTGTATCAGAGGCAGCAAAGCATCTTCTTCCAAGAACCTCATTGCGTGCAGCAGTATCTTAATCCAACTTGGCATGTCTCATGCATCAGTTGTGCTCATGTTTAATCCAAGGAAACGTATGGGATCACTCCAAAACCTTTCACCTCAGGGTAAAACTGACATTTTTGTAATTTTCTTCCTTGTCTTTTCTGGCTTCCTCTCTTGCCCTGTGGCAGCTCGTTCCTGCCAAAGAATTCTGAAACAATAAGAGCGTGAGACATCTACAAATTTAAAATTTGACTAATAATATGCCCGGTTGTTCATAGACGCTAAAAGAAGTTCATTGGGCTGTTTAACATAGAAATGTCTCACATAAAGTAGATGGTGATTGGTGCCTGAGTTTTCGCTTCCCTGACCTTTAAACCTTCGTGAATGTTTTATTCTTTGTTGCATTAATGTTGATTTGATTCCATTTGAAAGTTGCCCATGATGCATCAGTGTAGAGGTGAACACATGGCTTTAAAATGTAATGAAAAATAGAAACACATAAGTTTTATCCATCAACATCACCATGTCTAAACAAAGAATGATGATGACGATGACTATGATGATGATGATGATGTCGGTACTCGCACACCATCTTCCATCTACACATAAGCTCATTTGAACCAAGCACTCAACTTGGTGTTGCTTTGGTCATGGATGCCATCTGCGTAGCAGCCTAACAGCTCAGTTTTGGGAGAAGCAGCGTGTTTGCAAACAGCTCGCAGGCCCATACGGGGTCACAAATGGGTGTTACAGAGTAGCCCGGCGGAGCAAAGGTTCAAGGGTCGCCGTTGCCTTTCCCATGACTGTGCAGCAGAGTGTTTGTTGTTGGCGTCTGGAGCATGTCGATTCAGATCCAGACAGACATTACAGATATTGGCGCTGGAGAGTTCCGCTCGCCGTATCTTGGTCCAGAGCAGATGGCCACAGATCCATTCAGCCAAGGCCTTAATAGAGCCGCAGCTGCTGGCAGACAAAGTAAATCTCCCTCCATATGCACTTTCTCGGGAAAGCACAGCGCTGCTCTGTTCGCTCGGCCGTGTGACTGTGACTAGCTGTGACTCGGGCCAATGATACAGCTCAATTCGTACCGGTCCACAGCGGTTACGCCCGCAGTTTGTTCAAATGTAACAAAGACTGACAGACAGGTGCGCTCGCATTAACAATAAGCTTGAGTATCTTCGCCTAACAGGTCTATGATACATCTACCTGTGAAAACTTCTCCCGTGACTTAGGTGTTCCAAATGCCCTCATTGACTTCCATTTATTCTTCTTAATGGGTGTGCAAGTGCTCTGTGTGCGTGTTTACACTGTTGTAGTTTGCCTTATTTGTTTGCAAAAGTGCTTACTGACGTGATAAGCTGAATTACAATAAAATCACTCGTCAAATTTCAATTAGAGTAAACCATTAGTCTCGACAGCAGACGCATTTCATTTCATCTGCCCGCAAAACGGAGGATCGTTATAGCGTATAAATAAAAAAAACAAGAGGCGCCTCTTTAAAAGATCCGCTATCTATAATTCTCTGTTCCTTTGCCTCTGACATGGATTTTGCATTGTTTTATAAACATATATCTCCATCTCTTTGGGCCCTAGCTGTGTGCGTGGTGTGTGTGCGCGTTTGGCCCACTAAGCTTGAGGCTTCCCTATGAGCCTGGCAAGGATCAAGTGAGTGAGAAATGAATGACTGTGCTCCAGCGGGGCAATTGCTGCAATTGTGTGTCAGGAAGAAGAAGAGTGACTGCCATTATCACTATCCTGTCGCAGGGGAATCTACAGCGCAGATGTTAAGAGGGCGAACCAGCAAAAGAAAAAGCTCCGTTAGAGATAAGACTGGGAAATATTTAAAAGGACACCATCTTGGGAAATAATAAAAAGGGGGCTAACCAAGGTAAGACTCTTATGGGATAGAGAGGAAAGAGATGTTCAACTCAGTCAGGTGAAGGCCAACGAACGCTAACCAACTGGGACAGCAGGGGCGCTTGACATTTCTAATTAATAATAATTGAATCACTCGAGTGCTTTGTTTACCGAGTGGGAGCAACCGTGGATCAACAATTCTTCTTGCTGCAAGGAGGGGAAATCGCAAACGCACACACACAAACACACGTTCCCTTGTATCCACACACTGAAAGCGCACGCTTGTGTTGATGTACTGTGGGAGATCTACAGGAGAGAACTCATTAAAGTCGGTGCTGTGTGTTAGTGGGACAGAAAATGTGGAGAGAGACTTATCAGCAAACTTCAGTGTCGACATCAAAGTCCAAACAATCCGTGAAGTCTTAATCTGTTTCGGCACGCAGTAAGAAAAAAAAAAAAAATGCATGATGTTGCCCACATTCACAGACACACTCAATCTGACACACACGCTTTAGAGTTTGGTTTGTTGGTGCTTTTACTTGATGTTATTTAGCTTTCTGCAGCAGACACAACGAAGGTGCCACAAGGCGGGGGAGCGTCCACTAATGGCTCCACTGCTTTAAAGCTGCTCCCGAGAGCCTCTGCCTGGCTGCTGCTGCTGTTGTTGTTGTTCAGATACATCTGTGTGTTTGGTGGGATGGAAATCTGAGGATGCGTCGCCACATGAAAAGATGGAAGGAGTGGTGGAGATGAATAGGAAGAATAGTGGGGAACATAAGCGAATGATTCCAAGTGGAAAGAGGATGTGGGTGACGCATCAATCTATAGGGCAGCAGAGCATAAAAAGCGCGTGTGTGTCTGTGATTACTGTCTTGCATATCGAGAATAACATATGTGGACTTCTGGCAGCCCTTTCTATCTAAACTATACTAATCTAAAAGGAAGAATCGACATCAACATCAGGAAGTAGAGTAAATAACAAGACAAAGAAAAGAAAGTTGGAGGACAGTGTTGGGAAGAGTCAGCGTAGCGAAGAGGGGGTGCGATGATGATCAAGAAGTAACCATGTGGACAGTTTTGACATGCAGTCAGGGTTGTTGGAAGCCGATTTTGGAGGCTTTGGTCAAGTGAGGAGGATGTCAACTAGACTGGATAGATTGTTACAAAAGATGAGCGGAAGGTTGCGGTGTGAGGAAAACCGGGGGGAGGCTTGAAAATCGATAAAGTGGATTTGTGGAGTGGGGACGTCAAGGGGTGTGGGATAGGGAGGAGATGGCACTCAGGACAGATGGTGTTAAAACACCCTCAATGCTGAGAAGATTGGGGACTGTGTCAAAATCAACAGAGGGAGTATTGGTCTCCAACGTCATGTGTGCCATGGAACACACAGCCATGCCAAATGGAGATTGGCAGCTCCCCACCAGTTTGGACAGGCGACACCAACGGAACAGAATGAGCAATCTGATTATTCATGTAAGAATGGTAGAGAGCGCGCAGACACACACACACACAAACACACATTATTAAAGTAGGTCTTCTGCTAGTAAAAGGACACGGTCATGTTTCTCCACTTCAAACACAGCCCAACAGTGTTTTCTTTTCCCTTGAAGAAGAATCACAGAAGAGTAGAAAACAAACAATAACAGCATGACCAGGGGCCTGTACCATGATGGTAGTTCAACAAACTCAGGGTTCCAGGATTGGTTCAGAATTGACAAAACCAAACCAATCAGGCTTTATTGGTACCATGATCCCTCTTATCAACTCACTTTGTCAACCCAGGCTTTGAGCCTTAAACGCTGGTTACTCTGCGCGCGCACACGAGAGTAACGTCGGCACCGAACAACCAATCACGTTGGATATGGCGAGAGAGAGAGCAATATATTTTTCCGCGGAGGAGCAAGAAATTGTTCTTCATAACTATGAAGAATAAAAAAATGTTTTTCAAGAACGCAGTAACACCGTCGCTGCTGCCAAAGCAAGAGAACAATCTTGGAGGAACATTGCTGATAGTGTTAATGCGTAAGTTTAAGAAATAGATTTTATAGGCGATTCATGTAAAATAATGATTTTAGGCTAGGCAAAAAGGTATTAAATAAAATGAAAGTTTTCTTGGCAGCAGATCAAGACAAAATGTAAAAATGTAATTCAAAGTGCTGAGTATTTAACACAACCTTTTATTATTTTGGTGAACATTTTATCACAAACACTTCTTTGCAGCAATTTCATGAAATCCTTCTTTTATGGACATGAATGACAAATGTCCAGGGAACACAATGAAGCTATTTATGTATCCCTGCAGTTCGACAAACTGCGTTTTTCCCTCGGTTCTTCGCATCACCGACCGCATACAAGTATGTACCACTTGCGAAGAAACGCAACGCAATACATACCATTTGCGGTACAGTAAGTGCATGGCTTCCACGAGTCACATTTGTTATGTGCGGCTCAACAAGTTCGCAAAGAGAAGTTATTCCTTCCGCGGAAAATCTGTATCTTTCATGCAAGTAAGTATCCGGAAAGTCAAGGGGATTTTGTCTGTCCCTAAAAACTCTGTCTCTACGAAGTGCTCTTCTAACAATTTGCGCTGAGATGTCCACAGGATTTGGAAGAAAAGGTGAAGCCATTGCAATGATTGCAACAGAGAACTGAAGCGGAATTAATTACTTATATAGGTTTCTTTGCTCACCGCTGATTGGTCAAACATAACCTTCCCCGGAGCAGGTTAGCCGTGCAGCGTAAGATACCATCGATACGAATACCGATTGAAGCTGAGCTACTTTCATAGTACCTAAAACCCAGGGTTGGTGGAAACTAAACTGAAACATAGCTGGCTAGCCACCTGAACCAGCTTCATGGTACAGGCCCCTGTTGAATCAAACAGGCGTCTGAATATACAGCCAACAAGCAAGGAGGAGAAGAGTAGGGCAGCAACAATCTCAAGTCGATGCCATCAGCAGGACTCTGTTTAACTCATCTATGATTACGACCTCTTCTGCAGGGACGCACGCATGGTGCACAGTGTTCGTCAAGTGCGATGGAGCAGAGCTGTCCTCCGAGCTGAATGCCGAATGCACGCGGTCAGCCGTCTGTCACAGGGAGACGGCGGTCGGGCGATTGTGCAGGTTGCAAACGAACCTCCGGTTAGACCAAACGTAATGGATGAGGAAACAAAGGCAGTTGTTGAAAGAAGGATAAATGGTTTACCGAAACTCGTCTCAGTGCCACTAGACGCATATTTTGCCAACTGTTGAACGGGAACTGTTTGGTACGAACCCAATATTGCTATGCTAGGTGCGAGTCATTCCGTCGACTTATCTATCTGACTGCAGGCGACCAAGCGGGGACGTCCCCCCAACCAACACGCTCGGAGGGTTTACCCTCTGATCAAGGTCTCTCACCTGGGAAGCTCACCGGGCTGACTGAATTGAATATAGATACGGGTAAATGATTCATGAATTATGAATGGGAACCAATCTACAATGTGAAAATGCAATAACTTTCAAATTAAAAACGGATTTTCGAACCATCAGAGAAAGTGAAAGCCACTGGAAACTTTAGACAGCCGGTGAGGTCCTACAGATTGGCAGACATATGGGGCGGATGGGGTATTGGAAAAATATACATTATACCCCATATCTACCATTACAGGTTATATCAACAGTCTGAACGGACGCTGTCTTTTGTAAGTCTACTTAAGTGTCTGCATCATCACACAGAACAGAAAGCTAATAATTCTGCGTTTCATTTTTTAAGTAAAAAGTACAGAGTAAAAAGGTCGCTTCACACATAGTAAAAGCCTGTGGAAGCTCAGCTGTGTGCGTGTGAGAGTGGGGGGGGATGCGACATACACAGGAAAACACGGAGCTCAATAAACCCAACTACACACAATCCTTCACAGCACAATCAGGTCCTGATGGGAGAGAAAGTCGGCATTAAAAACACAATGAAAGAGAGCGGAGAACACACATGAAAACAAAGTGATGGAGAAGTTGGAGAGTGGAGCCTTCATTACTGCTAAGCCTCCAACCAGTCGAGTGTAAGCGGATTTTCCTCTCACGTACAGCAGTGGATTGGCTCATGCTCAGCATCTTTGCTGAAAAGCTATTTGTTTCCAGTATTCCTAATAAAGGAATTCATGTTATGTTAATGACTTTCCAGCCTATTACTGCACTACTGATGGATCCATCTATACTTGAAAATGTGTTTTTCCTCCAGAACTCTGCAACATGGTTATTTGTGTCAGAGTCTTTGTCAGGTAATTTATTGGAGGACATTAAGCCACTAATACATTGTGTTAGAAAAAAAGACGACGAGTTTAATGGCACTGACTAGATGAGCAAACTAGCCATCAATAATGCTGTATAATGAAGCCTGTTAAAGGCCTGTTGGGAAGGGAAAACAGTGCCTGCTAAAACTTAAAAGAGAATATTATGAGTTTGTGCATGCGTGTGTGTTCATGTGTGCAGATGTTACTTTGAGTGTTGATCCAAAGTTAAAAAAAGAAAAAAAAACTGCTAGAAATTTGGGCAGTAAAAAGTTGAAGACAGTAACCGGTGCAACTTGCGCACTTGTTTTTGACTTCTGACATTCTGGCTGGAGTAAGGATTTAATAAATCTCTCGACAAATCACTGTTATTTCCACAAATCAGTGTACAAGATTTGGGAACGCATGGCTTTACAGCGGAAATAAACCGTCCCGCTTTCTCTGTGAGATAACAGATTTATGGTAGATTATGTCTGTGATAGCTAATAAATGTAACAGTAATTAAGCTCACTCATATAAGTAACTAGCCCAAAGGCCACATTAAACTTGCCGGCTGCCTTGTTAATATGCCCAGAAGGTATTGCAGATCTCAACTACATCTTTAATTGTAGTTTATTTGCATTTAAACCTTAATGGAGCAGGGGAGGTCATGACTGCCGCTTGTGCTCCTGGCACGACGGAGTTGGACTCGAGCGGCAGGGGTTGGCCATCGATGGATCATGTCCTTGTTACTGCAGCAGTGAGTCATCGCTGGTGGGTTCACCCGCTTAGCGAGGGGTCGACTTGTAGGAGGACAACCAGTGTTCTCCTGGTCCCCGCCAAACAGGGGACAACTCCGTGTGCGTGTTAACGTGGAAGTGAAAGGTGACAAAATACATCAATGCATCATCTCAACCCAATTGAGATGAAAACAGGTACAGAAAAAAAAACCTGATGAATAAGTGAAAGGAGAAAGCCAAGACAAGAGGAAAGGAACAGAGAAGACATCACTTAGAGAGGACTATGAAAGAGGAGATCCTGTTTAGTGCGGTTATGCGTCCAGAAAGGATAACGTGTGTGTTTAGTCTTGAAAAAAACTAGCTGGACTATGGAAGTAAATCTGTGCCATCGGGGGTTGAAATAAAAAGTTGATTGAATTTCTAGCACTGAATATTTATGCATTGAAATTATGTACCTGAATGTTTTTCAACATTAAAACACCGCAAAAAAATTCAACCTAAAAAAAAAAAATGTTGAAATATTCGAAATGGAGGCTACAATATTCAACCGCAAAAAATTCAACCTTGGCACACCAATATGCGGAGGCTACAATATTCAACCCAAATAAATTCAACCTTGGCACACCAACATCCGGGACACTAAGGTAGAGCAATCGATTCTAGATTCAAGATCAGTAGCGTGCGTCAAGCTGAAGGAGCGAGCACCCAAAACACCTTCGGCTTCGGATTGTATCCATGTCCAATAATAACGGGACTTTAACTCTTCTTCATGCCATCAGTGTGGCAACGTATGAAGAAATACATAAAAGAACATATACACTCACCGGCCACTTTATTAGGTACACCTGTCCAACTGCTCGTTAACACTTAATTTCTAAGCAGCCAATCACATGGCGGCAACTCAGTGCATCTAGGCATGTAGACATTGTCAAGACAATCTCCTGCAGTTCAAACCAAGCATCAGTATGGGGAAGAAAGGTGATTTGAGTGACTTTGAACGTGGCATGATTGTTGGTGCCAGAAGGGCTGGTCTGAGTATTTCAGAAACTGCTAATCTACTGGGATTTTCACGCACAACCATCTCTAGGGTTTACAGAGAATGGTCCGAAAAAGAAAAAACATCCAGTGAGCGGCAGTTCTGTGGGCGGAAATGCCTTGTTGATGCCAGAGGTCAGAGGAGAATGGCCAGACTGGTTCAAGCTGATAGAAGGGCAACAGTGACTCAAATAACCACCCGTTACAACCAAGGTGGGCATAAGAGCATCTCTGAACGCACAGTACGTCGAACTTTGAGGCAGATGGGCTACAGCAGCAGAAGACCACACCGGGTGCCACTCCTTTCAGCTAAGAACAGGAAACTGAGGCTACAATTTGCACAAGCTCATCGAAATTGGACAATAGAAGATTGGAAAAACGTTGCCTGGTCTGATGAGTCTCGATTTCTGCTGCGACATTCGGATGGTAGGGTCAGAATTTGGCGTCTACAACATGAAAGCATGGATCCATCCTGCCTTGTATCAACGGTTCAGGCTGGTGGTGGTGGTGTCATGGTGTGGGGAATATTTTCTTGGCACTCTTTGGGCCCCTTGGTACCAATTGAGCATCGTTGCAACGCCACAGCCTACCTGAGTATTGTTGCTGACCATGTCCATCCCTTTATGACCACAATGTACCCAACTTCTGATGGCTACTTTCAGCAGGATAATGCGCCATGTCATAAAGCTGGAATCATCTCAGACTGGTTTCTTGAACATGACAATGAGTTCGCTGTACTCAAATGGCCTCCACAGTCACCAGATCTCAATCCAATAGAGCATCTTTGGGATGTGGTGGAACGGGAGATTCGCATCATGGATGTGCAGCCGACAAATCTGCGGCAACTGTGTGATGCCATCATGTCAATATGGACCAAACTCCCTGAGGAATGCTTCCAGCACCTTGTTGAATCTATGCCACGAAGAATTGAGGCAGTTCTGAAGGCAAAAGGGGGTCCAACCCGTTACTTGCATGGGGTACCTAATAAAGTGGCCGGTGAGTGTAATGTTCACCCTAAACCAAAACGTTTGCTTGCCACTGACGATATACAACTCTATTAAATTATACAAATCAACTGAAATCAATTAAGCTCGGTTGGCCGAGTGGGTAGCACAGCCGCTCTGTGGCACTACGTTATTTTGCGCGACACGGTTCGAATCCCGGTTGTGGCGGACTTTTAATAAATGTTCTTTTATGTATTTCTTCATACGTGGCAGTGACGTAGTGCTCACTTATACAATCGTAATCGCTGCAATGGATATGGGATGCATTTTTGAACATTTTCAGAACAATATGTTTGCAAATGTGTGACGACTCAAGTGACGGAGGCAGACAACACCTGCCTGCCGGGGCAAAACAAACACGCACCCGTAGCCAAACCAGTAGGTTCAAAAACCAGTAGGCACGTAACACCGGGGGAAAACAAACACGCACCCGTAGCCAAACCAGTAGTTCAAAAACCAGTAGGCACGTAACACCGTCACTGAAAAATGGGTTCTCGTTTCAGACTTTACGAGCAAATACAGGATCCCTTTGAGATAAATTCTAAAGCCTCGCATTAAGACGTACATCCCTTTATGTAAGACTCTGCGCTACTTGCAGGTCGCTGTGTTGTGCCAGATCCTCAATAAAGTTTACCCATGGTCATGAAGACTCATTTAACGTTACGTGGACTTTGAATGTCGCTTAATACCCAACTGAGATCGGCTTGTGCCGCTGTGAAAAAGGATCCTTCTACCGACGCTACTGCGGTTATTCCTGCATGTCCTGTCGGGTTTATGCGTCTGCGCGCTCCGTTAAAGCCGCTGCCGCTGCCCCCCCCCCCCACTACGATACAGCGGCTCATCTGCCTCTTCAAGCGCGTTCCTGGTTTTCAAAACTCCGCCAATCACTCCTAACAGCTTGTCGAAGGATCTCAGCATCATTAAATGAATTCAAAACTAGAAGAAGAGGCGTATTGTGAGCGGCTGTACGCTCTCGTTTAACTTCCGCTTAGTTCATGTCCAACACAGTCTGTTAATGTACAAATGTCAGCTGTCTATTACGGAATCTTACAGACACAAACCACACTGATGACACGAAGAAGAGTTAAAGTCCCGTTATTATTGGACATGGATACAATCCGAAGCCGAAGGTGTTTTGGGTGCTCGCTCCTTTAGCTTGACGCACGCTACTGATCTTGAATCTAGAATCGATTGCTCCTCCTTAGTGTCCCGGATGTTGATGTGCCAAGGTTGAATTTATTTGGGTTGAATATTGTAGCCTCCGCATATTGGTGTGCCAAGGTTGAATTTTTTGCGGTTGAATATTGTAGCCTCCATTTCGAATATTTCAACATTTTTTTTTTTTAGGTTGAATTTTTTTGCGGTGTTTTAATGTTGAAAAACATTCAGGTACATAATTTCAATGCATAAATATTCAGTGCTAGAAATTCAATCAACTTTTTATTTCAACCCCCGATGGCACAGATTTACTTCCATACTGGACTCCCAGCTCCAAAGACCGTCATGTAGCCGAGATGAAGACTGCACACAACCTAAGGCTGCTTGAGTAGCACGAAGCTTACTCTCAAGCTCCATTATTTTTATTAAGATCACCGATCACGCCATTTGACATTTCAATAGGCCTGGGGGGGGGGGGGACTAAATCCCTCTACATGCGTGTCATTCTATGGAGCAGAACTATACTTGGTTCCCAGATAGCCTTGAAGCAGCCTCAGCTCTGTCTCTGTCGGCCCTGCAGTCCCAGCTGCTAATACAACCAGCAAAATGGCAGCAGATTAAGGCGGATTATCGCTGGCGAAGAAAACCATCTGAATGCTTTCACTTCACTGTGGAGATGAAGGAGTATGATGGGATGCACACTATGCTGAGCGTGTACAGACAGATGAGCATTTTTCCTTGATACCACGTATTGTGAGGGAATACATACGTGTCATCATACATATGTAATCTAAAAGACGGACAATTGCAACGCATTTCATCTAAAAATGTATTTTAATTTAGATGTTTGCATGCAGGGTTCTCACCATAAACAATTGTAGTTTCTTGCTGTGTTTCGGTAATGGAGCTATGATTCCCACAGCCGTGGTGGTCTATTACTGTACATCATCTTGCCGCCCTATTGTCATCATGCATCTTGAAATCTCTGTCTTTCCCCTCTCTGTACTTCTTGTTTCTCATGTTCTCTGCATCTCATGCCTCAGCTCCTCATTCATCATGTTCCATAGGTGCCAACGGTCCTATAGAAAGCTACTGGAACAAATGGCCCCCTGCACGGTTATCGACAGCTACTCAACTGAATTTAATGCTTGGCTGCGCTCGTGTTTTCTGTCTCAGTCTTGCAAACACACTCATTTATTTTAATTTTCTGACGTCTCCATTTGCATCTGCAAGCTCCAACATCGACTCCACCCTCTTGTCGGGCTCCGCTTGACTAAGGTGGCATTTATTAATTAACCACCTAATCAGACCCAATTAATGTAATAATGCATGGCTTGATTAACAAAATTGCTATGGGCATTTCAAGACAAGGTATCCAATATTTAACACAAATAGGGTGGGATACAGCGGGTAATTATGCCCCGGCATGTTGAGCGAATATCGATGGATAATGGGCCAATGGAGCCTAATAGAGCTCGAGGAGAACCAAGACCATTATTTTGTGTGTGCAAACAAAAAGGAGACGAGAAGTCCTGTCTGTATCGGGGGGGGGGGGGGGGGGGGGTGGAGTTGACAGTGAGACAAGGCAAAGATAACCAGCTGACCACCCGAACAGACTCACATCAAAGCCGGGGAGAGAATAAGAGCCGACAACAGCTCTGAGCATAGAACATATCGGTCTGATCCAAAACAAAAAGAAAAGCAAACTCTCCCCTCCCAACATTATATATTTTGCAATTTGTGCTCTACATATGAGAATCAGAATTGGCTTTATTGGCCACTATGGTTACGCGTTGGTTCTTCGTATACATGCTCAGGTTATACAATTAAACAGGAGAAATTAAAAAAATCAAGACAACATAAGAAAAAGTAGAACAGATGTGGTATTAACATGTGTCGTCTAAACCACACGCACAACAATCTATTTCCTTTCCTCCCGCCTTAGTTGAGAATTCATCATTTCAGTCTGAGTCTACCTGTGGGAGACAACTCTACCCGTCTGCTCCTTTCCCCCAGAGGCTTCCTTTGAGGAAGCGGGCCGAAGATCTACCAAAGATCAATTCTTGTCATCGCCCGTCACGCCGCGAATGGCTAGCTGGTCCGTACAAATAGAGAAACCCACAGAGGCCGCACTTCAACCCTCTAGAGTGGAACTCAAGACTTTCGATCCCGCCCCCCCCCCCCCCCCCCCCCCCCCTACGAAACGCCGCACTCAATATCGGCAAAACCAAAGCTGCAGAACAGAGTACAAACAGGCAAAAGAAAATCTCAGAGTCGGAGCGCTCAGTGTGCCGTTGCAAATTTTCTGCCTTCCTGGGTCCCCACGTCAGAGCGGTGAGCCGAGCTGCCACAGACACGGGGCAGCTAGCTGTCAGTCACCCCGCTAAGCTCATGAGCGGCGGCTCAGTCAAACTTGAAGAAGCCGTTAGTGTCGCCTCCACTGTAAGAGTTTAAGACCACCTCTGAACCCGTGAGCTGTTGATCAGATCAATCAAAGCCCCTGCGGTTTGAGATGTGATGCCGTCATTTGCATTTGTCTCCGCGACAGTGGACCAAAACGAAGATGGGGAAACCATCAAATTCAAAAATTCCACAAAGGGAAACCATCAAATTCAAAAATTCCACAAATTCCACAAAATTCCACAAATCTGCCGGTGGTGTTTTTAAACTGGACATACTTTGCTAGAGTGGAAGAACGCGTTGCTACTAATGTCAATTTTGGGGGTGGGGGGGGGAGGGGGGAAAATCTGTATTAAAGATTCATTCAAAACACATGAAATTACGTTTGGTGAATTACAATTACCAGCAGCAAGAAATCCTGATGGAAAAAAATCTATTTTTTAGGATAGAAATGTGTTATAAAAAGATAAAAGATTATGAATATTAGACGGGTATTGCAGGATGAGTTTGATGTGTATGATATACGATATAGCAGAATTTAGGGGGGGGGGGGGGGTGGCGGCCTGCATGTGGCAGCTCAAAAATAGACTCGTAGAAGTTCAGACATTAACTCACCTTGACAAGTTCTGATCTTCAAAAATCATAATCTGTTTTTTTGACCTCTGCTTATCATGTAGTTTTATTTTACTAATTCAAAACTATTCTACTGTGAAAGTGTGTAATCTGGTAGACTTGCTAATGTAATCACAAAGAAGCTTTTGATTGGCTCACAAAACACAGCGCAGGAACAAGCAAATGGAAATGAAATGTCCCTCCCCGTATGGCTCTGGTGGGAAGTGGATGACAACAGTCAAAGTCCTCTTCCATTTTTACAACCCTGAATGAGCCTTTTTGAACAGTTTTCTCTTCTCCGATTTAAAGGACATATTCAGGGTTTTCCATTCAACTACCATCTGGTTCAGTATTCATAAATAGTCCAAATATCCTCCCTAGAGGAGGAAAATGCAGACCCGCGCTGACTAATAGGTGCCCGTCATCTCAAAACAAAACCAAGCGAGAATACTATAATAATTATAAAGAAAAACTGTCAGAATTATTGTGTACCTCAAATAACCTAAACAGCTCAACAGTGATTGTCAACGCGAGTGCTACAAACCCTTTGACCGAACACCAACCTGAACCACATCCATCACATCTAAAACGTGACACCGGACGAGGGAACGACGTCTGTAGCAGCTGCATGCGCAGTAGATGGTCAGTTTAGTCATGCTCGGCTGCAGAATGGGAGCTTTATGCAAAGGCTCATCAATAAATCATAGAGCAGCTCATTTCACCGAGCAACCTCCATGCCTTGCAGGCACTTCCTGCTAAGCGCGGAACAATGCTGCGCTGGGGAGGACTTGTTAAAATATATAACATCTCCAGAGAGAGAGAGAGGGGGGGGGGGGGGGGGGGGGGGGAAGACGGGGCCCTCGCTTGTGAATACATAAGCAGGTGTGTTTGTCAGTGGCGCCCGTGTTCATGAATGAATGCATGCATGTTCACGGATGTAGGTGTGCATTTGTAAATGTGCGTACGTGTATATGGTGAGTTTTGGAGGCAGCGGCGCTCCCGCTTCACTACCCTGGAGGTTCTAGCCCCCCCACACACACACACACACACACACGCACACACACGCACACGGAGTGCATCACAACAGCGAAGGGGCCAGATTACGAAGCAGGTCCCGTCAAGTTTTTAGTGCATTGTGATAAGGCAGAACAAGGTGAGTGGCCTGCAGGACGCCAGCATGCAGCTGAGAGTGAACCTCTCAACGCGTTCACTGTACCACAGAGCACCTCACAGCTTATTATGTGGCTATGAAGATAAGAAAAGGGGACCTTTTTGAGTGTGGACGGCACATTCCATGCTCCTGCTGCTGCGATTACATGCTCTTTTTTTTTTTTGCACGGTGGTCCTTCCAACCAATTTATTTGAGTGGGCTGCCACTGGCTGCAGTGTGTGTCATAGCTGAATAAAATGCCCCACTAATTCCACTTTATTAGCCTCAATCTTAAGGATAAATATAGGTTTAGCGAGAAAGCACTACAAAAAAACCCAAGGCGTGTGAATTATGGGTGAATGCCTCTGTTCTGACAGATAGCATTACTCAGTGATGCACACCACTGAACCATCAATTTGTCCATCTGCTTCTTGCACGGTGCTCCGCCTTCCACACCTCTACGCGCTCTCTTTCGGCTAATCAGCCCCGTCTCGATCAACTTTCTCATTTCTCTTTTGATTTGGCGCTCGTCTCTACCAATCACCTCGTCTCTCAGATTCTATACATCTATATATCTATATCTCAAATCCTGGGGGCCAAAGTGGGGAATCCTATGTAATATCACACTGCAGTGCACTTCATTAATGACAAGGGGGACTTGTGTTGGAGCGCTGGGATGGGCATCTTTTTGTGTGTGTGTGTGTTCCACCATCATTCCACAGCTTCAATATTTTCTCGCTCCCTGCCGCCGCCGCTGCTAGTCATCGGTACGACACGGTTATCGCTCACCAAGTACAGCCGAGTGTTTGTGCATCAGTGACATGTACGCATGTCGTGTTTGCGCGCAGCTCAAGTCGTTTCTTTTTCCTTTTGCCTGATGAGCGCGAGGCTTCAAGTATGCAACGCCGTCTCCAGAATTTGCTGCACACCCGCCCTGCCTGACCCCATTGTGTCTGCCTTCAATTTTTCATTCGCAATCGAAGCGAGACAAAAGTTGATTGCAGCAAAATACATCACTTTCCACTCGGAGGGAAACCTTGTTGAAAACGAAAAGTCCCCAGGCTTGAGGTGCAGGTTCAGCTTACAGTCAACAGGGTACAGCACTGTGAAAACAAGCTGAAACCTGAGTAATTAATGCTCACTTTATTCCTCCTTTATGTCTGTTAAACCATGAATTATGAAACAATCTGGAACTATAGCAATCAATAATTGCATTCTTTTATTATTTCATTTTGTAGCACTGTGATATACAATTTAAAATGCGACGCCGTGTTTATGAATGGCTTTGTGAGTGTGAGGATCGATGTCTTTGAAATTAGTCCCGTCTGTGCCTAATACAGTACTGTGCTCCCCTTTCATCTCCTTACCCCCTGCCTCTAAGCCCCGCAGCGACCCAGCTTGGCGGCGCCGGCGCTGTCGTTAATCACACAGTGTCGGGCCTTTAATAAGTCCTTGACGGGGGCTTCGCCATGAACGACACTCTTCATCAAAGGTTTACACTGCTAGTGTGTCCTGGAGAATGATTGATCCCGCTAGGCTCAGGTCTGCCCTTCGTGCCGGCTGACGGAGCAGCGCTCACACCGCCCTCGGTGGACGGCGGCGGCAAAGGCAGAGGCGCGCGGCCTCCGAATGCGCGTGTCTGGCTGCCCGGCCTGGGTGATGGATACTTCGGACCGTTCCATTTCTCTCCCTTCCAACCCCAAGTGAACCTGCATCCGCCAAAGTAAAAGACTGCCATTATGGATGCTGTGATAGAAGGATGGTTTAACCTTGCCTGACTGTGGCTGGAAAGGAAGCGGCCAATGCACTTAACAAATGAAGTAATATCGGCCGCAATCGGTTGGCCTTTACTTTTTAGTTGTGGACATTACACTGCAGCCCATGTGAAGTATTAGCAGAGCTCAGCTGGCCTTGTCATAAGGGGAACTGGGAATGTGAATGAAATCGATGACTCTAAGATCCATCACATCCAAACAGTCGGTTTGCATGGCTGTTTCATGGGAAGTATGTGACCCACACTACACTACGTAGTTAAACTCAATACAATCAAAATGGCCCTCTTTTACATGTGACGGAAAATGCACATACGAGTCCATACGAGAGAGATCCTGAGTTAATGCAAATACCCAAACTTTGTTAGGCATCAGTGTATTTTGTACCCTAATGCACAGAAAAGCCACAAATAAGGTATGAAATGTGAACAAAAAAACACAGTAGGTGTTAATATTCTAGATTGACAAAATGTTTTTTTGTTGTGAATATAAAAAAATAATGTGATTAATTAGTTAATCGGGCATTTAGATTGAGAGGATGACCCAAATAAGGAAGCAAAAGTAAAGAAAGAGACTGTTTCACTGCGTCCTTCCATATTGGATTCATAATCAGAGATTCCACTGTTGTGTCCAATAAAAAGAAACTGGTTACACTGGAATGTCTCAAATCATTGGCACAAACAGACATAGAGTCCTAATTAATTAGATTTGCTTTCTTGAAAAACATTGTGCATTCCTTTGAAATGTCGAGTGTCTTTAGGATTTGGTAAAAACAAAGCCAAACCAAAACTCAAAAGTAGATTCAAGACTGATGTCATACATTACATTTGGTCAAAACAATATTGAAACTACTTTGCTACAGAAAAACAATCAGCCCAAGGGAATAAAAAGTCATGCCTCCTCTTGCATTATTCAATGGAAAAGAAAAATCACACAATGGTTGATGATCAGTGCCAATTGTACTGTAAGGTCCTACAATCAAACTTCTCTCAGCGTCTCTCTCTTTCCTACGCATTAAACCACACAAAGCCTCTGCCACGAAGTTTGAATGGGCAGGGAGACAAACGGAGTGATTGAGGGGGAGGGACATTAAACGCATGTGTAATGGTACAATATTTAAATGCTGCGAAGCAGGGTTTCCTCCCTCGGCAATGCAGGTCGCTGCGTGAAAACACTCATGGAAACAAAAAAACAGCCCCTGTTCACAGAGGCCATGCAAAGTGTTCCTCCACACCTTTTAACCTCTAACAATAGAGACCCATGGCACTTTTGCTGTCCAATGCGGGAAGCAAACACGCTAAATCTACCGAGACCAAGGCCCCACTGCTGAACACCGCTGAACTCGGCTAAGGACAAATGATTCAAAGTGTTGTGATGAGGACAGTGGAAGAGGAGGGAAAATGTTGAGGAGGGAATATTTACAGTGGCAAATGTCAGTAATACGTTCATGTAGGTTTTTACGGGTACGTCGCACAGCTTTATTTGGTTTTCTTAAGCTTTGGTGTCCGAGATTCACACCGCAACACGGCACAGTCCCCTTTTTACGCAGGTTGAGGCAACACCAACAAAACTTTCTTTGAGAAATTCCGCCTTGAGGGACGGAAGCACAAGGACATGAATTCATGTCTGAAGCTACGCATATGCAGCCACTGAAGGCGCTTTGATTTCCTGTGTCCAACAGTTCAAAATAAGTGCGCTAAAAATGTCTGCCAGACGCCGGTGTTTGGGAGACACAATCCTGCGTTTGTGCATGTAGGTCAATTTGAAATGATATATAACAAATTAAAGATTGTGTAAGCTGGAAACGGCACTTCAACAGAAAGAAATAATCTTAAAAACTCTTTATTAATTGATTAGAAAATTGCAACCTGGGCGTCTCCATTGATTGTGTTTCACATGTACGGGCTTGCTACAATACAATATTCTGTATGCACTTCACCTTTCTCATTTGGCTCTTGCAGACTGGCATTTGTGCTGGTGTCTACTGATCATTTGCTTCATAACTAAAACAGGTGTTCTGGAAATTCACCAATGAAAAACGTTTTATCAAGTTAGGGGCTGGATTTTTAAAGATGAGAAATCTAGTGCACTTTCCACTAAAGGCAATAAAATGTACAAAAAGGCACAGTTTTTGGGAAAACGCCCAGAAGCGTGAACTACCTTTTGGGTTTACTTGGATTCGTAAAAAACAAATGCAAACTTTCAGAAAAATACGCAGTTTTTGACCATTTTCAGGCATGGGAATCCAGCAGTCTAATTAAAGACCAAACCTCCGCTGCACAAAAATACCGTACCGAATTACACAGCCAGACGACACCAATCATCCTGTCCCCCCCCCGTCTCCCTTTTGCTGAGCGCTTTACACATACTATGTTTATGGTAATAAGTAGCCAGAAACAGATGTTTAAATGTTTTTTTACCCACCACCATTAACGCTAGAACTTGTCAACCCCGACAGCCCCATCACCTAAGAGCCCTGTTTTTGACAGCACCCATGGCAGCAGATAGCAACAGCTAATTCAAGGCCTTGGGCACTATCGATCGAGATCAATACCCACCTGTCCCACTTTTTCAGTAAAATAATGAATGAGAATGGCGGTTGCTCATTAACAATCAAACAGGTTGTTCCCTTTTCACACTGTTAATCTAAGGCCTGACCCAGTCACCAGTTAGCCCGGGAATGTGCCTGGTAATAGATGTTCCTGAGATCCAAGCGTGTCAAACGCCAATCGCCCCAATCGTGCCGGGGGGGCAGTCACACAGCCACGTGTCAAAACCCTTGATGTACGAGCCACTTTCCCTCTGCTTTAATGCATTTAAATGGAGCCGTGAGTCCGGCTGGACCGGCCCAATTTCAAAACCAGCAGTAACGGCTCAATCTCATCTACTGCCCTGGTGGACGGAGCGTGTACATAGGAAATGAAATTGAAAATCCATCAGGCGCACCCACAAGTTAACACACAGTCGCATGGACACTCACATGCAAGGCTTTTCAAACTCTCTCTGGTGCACACACACACACACACACAATCATCTCATGTTTCAAAGCGCTATAATAACTGATGTGTGATGAGCTGCTGCATGATGTAGAAAGCTAATCCAAGCAAATAAAAAATAGAGTAAAGAGTAATTACTTGAGTAATTGAACAACAGTCAAAGAATCGCATTCAGAAAGAGCTCCAGAAAGCACTCAGCATAAAGGTATTCGAAACCTTGACTATAATTAAAATCGGCCTTTTTCTTCCTGTAGACTCGTAGCAGTAGCACTTGAAATCAAAAAGCCAGCCTTACTCACTTAACTTGCAAATAATTCTCACAATACCAGCTGTAATGAAAACACATTTTTTTATGTAAAATGACCACTGAGCATACGGATATTCATTGAAATCTAAAATAAAGTGTATACATTCATGTTCAAAGACATTGTGAATCGAAGGCAATGACGTGTCATAGCCTATTGATTTACACATATATATAGGGTTGTGCTTCTTAAAGATATTCATAATATTTTACAAAAACCAATAGACAGGTCCAACAATACAAACAGAAACAATTACAAACGCCTGCTTTGCAATTCACAGAATCCCTGTGCCCAAGCAGTAAAAACTCCACTACAGCCTGGCCTGAAGCATATCCAACACCAAACATCAACGTCTGCCAACGTTGAAACATCAGCAACAATAGAGACTCCAACCTGAATATAATTTTTATTAAAACTTTTTTGGCTGATAACAAACGACGGACAACAGAGCTGTGAACATACTTCCCAGATATGGATCTGCAATAGTGCACGTATGTGTGTATGTATGTATCAGATGTCGACTTTCATTAAAAGAACATTTTGGAACCGTTCCCCAGTAGCACCTCCGCGCTACATTTGAAGGAGGAGACCAGCGACACGTTGGTTTGGCTCACTGTCACCGATGAAACGTCAGCAGAGGACACCACCACATCACAACCAGCAAGACACGCGTCTCTCTGCCAGGGAGATGCTGTGAATGTTTCTGGGATACACAATCTCCCAGGACCTGAAGTCGACTCCATACAGCAAAAGACCCAGCAGAGGTTGTACTTCCTGCGCCAGCTCAGAAACTACAACCTGCCTCGGGGTGCGGCTGATGCTGGTCTACTCCCCCATCATCACTGTGTGGTTTGGATGGGCCACCAAACAGGACAGAGCCAGACTACAACGGATTGTCAGGTCTGCAGAGAGAACTATTGGTTGCAGCCTGCTCTCCATCCTGGACTTGTACCCCTCCAGAGTCAGGAAACTGGCAAGATCACTGCAGAGCCTTCACACCCTGGACACAAGCTGTTCCAACTCCTCCCCTCTGGTGGGCGCTAGTGAGCACTGTACGCCAAAACCACCAGACACAGGGACAGCTTCTTCCCACAGGCCGATTAACCAGACACCTCCACTACATATTATATTGGTCTACTACCACCTTCATATTTATAATGTCCATTGTGTTCTATTTTGTTTGTTTATTTTGTCTTTTTTCATTTTTTTTTTATATTTCTGTAGCAACGTGTAACCGGAGACAAATTCCACGTATGTGGAAACATCCATGGCCAATAAAGCCGATTCTGAACAAGCATATGCGATGAAACTCAATTCCTTCAACAATTCCCAAAATCTTTAAATTATCAACATGCAATGGACAATTTATTCACATATGGATCATTTCTAGGGTAACTGGATTCATGTGGACATTATTCTACCTTTTTAAGCAAGAATTATGGTACCACATATGGTACCATGCTGGGTTTCAATGCAAAATATGGTCCCTGACCTTGATTTTATTACAAGGGAAGTAAAATCCCACCGTAGCCTTAAGAGTCAAGATATATATTAGAGGAAAACACGTGTTACTGAAGGACAAAACCGAACTTAAGGTGGTTATGAATCTGTCTAGTGTCTTCACTGAATGTTTCACAATAGCAACGGGGGTACTCACATTACATTTGTAAGGTCGGCTGAGGATAACACACTTCTTCACAGAAGACATTTTCACACATCGTGGCAGAGGAAGCCGGCATGCAATTAAGAACTTTAACAATGGCTTCTCCCCCCTCTCAGTTTGAGGGGTTGTGGGATTGTGATTGCTGGCAGGGCTTGCTGCGCCCACACCGCCATCATTAATGTTATTACAAACACCTGTGCTCCTCCTGCTGCACCCAGACAAAACAATTGGCAGGACGAAGGCCTATTTAAAGTCTCTCAATTCGAACCACGACAAAGCCATTGTTTATTCATACACCTGTTAAAATTTCACACCATGTTCCATGTACTCACGTTCAACATTCGCCTCGAAAAAAAGATAAAATCAATTGTCTCCGTTCTCATTAACAAAGAGCAGTGTCGGGGACATTTAGCCGGAAACCAGCTATTTTTTCAACAAAAAAACAAAAAAAGACAGTTTGACGTGATAGGAGTTGGAAAAGGTTTAAAAAAATGAGATGGATCATTGTTGAAAGCCATTAAACACCTCTTGTTTAATCTGGCTCGCTCTCACTACTTACTGAGACATTTGAATAGAAGAGAACGCATCCGTTGTTAATTCTATTAGTAACACCTGTGTGGTTCCTACTGCCGTAATGTTAAGACAAAGGGGAGACTAGACAATCCCCTCATAGGCAACGTGTACATTTACATTCACGTGCCGTTTGAAGCGTAATAGTGTTTATTTTTGCCTCACCATCTCCTCACATCACATTGCGCTACACTAAACTGGCTGCTTGCAGTGTAGGGCACCCTTTTGTCATGCTGGGAATTACTTTCTTCTGTGGCTGCAAGCAGAAAACTCCTGGAGCTTGAACTGTCCTTGCTGAACTCAGAAGGGAGTTTTTAGTCACTAGCTTGGCCTTAAGGACATAAACTACCCATAATGCAAACACTGAATGAAAGTAACCGGCTCACTCTGGCTCTACTGTTCCAATGACAAATAATATCATATGAATATATTTATTTTTAATTAATGCAAAATATCTTGAGTCAAGAGATTTGCAAGCCTCAAACAAGGATACGATCCATTTTAAAAGCTTGCAGATAATCAACTTTTTCGGCACATGTGTACTGAAGAGGTTTGGGTTTTCTGATGTGTATATGTATAATTTGTATTATATGTTCTGGCCACTATCATACCAGAAATAAATCAATCTGTCAATTATAAAAATGAAACTAGCAGTAAAAAAGACGAGTGGCAGTAGCAGGACACAGTAGTTGACCACACGCTTCAGAGAGCATTACGTTGTCCCTTATAACATTTAAGAATAAAAGCCCAGTGTCCACAGAAAGATGCTCATGGGTTGTTGTCAATTAAAAAAAAAATGTTAATACATTTTTTGTGAGATGTACAAATATGGACTGGATTTGTTGACATGGGAGCCAAAATAAAAAGAAAGCGGTTCCACCATGCAGGTGTGCTTCTTTCACGGACCATTAGCCTATTGGCTAAATGACTGAAGGTCTTGCCAAGTGACAAACTGATGATTGGTCTGATGGTGGCAGCAGGAGGATTTTGATGTAAACCCTTGTGAGATCAAATCTTGAGGTAGATATGTGCACACGGTTCAAGAATGTCACAATAGCAATAACAATTCAGACACTTTTCCTAACGTAAGATAACTTAAAAGAAGACTTAAGCGTTCATGCATTACCCTAAATGACTATGTATATCGAAATTCAAATTAAAGCAATGTTTTTACAATATTATTTTAAAAAGAGAAATGTCAATATTTAGGTCCTCGCAATATGTCAGCTTTGGTTTTAATTCTTCTAGATCTCACACCAGTACAACGTATTGGACTTTTTAGAGACCTTTCCTGGCAGACCAGGAACTACTTACTGATGAAAAAATAGTTCAAAGGAAACCTTTATTTGAGTTTTTAAACGGCAGCTTCTCTACAGTTTCCTTTGCTTACTGCTTACTTCTGTGTCACTGCAAAAGATCAGTCGCAATGCAGTTGGAGCGCTCCTGATTCAGGCTTAATCCCATTTATCGATCAAAGTATGACTGCAGCGAACTAAAGTCAACGAATCACATTGGCTATTCAAGTGCACTTCCTCAAGCATTAAGCGAAGGGCTATCTGTTCAGCGAGCTATGCCGCTGACCAAAGCTGAAGAGCCCATTCCCTCATCGTGCACTCTAAACTTTCCCCGGAGGCCGAGCCTCCGCTTCCTTAAACAAGGTAAATTGAATTACGACATTCTACCAGCTGACAAGTGTGAAATTGAGTTGAAGTGTACCCCGAGGTCAGGCGTTTGAGACGCAGGACTTAAACACCCCAACAGAACACAGCGAGATAGAGCCAGGTCTGCGATGGGCAGACAACAGCTGGAGCTCACTCGGCGGGCCGGCAAGGAGGTTTGCTCTGGTGTGTGGGTGACTGTGTGTGTCGCACGTGTCCACGTGTGCGTGGAAGAAATTTGGGTGGAGTCGTATGCAAGCTATTTGGCGAGAAATGAAAAGAAAGCCTAATCGCTTTCAGCTTATAGTGCCTAAAAAACACAATATGCAAAACTGAGCTGCTGAGAAAACTCAAAACATGGAGAGAAATGATAACATACATCGTTGGCCTGCGCTTTTCCCGGGCCGGGTATTCATCTGTCAGTCACAGCTAATGCGGCCTGTTTGTTCAATTCAGATCTGTCTGTTTCACTCAAACCTAACCGGATGCATGCACAAATGAAGGACCCTCCAGCTGTAAAGATGAAGAAAGAAATGCTGCAGCAAATCTACAGGAATACAACCAACAATACCAAACTCTATGATTTATAAAGAGGATTATTTCACTTCGGGTAACTGCTGAGTCTGCGTGAATTGCTGGAGGGAACCAATATAAAGATAAACAAAAAAATGGACATGGTGCAGAATGTTCCTCTTAGTCTAGAGCATATTTCTTTCTGCTGCCATTCATGGGTATGAGGCATGGTTTGCCATCAATTTAAATAAACAGAAGAATCTTGCATCTACCTGTCCAGATTGTGATCTAAATCATCTGCGTAAATAACCCCTGGGCCTCCACAATGCTGCAATCCATCAGGGCGCCGCTGTGGCCTTCCTCTGCAAATCATAACACAGCATACAAACGTCCTCCAAAGCCTGCAGCAACTTCCATTTCCGGCTTATCGACCTTCGCTTTCCACTTGACTGTGACTACCATTTCCCTGCCTGTCACTCTCCCTTTTCCTTCTCGTCTGTTTTCCCTTTCATTGTTTGTTCTCTTCAAACTTTCCTCCTTCATCTTCATTTCCCTTTCCACCCCCCCCGGCATCAAACCATCTTGTTTCACTCCTTCCCTTTGACCCCTACAGTCAAACATAGCCCCCTCCATCTCCCACACCAGCCTTGATGCCACGCGTTTGCCTTATCAATCGCATTTCCTCACCCATCCATTGCCTCCGGCGTCGGACTGTTCCATCAGTCACCGCTCAACACCCGCGTTCAACCCCCCTCTCACCCCGTCGTTGTGATGGTTAATTCCATCAGTCACACACCTCTCAAACGGCCTCAATCGAGCCCAGCCGCTTCCATCGGAGCGTTAATCCATTTAAGAGAGAGGGACGGCTTCCTGCCTCGTTGGCGTGACTGCGAGGTGAGGCCGCAGAGAGAGGGGAATGGAGAAAAGGGGGGATGCTTTGTCACTGTAGATATAAATGCCACGGCACGGAGCAAGGACAATAATTAGTATTTTATTGTTAGAAGCGGAGGTGTGTTCGTTAGAAGAGAGCCGGAGTCAGCTCTGAACTGTGTGTGACACCGATGGCGGGTATAGGGATGGAGAAGAAGACACGTCTCTCTGTGGCAAAGCTTGATTATTATTATTATTATTATTATGATAGTATAGGATATCTGCTATGTTCACCGTCTTTGCTTTTTAATGTTTTCGAATGCAACCATTTTTTTATGCTGGTGGTTGTTCAAACTAAAGACAATCATGAATCAAAGTGTCGGACATCGGACCAACATTTTGGCCTCATGGTTACAAATGAGTGAAAGTCAGGGATTGCCAACATCCATTACATTATGTGTGCAAATACAATACCAAATGTTTCACTCTGGCCCAAATCGGTGTACCAATGGACAGACCTGAATAAAAAAGTGGCTTGACTGTCTTTTAAGACCCTGAGTAGCTAAGGGGCAGATCTTGTGTTGAATTCTTTTGATTGACATTGATTTAACACACACACACAAAAACTGTCTAGAGATACTGTGGCTTTTTATTTTCCTGCCTCGTGTGTGCTTGGTTGACTTTCTGCTGCGTTTGTGAATCTGTGACTGTGTGTCGTGGTCCTGATTGTTTCCTGCTGTCTCCAATAACTTGCACCTCCGCAGTGTATTATGTGTGTTCCTTGTCTCCTTCTCGGTTCGCTAGTCGATGCCGGGGAGTCTTTTGGCACTTTTGGTCTACGTGGGTCGTCTCTGTTCCTGCTCCTGTTGCTCCAGTGGTTTCCTTTAAATAGAGGTCTGCGTTGGAGTCTTCTTTCCCTTTCGTTACAAATCCAATATATATATATATATATATATATATATATATATATATATATATATATATATATATATATATATATATATATATATATAGCAAATATATGATTTATGAACATTGATTCCGTCCTTTCTGGATCAGTGTACATTTTGAATGCTCGGCCACATGACAACGAGGTGAAATCGGATAACAGAATAAAACGTCTTGGATATTACAAATGTCGTCTCCTCACCACTACACGCTGTCGTTATAGGGCTGATGGTCAATGGTTTCAAGTCTTTGTCTTTGCCCGTCTATCGTAGCATAAGGCAAGGAAAGGTCCGATTGCCTTTTGTATCTCTGTCATTGTTTTTCTGAAACCAGAACCCTCTGCAGCATGCAGCACAGGTTGCATCGTCCATTCCAGTCACATATTCATGCAAATATCTCAGATTTAAAGCTCACAGTAATACAAATTAATCTCACACCCTTTTTCTGTATAGTGTCTGCATATCGATGAGGGAAAATACTGAAGTTTGAAATAACCTGTCGAGAGAGCTATGCAGCTGAAAACCAGCTGTGGTTTGTTAGGTTGGCCAGATTGAGCAGGGCGGGGGGCTTGATGAATGTGAGTGGCACTGTAGCTGAGGTGTGATGATGCTGTGCTCCACAAAGTCGATCCTGAGTAGAAAGGTTCATTTCCACCCTTGCTGTGATTCTCTGCCTTCCTGTTTAGCGTCATCGTCTTCCTCTGAGGTGGAAGGAAATGCTCACCAGGCCTCACATGGTGAAAATACTAATTATGATGAAGAGATGGTGATGCAATGGGGTGAGGAGAAATGAAACCGACCTCAGATAATGAACAGGGGCTGGCGGGAGGGGTTGAAGGCTTTTTTGCTATTTTTTTCATTAGCAAAAACAGGAGTAAGAGTTCTTTGTCATCATTTCATTCTCAGCTGCCGTCATCTCTGATGCAGTGTCGTCATTTTGTTTTAATTCTGCTTTAATCTGATCAGCAGCTGTTCTGCATTTGTTCTCTTCATTATGGGCTTTCCATTATAAAGGCGTTCTCATTATCTTTCCTGTTTGTGTGTTGATTTGTTTATTGCTATTGTGACTTCCCAAATATCACCGGAAGGCGTAGCCACTTGTGTACCCAGTCTAAAATATTCTATTTCATATGGTTACGATTCACTCTTTGGGCCTTTCATCTCTCTGTTTCTCTCCTGTGATTTTCTGACGGCATCTACCTCCTTTTTATTTTCCTTTCGGTCTCACAGTCAGGCGCTGTGCCTGCCTTGTCTTTCAGACATTATTTAACATGCTTTTAGTGTTTTTCTACGGCAACCCATTTTATGGCTTTCTTTTGATCATTATCCTCTTATCGTGGCTCCCTCCCACCATTTGCTGCGCCTCCTCAACTTTCCGTCTATCACTAACACTTGCCTCTCTCCCTCCCCTCAGATGACCTTTTCAAATAAAGAAAAAAAAACAGATACAGAAACAACTTACAATGGCAGATCCCTCCCTGCCAGCCCTCGTTCCTCAACATTTGGATTAGAAACCTAAAATCGCCCCCCCCCCACCTTCCAAGAGACTGTGCGCGTGTATTTGTGAATTTCCATAAATTGAGAGTCAGTCTCGAGTGGCTGGCCTGGGGGCTGATGATCAGTAGCGCTTCCATCCTCCCTCTGTTGCCAGCCTCAAGGGGACCACACAGACGCGCTAAAAACAAACGCAGGCGCGCACACACCAGCGCCCCTGGGCGCCGTCGGCGCCTCCGGCTCGTCTCCGTCTCCCTTCCTCGCTAGTCGGCGCCGGGGTCTTCATGAGCCCGATGTCTCTCACCGCCGGAATGCGCTTCGTTCTGACAGCACACGGTCTTGTTTTTTCGGAAAACGTACGGGCCGTGCAACACCGACTCAAAAACAAGGGTTTTCTGTCACTGAAAGGCTGACAACAACATGTTCCTCAGTCATTTAGAGGGCTTTGTTGCATGAGACAGACATACAGACAGGGGGGATGAAGACACATGCACACCAGACAAAAGCTTTTTTCGGGTTTTCTGCCTCGTTTCCGAGAGTGAACCATTATTTCCCACATTCTGAATGCTCCATCAACCTCCCTCCCTCCCTTACTTTCCCTCTCGCGTCCTCTATCTGCCTTGGTGTTGTGGATGCCGCTGTAAAACAAGTGTAATTTGTTATTCCTTGGAGTGGCCTGCTATCCGGGAGCCCTTGAAGTAGTGATAAAACTCAGAGCAGGGAGAACAATGTGGAGGGATGGGATGGAAGGGGGGCTAATTATCACCAGACCCCGCGACTTGAATCGCTCGCCTTCCAAAAAGACGGATAATAAATATAACGAGTTTTGTTTTTCTCCCCCTCTTTCTCGAACATATCGAAATCGTCGGACTTGTTCAAAGACAGGTTTTCATCGGGTTTGACGGGGTTTTATGTTAGACAGCCGTGTCATACCGAGGATGTAATGGAAAGGACGGGCAAGGATGAGAGTTGAAATTCTTCTGCGAGGAAAAGATAAGAAGCATCAACAACGCTTCCTCCCGTTTCATCTGCGCTGCTTCTTATTGTCTCCCCACTTTAGTTCAAGCTAGATTTTGTATTCTGCCTGTGACCACTACATACCCAGGAACTGGAACTGCACCAACGACCGGCTTTTAAAAATGATTAATCCCTTTCTCATTCTCACAATCGGTTGAAGATTTAGTCCTTAATAAGTAAGAAAGTAGTTAAAAGTGATGTTATTGAACGTTTTTATTATTATTATTAGTAAGTATGATGAATGACTGATTTCACTGAGAATTTCGGCCTTAGACACCTTCATAAATAAAATATTTACAGAATTATTGTCCATTATATATTTGGGAAGCAATTATTTTCAACAGAAATAGCCGATACATTCATTTATCAGGCTAAAGGGAGACAACAGGAAGATGTGAAATCTTGGCCAGGAAGCAAAAGGCTTAGATTAGCTAAAAGTGGATTGGATAATTGAAAATAAATAATTGAAAAAATGTGCTTGGTAAATAATTGTCAAGAGACGTGTTATATTAACACGCTATGAAATGAACAGCAATTTAATAGAAAAGCAGAGACTGGGAATGAACAATAATACAACACACACATGTCACCGAACCCGTCCTATCACTGCACTCAGGTGAGCAGATGCAGCCAAGGTTAGAGGGAAAGGCCGGCCTGGGGGAGCTGTTGAATGATGCTCAATTGTGTTATTTCATCTCGCTTTCTCTTACTGCACACACACACACACACACACACACACACACACACACACACACACACACACACACACACACACACTGTGAAGCTCAACTGTGAGGTTTCCCAGTTGTCCGTCGTAGCCTGCTACTAAAGGAAGGCCTTAATTCCCTCCAATCACAACTACAAAGCCCAATCTCTCCCCTCAGTGAGAGATCCAGTAGGATGAAAAAAAAGATTGCCCCAAACCATTCCCTTTCAATGCTCACCACTCACTCCAATAGCACACACATGGCCACGAGTAAAGCCTCTGCTCACTAGCGGACAAAAAGAAATGAGAAAATGGAGCCCACCCACGCATGCGAACAAATACCCACAACTGTTTATTGTTTGTCAGTTTTCATATCCTTTCATTTTTACTTTCCCTGTAATACAAAATAGTGTAAAGTAAATAATGATGAACAAGGCCACTTTATTTGTTGTTTCCCTCCCTTTTGGTTTAAAAGTTATTGAAAACATGTTCATGTCACTATTGTTTACTCCTTAGCTTCAGGGGATATTGAGTGCATACTTTTCTCTTCCAAATCTATTTCTCCTCCCGCTGGGAGTAATAGAGGAAGAAATCGGGTAGCTCCGGTCCTGTAAGTAGAGCAGGGGCCATGAAGGCACTATAGGTTACCTTATCTTTAAGTGTAGCCTCTCGATAAAAACCTTCAGATGTTTAATTAATGAGCAAAACATGGGGGAAGGGTAGGGGGGGGGGGGGGGTTTATATGACCCTTCAAGTGCTTAAAAATAAAATAAATGGAGACACGGGTGCAATGAGTGAATTTAAAGAAATGGGGCTATAAGCAAACGCAATGAAAGCACGAAGATAACGAATCCAAATCTCAGCAGCCGTTTCCGGTAATGCGATAATAAAAGGAGGTGTTTGGAGAACGCTGGGGCTGCTGGTTGAGCACAAGTGAGACTGAGATAATGATGGAGGAAAACGTTTGAGCCTCAGGAACAGAGCCACGTTTGTAGACCAAACCCGTGCACGAGGGACTTTGATTCCAGCAATTAGAGGTTTCCGTTTGGCCATACAGGGACGCGGAGGATAGGTCAGAATTGGTAAAGAAAGCCGTTTCATTTTAGGATCCGGCATGCCTTTCGTACTGAGTAAAGAGATGTAAGGCTGAGAAAGCAGGGATATCACACAGCTGGTGGCGAGTGCGGCTCGATACAATGAAAAGATATCAAATTAGAACATTGACGTGAAGTCAAAGATGGTACAAAACGGAGCCGGAATGAATCAGGATTGGATAATGATTTGTGTGACGTGCACTCACAATAGTTAGCACACAGATCATTATTTCTCTCTTGTTACTGATGGATACTGAAGGATTAGCATTTGGTTTGGATTCAGTCTTAACGGTATCATCAGCATCATAAGAATAATGATAAACTAAGCTACTCAGCAGCTTGAAAACGTTTTAAACACTCACAGAGACGAGTATGCGGTGGTTAAGATGGCAGGTCTGTATAAAAAGTAAAAAATGACAAGAAGAAAACAAATCCAGTCTTGGGCTTTGTCGACATTGTGGTTTGACTTCCCACCTTGCTGCAGTACTTTGTGACACGAGTGTGTAGACCTCTGGTTACATCCTTAAGACATTCTAAGCAAAACACTGAGTCATACTTCTGTGTTAACTTACCGTGTAAAGTAAACTTAAAACACCTGGTATTTGTACTTGTTGTATTTGTATTGCCACATACAGAAATCAATGGCTCTATCCTTTACTTTTGGCCCTCTCTAAAGGAGGCCGGCCCCTTTAAACATTGACAAAGACCACTGACCGTGTTTGACTGCACTAATAGTGGAAATGTGTCACTTTTTACCCTATGTGGCAATCATAGTGTCAAATAAAAGATGATAAGGGAAGCTGAGTGATTTCAATAAAGAAACAGCGCAAAACAAATCGACACAGGAGGTGAGGTCCAAAACATTTACTAACTGAAACTCCATTAAGTAAACCAAGCCGGAACAGTGCAGACCACCCATCATCGAGACAGAGGAACAGAGGGATGGGTTATTAAGAGAATCGGGAGAGTTCCCGATTTGTCCCGTCAGTCCATCTTCTCTTAAAGTAGGCTACACACGTTCCGCATTCTGACACCGCAGCCTCTGCATGGGTCGTTCCGAGGAAACAGAGTTGGTTGGCTCCATAGCCCGTCTTTGCCAAAAAGTTTTGCTCAGATAGGCTACCGATAGCTGGGCCGGGCCGAACGCGACGATACGCGTCAGGGGAACCTATCCATGTGGAAAAGTGGAATCATTTTTGTTAACTTCTCAGCCTAAGTGTATTATTATTTAACCTTTACGTTATTTGTTGAACCGTGCATGGTATTAATAAAAATGAAAACTACAGGATAGTAAGAGCTGAACTGCTGCTTCATTCATTCAATTTCCACTACCATGGAAAAAGTGGGCTGGTCTTGGGCCTGGAATCCCAGGGCTGAAAAGTGGCCCCACTCCAGCCCCGGGGAGGCGTATAGGTGAATAGACACAGGTAGATTTCATCAGGGAAAGTGCACACAATTACAATGTTGGGAGATTATAGAAAGGCAGGAAGAGAAGTGAACATGGCCCCAAGAGGCAGGGAGAAAAACAGGAAACAAACTTCAGCAAAAACCAAGGCCGTGACGGGCGTATGCACGCTTGTGTTTCAAGTGAAGCCGAGATACTACGCACTGAGAGGAGTAGTTCTCATCAATGCGTCCACGCCTGCCTTTTTTCAAAATGATCATCATCCAAACGTTGTTTTTTTTAAACATATAAAACAACCAGGTGAGAACAGACGACATCGACGAAAGCCAGTCACAAGTGGAAAGAGGAGAAGCAATAGATGGGAATAGAATGTAGGTAGTTGCTAAGAGAGCACAATTTGTCATTCTGCGCAGCAGCCTGGGAACGCTCTCACCAAATAAATATTCATGACAGGCGGAAAGGGCCGCTCACTCTCGTCCTACCGCTGCTGAAAAGGAAAAAAAAGCAGGGGCAACTCCACGTGAGAAATGGCTCTGTCAAGACCCATTTCAGAGCCACAACTCAGCGACCCTGTCCACCCAGTGTCCACACATCAGCGAGGCCACAGAGTGTCCATCTTCTGTAATTCGTCCATCCTTTCCCTTTCTCCCAAACTGCTTTTGCTTTCCTTCCACTCTCCCACTGCCTTACCATCATTACCTCCACCCTCCAGTCTCGATCCGTCGCCATCTCTATTCTCCATCTGTCCCTTCCACTCTGCATCTTTAACCACAGCGAGGCTGAAACACAGTCTGTTGCTCACACTGGTTATTCTGCCTGCTGAATGCAGAGTGGCTCCTTGCTATGCAACATATCTACTAATAGGGTTATTGATCTTTTGCAAAGGAGAGCGCGAGCGGAGGAATGTTTGAATTTTTTTGCAGATGACAAGAGGCAGACGGAGAGAAAACACAAAGCCAGACCATGATGGAGAGAGATGATGATAGTGTGAGATGAATGAGCAGCAGAGTGATAGAAAGAGAGATCCCTGGAGGACTCCTTTCTAGGTTCTAGTTGGGGTACTGAGGATTAAGTTCAACCTGGGAGCCAAGGGCCTTTTAGTTAGAAAAGGTATACCATGAAACATTTAAGACCTTGCACATGCCAACAATGCCGCTTCCACCCTTTTGTTCAAAGTGGTTAAAAAGCAACACTTGAAGGGTCACGCACGCCTGTCATTACAAAGCATCCAAAACCTGTGCGATGCAATGTGGATGAAGAGCAGTAACCCACGCTGACTAAATTAAACACAGGTAAGACAAAGATAAATAGATTTCCAGCCCTCTAAATCCCTCACAGTAGCTGTACTGCTAGATTTGTCTTTGTCAAAGTGGCAGATAATTCAACAGGATGTGGAGACGTCCTTGAACAGAAAAGGGTGAAGCATGTAACGTATTCTATGAGACACAATGTAAAGCTCTAGGCAGCTCTGCATTGAAACATTTAGTTATCTTCTATACATTTACGGCCTATTTCTGAAACACTGAGTAGTTTAATAGTTTAGTTGTGATCTTGGGGCTGGATATTGGGCCGTTGTAAACCCAATGCCTTGGTTGGCAGAAGGAGGACTCTGTTGCAGAACCCTTTTTTCAAAAGACACAAACTTTAATCCAAAAGAACAAATGGACCAAGGCAGGTGGCACAAGGCCAGGAAAAACAACGAAGCACCCTAGCAAGGGTCATAGGGAGGAACCAAGAAGCCACTGGAGATACCGTTTACACAAGGGACAGGAAACGCGGCAAATAACAGACGAAGCTAAGCTGAGACAAAGGACACACATGGCTTTGTTACACTGGAAAGGTGCAGCTGTTTAGAGACGGTGGGGGCCGACCATCACAAGGGAGGCAGAAACACACCACGGGAGGAAGCAAAGCTCACCCAGGGACACGAGAGCCAGGAAAATACAAAATAAAACAGGAACTAACAACATGCCGTTACAGTTGTCTTTAGAAACCGTTTGGAAAATGGCAAACACTATCAAAGAAATACTTGGGAAGGTGTTTGGATCAATCAAACTCTTATCAGTGGGAGTCTGGAGTACAGGAAAAACATACTTTAAATGGCCTAAAAGCCCTCAGATCTTCAGCATCAGCTTCTGTAATCTGCCAAACCGTAGAGACAAATGCTGGAGATCAAGTGTAAAGACCAAGATTGGGGAAATGTGTGTGTCCAAGAGCGGACAGTGCGAATAATATATCATATGTGACATATGTCATATATAACCAAAATGTATGTGATACAGAGTTCTATTAGGCTCTGTGGGGGCAATTAAAATGGAGGTGGATCCAGATTAACACTAACAAGCACGTACAAAATGCCACATGAAGCTCAGATGTCGTATTTCAAATCTTTATTTTAAAGTTCAGGTCCCTGTGGGTTGAGTCAAGGTCAAATCTAACAGCAAATCATAGCTCAGATGACAATTTGTCCATTTAAAAAAAAGAGAAATATTGTAAATCCTATTATTAATAATGGTAGGTAAAAGGAAATTACCGACCATGAGTTTAAAAACTATTTAACATTTACAAGGCAACAATGGATAAACAAAAGGTTCATGCTTTGGCTAAGTATCAATGGAAAAAATGGATATACTACTTTGCAGGATCATCAGACCTAGACTATTTAAATGTCCAAGGCAGGATCTTGATTTAGACCAAGTATACTTGCTTATACCACCATTTGGACTGAACACTTTAAGTGAGCTGGAGTGCTATGGCACTGCATTTTGAGAATTATACTTATAATTCCTAAAATGGAACCGTTGCACATATGTACGTGTTTCAACACAAGTAAAAAGCTTTTAAAAACAGACTAAAGGCTGACTTATAAAGGCCTGGAACGGGTTTGTGAAACCGCATCAGAATCAGCATTAAAAACCTAAGGAGTGTGAACACATGCAGGGAATCTGACTTTGAGGTTGTGCCGCTCCAGTTTGAGACATCGGTGTCTTCTATCTCCCGTCTTGTTCAGAATAGCACATGAACTGTCATATGACCTGTTCGTCTTTTTAGTTCTGTGGGGAAAACACAACCTTTAGAGCACCCTCAGCATTGTTTTTGTTGTGTTTTTCTTTTTTCTACCTGTGTGTCAAATTTGTATTCTTGAGTTTGCCTGCCTACTAGAATCAAGACCGTGTGTAGATCAGGGGTGGGGTGAAATAAGCTGTAGCTGCGTATCAGATTACCAGTGTTATTGAATAATTTAAAAGGGAGTTCCACCAATTTCACAAATCAACGTCCGTTTATAGGTCTTCCTCCGTATGCTGAATTCAAATGCCCATATGTGCATCCCATCCAGCAACTATTACTTCTGGACACAAATCTCTAAAAACACAAAATGACATATGTCCCTGTGTTGGGTACTTCTTAATTCAAAAGATAAGATACAAAAGCAGAATAAACCGTGCGTCATGTAATTGGTCATTGCTCCCACACAGTCATTATCGGTTCTTCTTGGAGAAGTCAAGTTATTTCACAACTTGAGCATTGAAGAGCCGAAGCAGCCTCCACCCACCCAATGCAAAAAAAAAAACAGAGTCAAGTGCCAGAGCCTCTTCACTCTCCGACAATAGGAGGGCAAATACATTGTCTCTGCTTTTCAAGTTGTGAAGGAGAATCTGCGGTGGAATCAAATACTTGACATATGCATTAGCTTTTGAAAGTGGTTCGGTGTGTGAATGTTTGGAATAGTCGGTAGTCGTGGTGAATGTAGTCCTATTATTAACAACACGTTATTTGAATTTCTGAGGCCTACTGAGAGCAACACTAAATCTCAAGGGGGAAGTTTTGCATACACTTGTCTCATAGTTTCTGTGTTCAGATGAGGAAGACACACACACACACACACACACACACACACAAACACCCTAAATAATAAGCGCCTCTCAAATGACTTGCAACTGCTACATTCCATCGCTAACTGATGACTCGCTGGTCAAAGGCTGAAAAGTAACAAAGTGCCATGCTCAACACGGCTGCTCCCTGCTTATTATTCTCCATTACAAACACCGTATGTCAGTCATTTGAGGGGAGGAAACTGGTTTCCTCATCATTGTGTCCATTTCTCCCTTTGAAAAGTCTGTCCTCGCCCAGAACTGACCATACGACAGTCTTTGTTGAAAATCATGCAAGCCCCAGAAATACTCTCGGTAATCTTGGTTTTAAAAATAAAAGGTTTTTAAACTTTTGGGACTATTTAACAATATCAATATCACTCAATCGATACTGGATGGTAAAGATTAAACTCCAGCCAGGAGATAGTTGGCCTAGTTTATCGAAAACTAGAGGAACTGTAGAGGGGTCGAAATCCATCTGAAGCGTTTTAAACAAACACAATATCTAATGTCTATTGAGGTTTCAATGTTCTTTTGAATGGATCCAGGTTAGCTGTTTGTCCTGCTTCCAGTCGTTTGTCCAAGCTCCGCTGACCATCTCCTGGCTGTAGCTACATATTTAACATGAAGACATGATTGGTTTTAATTGTCTTAATATATCGTATATATAAATATTTCCTCAATACCCAAACATGAGATCCCCAAGCTCTGAAGATGAACAAAACTGACCTTCAGCTGGAAATCTTAACCTCTGCTAAAAGCTACTAATTCATTGTTGGTCCAAAAATCAAACCCAATCATATTGTATCTACATGTCATATGTACGTGTTATCTTAAAAAAAGAATAATATGTAAAGAATAGGGCTGTCAAAAATAGCGCGTTAACGGCGTTAATTAGCTGTTTATTGTTAATTACGTCAATTTTTTTGACGCATTTCACGCATGCGCAGTGTGACAAATTATTCAGGTCCGGAAAGAACCTCTTCTTCTAGGGAATGCACTTCATCCTATACAACACATTACTGCCACCTGCAGGCATACGTCAGGCCGTCAGGTTCAGCAAGTCGTTTGCGCCAGAGACCCGCACCCCCCCCCCCTCCCCCCGGTTCTCGCGCAGCGGAACAGAGAAGAAGAAAAGCTCCGCCCAGCAGAGCTTTGCTAAGAAAAATAAATAAAGAGCAGCGCTGAGATAGAGGAAAGACCATCGGAGAGACCCGTAATACTGTTCTGAAACATGCGGAGGAAGAGAAGCCAATGCGATGTAAATCCTCCCAGGTATGGGGATATTTCACACTGAAATGGGGGTGCTAGCGGATTTCTTTGCAGCGCCAGTCGTTCTAATCGCCGCGCTTGACTTTAAGGTGTAACCTTTATTATTGTTCGGTCTGAAACGGCGCGCCCAGTGACGGGTGGTGCAGCAATATTGATGTTCGGGTGGAAATCGGGAGAAAGGTCGGTCCGGGAGATTTTCGGGAGGGGCTTTGAAACATTGGGAGGGTTGACATGTCTGGTCATGTCTGGTCATCGCAGCCCTCAGGAGCACAAACTCACAGCAGAGTGGGATAAACTGCAGAGGCTCGAGACCCTTCTAGAGCCATGCAGGGAAATCAGTCTGTAACTTATCAAATAACATTGATTTGATTATTTTCTGGAATGAATTAAAAAATCAAATATCAATAACATGTATTTATGTAAAAAATAATAATGATGATAATAATGATAATTATGTATCTGTGTCCTGTTATTTATCTTTAGTATGCATTTCAAAAAGAAAAAATGGTTAGGATTCAGGTGTGATTAATCATGATTAATCCACTGAAAATTCTGATTAATTTGATTAAAATTTTTAATCATTTGACAGCCCTAGTAAAGAAAGGATCTTATTAAAAACCCAGTTTCTTAATAACCTGTTTTGAGTTGGAGCTCTTATCAAATAGTGGGCATTTAATACCATTAGTCTATTCACTCATTTGTGTTTAACTAATTAAAAAAGAACAGAGAAAAAAATCTCGGCCCTTTTCTCCAGGTACCATGTGTACACACGCTACGGAATGACTGAAAAAGCCACTCTTCTTTCTCATCAGGCTCCATTAGAAATAATGATCTCCCATTGATCTACCGAACCCTCTGTGGAGCGCAAACATGAGCTTGTACTGTGTCGGCCTCCAGCTGTCTGTCAACAGTCTGTGTGTGACCTGCGTATCCCAGGTCTGTGCTGTACACTCCTTGACTTGCAACCAGCCTGCTGGAAATCCTGTAATTCATGTGGCTTGTCCCAGCACAGCAGCCGAGCGTGTCTCCTAGTGGGACTCAAGGAAAAGGCAGAAAAGCCCTCTTTGAGCAGGTCAACCTCACAGGGCCCTGTAACGGTGAACGCGGTGATAACTGGCCACCCGGTGGGACTCCACTGCTGCGTGAAAAAACCAAGCCGTCGGTATGGGGGCCACCGCACCGGAAAATTGTGTCCAGTAAAGCGTGCACGGAGGGGACAGGATGTGACAGTGAAGACATGCAATCCTAAGGAAAATCAAACCTAGTCAGCTCCCTACTTAGAGGATCTGTAAGGGCAGGAAGCCTATAGCACATCTGTAACACTCCTGTAGCTGATCACAGAGGCTGAGATCAGATGATGACACGGATGGGGGCTGACAAAAATATGACTGCTAATCTCGGTTGAAAACAAGGGAAAACATATTGTGATTGAAAAATAGAAAAGCAGTGTTTGTCTTAATGACAACCATTGCTTCTTGGTAAGGCCTTTGAATGAGTCACATCTTGCGTTTGTGGGGGGGGCCGCGGCATCTCTGTGGAAACCGTGGCGTTCACCTTGCAAGGCGCAGCCGAAGCCACAGACTCGACGTTACCGTCATCACTGCTTCCTCGGCCTTCCCATGAGTTTCACAGCACAACCAACTTTGCCAAAAGCCCAAAAGTGTGCTTGCAAATGGCCATCCAAGCACTTATCCAAATGGATTGCAAGCTCTGTGCCCTGAACTCATTGATTTAATTACTTCAGGTACGCAAGACAAAGTCCTCAACGCAGTGGTACCACTTTTTTTTTTGTAGAATAGTCATTTGAGATAAAGAGTGTTCAAGAAAAATAAGCACAAATGCATATGGATACCAGTAAAACATAATTGGAAGCTAATGGGCAGCTTAGCCAATGGATGGAGGGGAGTCGACTGCTGTAGGCCCACTGCTGTCAGTACGACTTGGACTATTGAAAGAAAACAAAAAGATTTGACGGATGTCAAAGCACAAAAAGGTTTGATTCTCACCAGAAATAGCCTATGGCCTCTTAATGACTAACACTCCACTCAAGCAGGCCTTTTGTCTCTGGCATCCGAGCAACAGGAAGAAGTACCTTTGTAGATGAGGATCCTTTCATTTAAAAGGGAGGAAATATATTCCTGTGTGTTCGCATGAAGCAGAACTGAACCGAGAGTATCAAATGCAGCAGCTCTGCAATGTTCCCTCGACTACAAACTGCATGAAGTAAAAATCATAGTGAGCATCATCAGGACACCACTTAAAACCGATTTTAATCAGCTTCTCAATATGGTAAAATTTGTACATAGAACTGCCACAGAAGAGGTCATTACCAATCGAATGGCATCCCCCTTGGCTTGGCTTCTTTTCTGCCCCATCATTTAATTGATTTTCTAGCTCAAAGCCATGGCCCTGCCCGTGCTAATATGAAATAAAATGATAAATTGAGGAGAACGTTAATTGTGTTGAAAAGAATTGAACTGAAGTGGCAGCCCCCTGTGTCAGTGGCAGGCAAAAGTTGGCTCCTTCTCACATTCCCACACATGCTGACAACAAAAGAAATAAGTGGGAAGAGCTATTATAATTGCCTTAAAGAGACCTTTCTGCGTAGGCCCCAATACGGTGCTTTGTGAGCTGGCTTCACATGAGTTCTCCAATTCCTGTCTGTTTCTTGGCAGTTAGGATCAGGACTTTAAATGGCCACTCTACCTCTACAAAGCCACTTTAGAAAAAACTCTCTTACATGGGACCGTGTCGGCATAAATGCATAAGCAAACATGCTCACACAAACACGGACTCAAACCTCCGTGTACAAGGACATGCTGCTTAAGCATTGAGTGGATATGAGTGGCAATTATCCTTCACAACCCTATATAACAATATTTGGCATTCTGTCGCCATCTAGGCTGCAGGGGCGGTACTGCGACACATCAGACCAGTCAACAAGATTGATTTTTTTCCTTTTCTCACAGGTCAAATGTGTCTCTCTCGCCTGATGTCTCCTAAAACACTGAAGCAGGCATAATGCATGATGGGAGGGAACAGACAGGGAGAGAGAGGGCAAAAATGAGATTAAAAGATTAAGTGTGTGTGAACTGTCTGTAGACCGTATGAGGAAAAGACACATTCAGGAGAGCACCAGGAGGGCTACAGAGAGGGTAGTGAGCTGATGAAAGGATAAAAAAGAGGAAAGAAATAAGAAGGAACAGTAGAGAAAAAGAAAAGAAAGCGTAAATTGGGTAAGCTTGAGTAATCTCTTGTAAAAGTTAAGAAGCCCTTCTCAACCATCGCTTCCGTTTACAGCAAAGAGGCATTTGATTACTTCCAAGAAACTTGCTGAACACAGAGTGAAGTAGAAAATCCCCAGAGTCATGTTGGGAAAGAATCAAAACGTTGGCCTGAGGCCTTCAAACAGTCACATCACATGAAGTGGCAAATCACAGAGTCGGTTTCCCTCCGGGGCTTCACAATGTTAAAGTCAAGGTGATGATTTCATTACCTTGGTTTGCGATTGAATGCAGCAGCTACCTTGATGACGGAAACCAAGGTGCAGCCTTGTTTGTCTTCTCCAATAACACATTTGAGTTTTCTTTTTTCCTAAAGACCAGTATGGAATTAAAAAAAATCACAGCAATAATAGGGAGAAACGAGAGGCTTCCTAGAGTGCTTCGGTCAGCAGAAATGTGTGTGTGTGTGTCCATAGAATATAGCCGCCAACCAGGCGTCCACGATTAATTACCATGATCCGAAACTCTGCCACCAAGTCATGATCTGTTCTTCTAGCTATCATTACAAACTGAATCTGTCGGAGCAGATGGACGCAAACATACAAAGACATACGCTGCAATGTATTTGCAACACTTTCTAGCACGGCCCCAACAGCCACTGAACACAATGGGCGCCATGACGCTTGGATCCAACGTGCTGAATCACACGCCGCTGTTTTGTCGCTATGCAGCTTTGTTTTTTAGGTGGCAACAGATAAGTGGGAACTGCTTAATTGTAAAAACATGTTGTTTCACAAGCCAAGCAGATCTGCATTTCCATTTCCGCTGAGAGTTCAGATGTACACTGAGAAAGTTCTAGACCTCATTAAACTCAAAAATTGCCACCGTGAAAAAACCGGTGGTAACGATCTGCAGGAGAAAAAAAAAACAGTGTGTTTTTTTTTTTTTAGGTGTTTCATCCAAATTTGTGTGTAGAGCGTAATTGGGGCTAGGTCATGTTGAAAGGGCTGCTGTTTTCCCCCTGGGATACTTATTACAGCACAGAAGATAAGTATTAGCATCCCCCCCCCCCCCATGCCTCCATTTAGTTCAATAAGTGCAGCAATCTCTCAACGTAACACACCCAACTACCGATTAACTCGTTTAAAAATAGATCAGGTGACAGAAAGCCTCTTTAGAACCCGTCGCTGCAATTAACAACGCAGTTAGCGATGAAAAGCTGGCAGATTCTGTGACCTACATGCCGAGTGGCTCTTTCTCACGATTCACGAAATGGACTGCTACCCGCCTATTACCTTAACCAACGAACAGTGCACCACCACGCAGCAACGATGGAGCACAGCTCACTGAGAGGCTAACCGGTGTCATGCTTACTGTCTTTAGCGCAAACTACTCTCTTGGAAGAAATAAGACCACGCCGTACCAGGGCCCTTTTTTTTTTTTTTTTTTTTTTACATGAATGCCTCCCCTGTGTGCTGCCGGCGGGTTGGTACACACACACACACACACACACACACACACACTCTCCGTGGTAATAGAGAGGAGTCATCGCAATCGCGGCGGGAAGGCAAAGAAAGAAAGAAACTTGTGCCTCCTGCCAAACTGTGTGTGTGTGTTTGACACAAAAAAAGAGAGGGGAGGACATATCTGGATGCTTGTGAGTGTGGCGAGGAGTCAGACAAACAGAGCCGGTGAAAGGCTCATGAATATCTGTAATGTGTTACGCAGAGTTTGTCGAGGGGGGTGTGGGGGGTGGGGGGGGTCATGGTCAGAGAGATACGGAGAAAGTGAAAGAAAGAAAAGGGGTGTGAGGCATGTCTCTCTTTCTCTCTCTCTCTACAGAAAAGTGGTTTGGGGAGGGGGGGGGGGGGGGGGGCCTGGAGGGTGAGACACAGCAGCTTTCTGTTGACGCCTCTATCTCCACCCTCGTATCTGTTCCGGCTCCTCGTCGCACTGACTATTTTATCTGCGTGATTGTTCGTCTGCTTGTCCGACCACAAAATTGACAAGAAGAAAACAAACTGAGAGGAGAGCGTGATCAACTGGAGGGACGGTGACATGGTTCGGGTGTGTCCTTCACGCATGGTTACGGAGGCCTTTCGTGCGTGTGTGTGTTTTCGTCTGTGTTTTTGCTGCCATTTCTACCCAGTAGATCTCACAAGCACTTAAAAATAAACTATTAATCCACTCAGAATCCCAGGTTTATTCATTTAGCTTTCAAATCTGACCATAACACTAATGTCCATTGGCATAGTGAGGCCACTTATATCAAATACAGGCGGATTCTAATCGAGCGCCAAGGGGACATATTTACTTTAATTAGTACTCTCGCTATCTCTATCCCTCATCGGGCCCCTGCTTCATCCTCCACTCATCCACTCCCTTCCATCGGAGAAGGGGCTGGCGAAAGTCAGCGGAGAGAAGATAGAAGAAGACTGTGTTTCCCTCAAAAGGTCACACCCTCCCACGGCGGAGTTAAGATAGCGTTTGACCTTATCGCCCACTGCAGCGCGCTGCTGCGCCGCCACAGTCGCAGAGGGACCCACGGATAAATATAAAAACTCCCTGAGTATCCGTGTCTCCCATCAAAACAAGAGAACAAATCGGTGCAAGTGCACAGGTGTGTGCATGTGTGTGTGTGTGTGTGTGTGTGGTGGACTGGGGTGCATGCATGCGTGTATGGGTCCGAGTTTCAGACCTCAGGGTTTTCTATCACTATAACGGACAGCTTTTAACACTGTTGATGTCGAAATGGCGACCCCCCCCCCTCACCCTCCTCACCCCCTCTGCAATTTCCATAATGCAACCCCTTATTCCAGCTGCTGGACCACGAGGAGGTGAAAGAACACCTTGACGAACTGAAGCAAACCTCCTGCTGCCTTAAGGGGGGGGGGGGGTGGCTTGTCACGCCGCCGCTCCATAACCACATTCCTTTGTTAAAAATGGCGACATCAAAGAAACAGCACCCGGGAACAGGAGGGTGGCGTGTCTGAAATAACGGGTCGCACGCAGAAGCCTCCTTGGGGAGACGGGAATGGACGATGCATTGTCACGGACGTGGCTCCATCTATGCGGCGCATGAAGAGGGAGGCCGCGGAAAGGGGAACGGCGGGCGCGTGCGTATACGCTGTGTGGCTGAATAGACCCACGCGTGATAAGGAAGGACTCAGCGTAGGAGAGGGGGAAAAAGATAGAGACAAAACGACGGGCCACCATCGAATGCATGTGTTTTACACACTCACACCCAGAGACACACACACCTGTTGCTGCCCTCCTGAATAACAGCCCACTCTTTTTTGTTGTTGATAATTCCAGATCAATGATCTGCCTTTACGACTTGCTGAGGGGGAGACAGCGTAGAGGACAGGGAGGGGGGGGGGGGGTCAAAGAGGATAAAAGAATAAAGTGCGGCTGTCTGTGTCAGGCATCTCCAGGGGTGTGTACGGGTTTGTGGACTTGTCGCCGCGAAGGTCAGCCCTCTTTATGAGCAACAGAACACCACAGACCCTCCTCTCTCTCTCTCTCTCTCTCTCTCTGCCTCTCTCTCCGTCCTCCACCATCCGCTGTTGAGGGAGGCAGAGGGGGGGAGAGGACTCTGAGCATTTTGAAGAAACAATGTTGGGGAAATAGAAGTCTGTAAACCCCCCATTCATTGAAGCAAAAGCGTTTGAAAGGGTCAGACGACGTGAAGGCAGAATGTAAAGTGTGGGATGGGGGGGGAACAAATGTACAAGAAGGACAAAGAGGAGGAGGGATCGATGGGGAAAATGGGAGAAAGGTCCTCGCACCTGCAGCTACCAGCTGTGCTGTGCTCTCTCTGAATCATTGCTCCACCCGGAGAGACTGCTTAGTGTTTCATTTGGAAAACAGGGATTTATTGCCAAGGAGGGGGCTGCTACTGGCGCCGGCTCCCATTTGTTGCCGCGTGTATGTGTGTGTGTGTGTGTGTGTGTGTGTGTGCGGGAGCATTGGGAGGTGGGAGCATGGTAGCGTGCGGCGGCTTTTTGGGGAAAGGAAATTGGCTCCCTACCTGACGATCCATAAATATCAGCAATAAGAGTTCCATCCCACGCACTCTAATGTGCTGAGATTGGACGTTCCAGATGGCTTTTTTTTTTTTTTTTTTTTTACGTGTGAGTCAGGTGGAATAATTCTCCGTTGATATGATTAATAAAAGCGTTTTCCAGACAAGCCAGGGTGCACTGTATTCGCTTCACAGGACTTCTGGGGAAGTGTTTAAAACAGTTAACAGGAGCGAGGATGAGGGATGGAGCTGGATCAGCCGGTAAATTAGGCCGCGAGACGTGGAGGCCAAAGGACAGCCGCCATCAGACATCTCAACTGCGACAGATCTGACACTGTGTCTATGAAGTAGATCTATGCAAATATATATCAACGCCGAGAAATAAAGTAAATGAGTCTACGCGATGGAAGGCCTCGGTGGCGGGAGGTGCAGAGTGCATGTGTGTTCAAGAGGCGGACGGGTCCAAATCAATAAAACAGAGGGTTAAATAATTTCTTTATAGGAACTATTAGCCTGAATCATGACCGCCTTAGATCGAAGAATGATGCGGAAATGAGCCAAAGGCTTATCCAATTAAAAATGAATAATACACGGCAGAAAACATCCACTAAGCCTGCACAGGTCAAACAACAAACACCCAACGAGCGGGGTTGTTGTCTGTGCTGCCTCTTAAATCTCTGCAGAGAGAGAGAGAGAGAGAGAGAAAGAGAGAGAGAGAGAGAGAGCATGCGAGAGCAAGAGAGATAGAGAGAGGCACGACAACAACATAGTTCCCAAAATAAGCTGTTTGCCTGAATGCTGCGGGACTTTCGCATTGTTTCTGCATTCAGGAAGTAGCCTAAGCCTGGTTATGTTCAAATTAGCATATTAGCTGCCACTTAAGGCCACTTCGGTTTGAGGAGTGTCATGAGCCACGCCACGAGCCATGCCATTGTTCGGGGCACATGCCGACAACTCAAATGATGCAGTGAGTTTCCTTTTTTTTTAATCTACCTGAGTTCACAGGTCAAGAGAGCAGGAGAAGAGCAGCTCTCTGCAGCTGTGTTTTAATCTTTGCTCAGGTCATTCACGCTAAAGTGTAAAAGAGGCACGACATCAGGAAATATTGGGTGTTGCCACCTGAATCTAAGGTTTGGCAGTTGGCTTTTTCTCTTCATTTGTCTGTCAAAGTCAGATCAAACAGGCGACTGCCTCTATCACAGTGGGAATTAAGGCTGTATTAAATATCCCGAGAGAATCCACGTCCACGCACAGCGATAGAGTGAAACACCCAGAGGGACGCCACCGAGAGTGGAGCGACCAACTTAGTACTCTGTCTCTCTACCCCACCCCCCCCCCCTTCCTACCTCCACCCCTCCTCCTCTTCTTCTTTCAATCTCTCTCCTCTCTCTTCTCCTCTCATCCATCCGCCTGTTTGCTCACTCCCCCTCAACCCCCCCTCACACACACACACACACACACACACACATAAGTCCAAAGAAAAAGCTCAAGTTGGTGGCTGAGCGGAATATAGATGCGACTCGAGACAAGAGCCGTGATTTTCACGCGCACGTAGCTTACACATCCCTAAGATCTCTTTCTCAGCCCCCTCCCCATCCCCTCTGCCTCCCCCCGTCTGTTACACATTAAAATAGAGGCATTTCTAAAGTGAGATGGAAGCAGATCGCCGGACCCGACATACTCGTATTGCCCCCCACTCCCCTGCCAAACTCGGTGAGGGAGGAGGGGGGGGGGGGCGACCACGGACGGAGCTGGGCGACGCGCAGGTGACTCCGTGTGGCTGCGCGTCGTCTGCAGAGTCCGGACAAACTTGACCAGCGCGGCCAGAGCAACAACTCCGACTCAATGACTCTTGTCCAAACCTCCCGTTCGCCCCCAACCCCCCCCCCCCCCCCCTCCCTCCTCCTCCTCTCCCACCCAAAATAAAAAATAAAAAAATAACCTTAAACACACACTGACGCGTGCGCCCACACGCACACCCTGTCCCGTCCTACCTGGTGGACGAGGAAAGCCAGGAGGATGCGCGCTCCGATCTCCATGGTGTGTAGAATTTTGCTCGCGGTGTGACACGGATCTCAAGACAGGGTGATGATGCAGGCTGGGTCAGCTCTGCTCATAATTCCACTGTCCGGAGCGCCGGGGAGAAAAAGAGGGAGGGGGGGAGAGAGAGAGAGAGAGAGAGAGAGAGAGCCTTCCGCCGTGAGCCGCCAGCTGACAACTTCCTCCGAATACAACCGCAGCCAGAGCAGCAGAGCCGTGGATAGGAGAGAGGAGACCACAACGTATGAGGAGCATATAGAGGAGGGGGGGGGGGGGTGGCAGAGAGAGGGGGAGTGGCGGTGGGTGTGATAAGTGTCCGTGTTTGTCTTTGTGTGTGAGTTTTAGGGCGGGCGGGGTGGGGAGGGGGGTCACTTAGCATCAATATTAATTCATTTTCGTTGTGACCAGAATTCACGCACCCTAGATTGTCGAGTTTGGATTGATTGGCGGGCGCATGTATGAGCTTCATCGGGTTTTGAAGATGCATCAATATTTCAGGTATCGGTTGCCCCCCCACACCCCCCCTCTCAGGTGAAAGCTTTACAGCTCTTATTCCGGCATGCATTATGATCCCCAAAGTGATTTGCGTCTTATATTCAATGCATGAGCGCTTTGATGCATCCTGTGTGAGAGAGAAGCCTTGGGGTTGTCTATTGGGATGCAACATAATTACTTAACAGGATCACACAATGGCTCCAAAGGATCTTTGCTTTTTAGTGTTGCCGAGACCACCTGGGATTCAATCATGCCTTATTCCTGAATTTAATATTTTAAGCAGGAGAATATTTCTTTTTTTCATTTTTCATGAGTATTAAAATTGCTTTTCCCACCTCCAAGTTCCCCAATGAATGGTTAATTTGTGTGGATATTTTTGGTTTGCTTGCTTCAATCAAGGGCCGTTTAATCATCGTTCTCTCTCTCTCTTTCTGATGAACTGTATGCTCTACAAAATAATCGTTATGTAGGAATATGATGATCCTTTATACAGTTCATAGGTGACATTGGTCTCTCAAAAGTTTAATTAATTTATTCATTATTGGACTATAAAATCCTGAATAGGCTTATTTAATAGATAAAATGGCAATAATACTAGGACAAACGGTGACATTAAAATGTTATGTTTTAATAAACATTCCCAAACTCCAAAATTAAAATGTTTAATTCAGTACATTACATCTTGGACATTAACCATGAAGGGTCAATACACATGTTCCAGTATATTTGGGTCTAGTAATGTTTATATATATATATATTATCTTAATACAAATCCAATAAAAAAGCCCAGACAAGAATCTATAAAAATCTAATCTATAATTTATATCTATAAAGTCTTAAACTTCTGCTGCATAAAGTTCCACTGTTACCATGGGATGATAAATATGGGAACTGTAGTTCATTCTCAAGTCAATCCGACACACTGCTACCATTAATATTCCCTTATTGCCAAATGAAAATAGTCCGTTTGGTCATAAGTTCAAGTAACGTTTGTTAAAAGCTATTGCACTGTACTGCTCTGGGAATGTATTAAGTCTTTAAAAAAAGAAGGAGTATGTATTCAGGGGTGCGGTGCTTAGCACTGTTAGCAAGTCAGAGCAAGTTCTGGGGTCAATCAAACCCGCCCCGGGACCTCATTGGGTGAAATTTGCCTGTTCAACCATTATCTTTGTAGGTTCTCCATCCATCTCCAGTCACCCCCCCCCCCCACCCCTCGTGACCCTCTAGGGTTAAACGGCATAGAAGATGATTGAGTGGGAGGATATGACATTGGTGCTGAGGTAAGCAGACAGTCTTGAGAAGTTGGAATGTATTGAAAGACAGTCACACATCGTTGGCTTTGTCCTTTCAAGACAGCGAGCTTTGTGCTCAAGTGTCCTTCATGAAAAACACTCGACAGCTTCAGTCGTGCTGCACTGTAACTGACTGTGACCGCTGAGTATCCTGTTGGAAATAATCAATTAACTAGACCTCGTAATTATTAAAGTGGAGGATGGCTCATTTGAATTCAACCCTGTGGCTGATTAAAGTCCTGATGGCCTGCAACATATTTCCATGTGTAGGGTTGATTGATTTTAGTTTAAATCGTTTTCTGTTTCATCAGGTCAGACATGTCACCAGAATATTTAAACATTATTATTGTTCATTTGTCTGTTAAGGTACATAGGCCTATATTTTGCAGGCCTCCTTCTTCATGAGGTGTTGGTTTTGTCTGTTTTGTCTGGAGAGATTTTTTTGGGTGTTGGGTGTTTCCGTGTTTGTGTGTGTGTTCACCAGCCACCAGCGTTCGAGGGGGCCTGACGTCAGAGCAACGGCCAGCTGTTTTCCATCAGCATCTCCCACCTGGCGCTGCCTTCCCAATCAGGGGAGGTATTTAGGAGTGGTCCTGATAGCTAGTTCCTACTGGATTTTTACTCTTGTTCTGTACGTGAGACTGCCAGTGCTGATGGGTTATTGGGTTATATAGTATTAGTGTATTGTATTGGTCCTTACTGATAACCTGTTTTTTCTGGTATAGGCACCTTGTTTGTTTCCTCACTCCTGGATCCTAAGCACCTGCACTGTACCTGGGATTCGGCACCACAATCACCAGCTTGTTATTCTTGTCGTTATTGTCCCCCAAGAAATAAGTCCTTTGTTTTTCACGGAACTCTGTCTGCATTTTGGTCTATTTCTGTGGGTAACCCCTGACAATATTGTTCTATCTACCATACAAAACTAGCAGCTTCAGAAAGCATAACAAAAATACTAACGGCAAAGTTTCTTCAATTTCCAGAGTGAATTTGGTTAAGGCTGAAAGAACATGTATTGAGTATATGTAATTTAGTGTCCTCAGGGCTGTGCCATGTCTGCTGTTGATTGTCGTAAAGCTCATGGTAGCGGAGTAAACGGCCCTCCACCTGACTGAAAACAGATGACTGCCATGCTATGATTGTCAGATTGTCCGGCAAAAGCAATGTGCTCTCTTCTGCTGTGAGTGGTACACCACGGATAGATGCACAATGGTGCAGCGATAATGTTGTGAAATTGTACACATTTTGCTGCATGCTAGTTCGCTCCTTGCCGTGTTGATTCCATCATGCTTTCATGACACTCCCCGTCCTGTCACTTTCATATACCCTTCTTTTGCTGTCCCAAGCGTGTGCAAATGAAGCATTATGTTCATTTTTACCGATATAGAGGCTAGCTAGGTAGCATGCTAATTCCACTTTGCCGACACAGATAAAAATTGAGTCCACCTCTACAGGAATCTCCTTCAGTACAGGACACACCAACATTTTAACTTTAGAAAAGGATCAGAGTTGGAGCTAAAATAAACCCTTTCTTGCAAAAAATGGGCTTCCATCCAAAACAGTGCCTTAACCAGGGATAATTATTACTTTTTACAAGTGAGAACTATGGAGCCATCATTTGAAAAACAAATTTGAACCTGAACGTTAGTTTTGGTCTTGAACATTGAAAAGTGCAATGAAGTAAAATGTTGCAGCGTGCCACAGTGGAAACGCCGCCGGCGTTCAGACTCCAGCGGCCGCCACGTGCCGCCCTCGCAGGCAGCGTTGTCCGGGTGCAACTGTGATGTGCGCTCAGCCCAGAGCCGAATAATCCCAAATTTTCATTGTGTTTGAAAGAGCCACCCCGAAAAAGAGAGCATGGTGAATGATGGTGATGGTTTACACATCAACCCTACCTGACACCACAGAGTGTTGTTTAATGAGCACACACACCTTTTCTCATTCCGGGCCCAAAGGTCAGACGTCTAAAAAAGTAGCCCATCAGTCTTTCTTTGGGGGCAGAGCTGTCGACGAGCACACTTAATCTTCATGCAAAGTATCCTTAACCTCCAACACAGACAAATAATACAGACTGAAACGGACAAATGAGTCTGCTGCGCATAGGAAAAGCAGAGGAACTCAGAGATAATGGAAACATTCAGAGCTTCCTGCCACACTCCCCTTTGCTCCCCGGTCACAAGGCGGTATATGATGCAGTCACACATTTTTGAATGAATCCATCTTGAGTAGAGGAAAGGAAAAAGGTTAGCTTTAAAAAAAAAAGTCTGGTGAGGGTTTCAGGGTATCTCTCAGTGCCTTTGTTTTCTTGATGCATGTGAAAAATGAGGCCATGAATTGTTTTGACGCCTGAGGAATTGCTTTTCCGGCCATTTTCATTTATCAGTGAAGTAAAGACGTTGCGTACATATTAGCAATGGCTGCCTGGTAGAAAGCACACGAGGGCTGCCGTTGAGGAACCAGTGCTTTTCGCCAGAGAGGAAGATGACTTAAATAATCAAGTAGGATGACATGGGTGGCTGTCAGACAGTTCCTAACATTCCCTGGCCCGTATTTCAAAATCACCCCAAGATTCTCGATTTTGGGAATTGCAGAGAGAAAAATATCTCCAGTCCGTAAGCCGTGAGGCTGAGTGGAATCGTCAAATCATAACAGAAACGTCTGTTGGGTGGCACAGGAAGACTGGGCCTGGCTCAAACAGTTTGACAGATTTTAGGCTGAACTTAATTGGTCCCAAATGCTCATGACTCGGTTTGTGAACACAAAAAAATGAGGGAATCTTAATTACCACATTTCTGACAGCGTTATCTTTTAGGAAAACAAATTGATGCAATGATCTTTAGTCTTTTCCACTATTTTCCTTCTCGGGTACTTTCAGAATTTGGATGCTCTTATGGAGATAAGAGCTGCACTGTTGAGTAATTAAAAGAAGATATCAAGAATAGTTTATGCCATGAACAGTCATCAATCTTTGCGTTACTGATGAAGACAACCAACAGACAGGCGGCAACGTTCCCATTTACCATAAAGTTTTTAGCACAAGGGGAATTTAAGCCCCCCGTCATTCCCTCAAAGCCAAAAGGTGTGTGTGGGACGTATGCCCCATATAAGGTCCTTTGTAGTATGCCGTGTGACACCAAACCCTGCGTGTCATCTTCTCCCTCTCCTTTCTCTTATCCTGCATGCTGCACTGCAACAAAGAAGCAGAAAAGAACTACCTTTGAAAAAACAACAGTTAAACTAAAAGTCTATTCCTCATCAGCTACCTGCTTTCAAGTTTATGGACTGTGACTTTCAGAGGATAGTTTGAAAAGGTTGTTGTCACAAATCAAAGCAGCAAAGCCCTGGTAAATGAAATGATCATTTGAAAAAATGGTGTGACGTGTAGCAAAAGAAGCAAGATGTTTCCCCTGGGATTATTACTATCTGTCTGTGGTGTCATTTCCTGTGAATAAATATATATATATATATATATATATATATATATATATACACTCGGGGCAAAGAAAGTTGAAGGAGGATTGGAAGGGCTTGCCAATACAAACTCTCTGTGGTCCATGAACTGTACCACAATGTAACCATGTATACATGTTTCCAATTATTCCGATTCATTAGGGCAATCAGCCGCAACAACAACATGAACACACTGGGGACATGAGGAAGCAATTAGGTCCATTTATCTGATTTAGGCCACAAATCTCTCTCTCTCTCTCTCTCTCTCTCTCAAAATGGTCTTCTTAGCCTTGGAGCATGACGATGGTAAGCATGTTACTTGTGTATTTTTTTAAGTCCAGTAGGTACATTTTCTTACAGAATACCATGTTTGATCCCTCACGCTCATTGATAAGTAAGGCCACTAGATGGGGCAGAAGTTTATACCAGGATGAGAAATCTTTCATCTGGCTCACCTGAACGAATATCTCTAACTCAAAGGCAAAATGGCAGAACGATCGGCAGAAACACACTGTTCCAATTCGTTTTGAAATTGCAGGAAAAGGCTCCTCTTCTTTTTCAAAACCTCTAAATATAAGTCGCAAATGCCGGAGCTTCACTTCCATATGAAGAGGCCCACACCGGGTAAACCACCGCTACTAGAAGCTTCTAACCGCACGACAAATACAGGATTCTTGTTACATCTAGAGATATGCAGTGAATTTAAAATGTATTGACCAATGTAAAGTTGAGGTTTGAAAACAGTCCTTAGTGTATATTTCGTATGCTTTAGTGGTTAGCACAACTAAACGTGAAAAAGACCACTACCAAAAGACACCACAATTAAAGCGTGTCGTGAAAAAACAGACTGAACAACAATGGTTGGCTTTAATAATTCTCTTGTAAGAATCTTTTCCAGAGAGTGGGGGCTGCTCAGGCAGAAGATAACCGCTTGTGGTTTTGGAATGAGATGAACACAAATCAGGATCATGCTTTATTTGCAGCAGGCTGCATAAGGTGCTAAAACATATAGGTTTCAATCATTCTAAAATTTCTAATCATACATACTGCCTGCCTCAAATACAATTGTATCCAACTGTGAATTTGTTTTGAAAGCAGGCTACAAAACGAGAAATATGAATATTATCAGTAATCGCTGATGCAGGCGATTCTTAATCGCTGTCTACAGGTGGTCTCTGGAAACAGTAGTAAATAGTAATTTAGAAAAGAATTTGTGTATTTTCACACCACACCTCAAAATAAAAATCTTGCACTCATTTAAATCCGGGACGGGAGCCAGAGCAGATGAAAACTAGCCAGCGATTGACTGAACTCGGCCCCATCGTGATAAACTATTGTTATAGTCCAGAATAAATTGGCCTCATCGCCATTATTCATGAAATCAATCAAAGCATTTTATTATGATTAAACATCAATTCATAAATCCTCGCTCGTGTGCAGCTTTGCATGCTCGGGTTTGTCATTATCACACATCCCAAAAACCAGCAATCACAACACTCCAATTAGACAATTTTGTTCCATTTTCAAGTGTCCAAACTCGTAGCGGGAAAAGATGAAAAAATTGGATGGTTCTGGACAGGTTTTCCAAACATGTTACTTCTTATTCCTGCTTGAATGTGGTGCACTGTCAAAGAGAGATTCTTTGCAATTTTTACTAGCACCTTTTTAGCTACCAGTCAACATTTGGCCATTGGGTCCTAAGCAAAGTCGCCTTAGGCTTAGCTTCTGCCACCCACTATTTCACAAGGGTCTACAAATAAAATTAAAAAAACAGATTTTAACCCAGTAGACTGCTGCTCGTTCCCATGTGAAACAAAAAGTCAAAGAGGTCTAATTGTTGTTTGTCACGTAACTTGTTGTTGGGAAAACGAGTTTCTTTACCCAAACTCAGCAGTTTGATGCCTGGGTTACAACACATTCTGGCGTCTTTCACGCTGCGCCGTGTGGTGACAAGTAGGTTGTCGGCAGCAGCTGTATTCGCTCCCACGTTGTCCATTCAGTGCTTATTTAAGAGTTCTTTGTGTCCTAGAAGCTCACTGTGGTATGGCTGCATGCTGCTCTCTACTTCCTGCACTCAATGTCCACCGCTGGTAACTCTCGTGGTAGCGTCGATCCCTCCGACCTACGCAGACTGTCCGAAACGGCCGGACCGGTATGTAGCACGGTGGCTTTAGCTCCCTCCTCCAGCTATGGTAAGGTTTTCATGTCTGTATGTATTGCAGGGCCAAGGATCACTGAGCAGCAGCACTACAACAGCTAACCTGCCAAAGACCACTGCTGCTTTGCCTTGAGCTAGAATCAACTTGTTTGGGTCTGCTTTGCCTTTGACTAAAGTTCACCTCCTCTGGGTTGGTTTTGTCTTTGGCCTCCCCACATTGTTCATTTTGCCTGCTTCGCTGTGGGCTTCTTAACTGTCAAGACCTATTTTAACTGTGCAAGAGACGGGCCGTGCTTATTTGTTTGGATCATTTTGTTATTTTCCTTGTATTGTCATTTCGTTAAGCAGTTTGTCTGTTTTATTAGTAGTTTCTCTTTAAATTCTTTCTTTTCTCTCCGTATTTGTCTTGGTTTAGTTTCTTATTTTTACCCTGTTGCTCTCATCTCCCCCCCATTCAGGTGCGGAGTCTGCGGTGGTGGATTGTGTCCCAGGTGGTGGTGTCCCTCTTGTTATGTTTTTTGCACGTTGTTTGTTTGCTTTGATTTTAGTTGTTTCACGTGTGGTGCTCCTTGGGCCCCCTTTTCTTTGAGCAGTCCATCGTAAGCCTCAGCCCTGATTGGTTTGCCCGTCCCAGAGGTTTTTTACGCTTTTTTTTTTAACAGGGAATTGACTTTAATAAAAATTACATTCTGTATTCTAGATTGCCCCTCTGCTTCATTTGCGACGAACCCGAGTGACTCCCCCCTTATTTGGGTTGAAGATTTAAAACAATTCCCTGGGTGAAATTCTCAGGGTGGTGTTTGGCAAATATTTGAATATTTAAACTGCCCTCACCCATACATCACGCCTTGTGTCGCTACACATTTCAGACTTTTTTCGCCTTGAATGGTTTATTTAACTCTGCAGGCCTTTCTATTTTTCATTCTTAAACCTACAAGAAGGATTCCCTATTTGTTTGACTGCCATATATTTAGACCCTTTTTGTGATGGATTTTCAAGATCCCAAGAGGATCGTTTCTAATGACTTTGGGGATCCCTTAACCTTCCATCTAGTGCTTCCATTAACTAAAAATTCCCCCTGACTCCGGCTATAAATCTGGCTCAATAGAGTCGTGACAGTGTATGATTAGTTCAAAAACTGTAATTGAGATCAAAATGAAGGCTGAGTTCAAACATGGGCGGTATCCGAGTAAGAGGTGCGAAGGAGCCCTGGGCCCCCCTTTAGTCGAGGGCTTGGACCAATTTGACGTTGATGGTGGTTTGAAGCCTTTGCAACGGTCTCTAGTTCTTTGTTGGATCTTGTTTACAAGTATATGTCTGACATGGGAAAGGCTGTAAGAATGGACAAACTGTCGGTTGTTTCGTCATGTGTAGTCACGACTGCTGCTCATGACTGATGAGAGGACAAAATACTTTTAGTTGCGTTCTCATCAAGTCATTGGCACCCCCCAAATGATGTACAGGTAATGAATGTGCTGTAGACGGATACAACTGGAAAGTTTAATGATCAATCTCCATCCCACTCATTAAAAAAGGTTCTTCTGTAATCTAATGCATTAGTCTTTTCATTCGGTGTTTGAGTAATTACGGGCTGTTGAGTACTGAGATGGCTTCTTAACGGAGGTTTAAACTGTCAACTGTTGCAGGAATAATTTAAAAATTGATTTAATAAACTCTTTACAGCTGACTGGATAATACAGACATTCACACTCACAAACACATGGTGGGTGGTTTGTGTTTGCACGTCTTGGTTTGAGCCCAATAATTCACTGAGTTTGTGTAAAGTTTGGGGTGGCCAAACCTCAGCAGCAAAGGCCAGCGGGGGTTTGAGTAATAAACTCATATCAACACTAGAAGTCGGGCAAATAAAGTGTGTGGGGGGGGGGGGGGGGGAGAATTCTACACGGTTTGGATGAATAGGTTATGGTTCCGGGTTTGTTGCCCCTTGACACGTTATCGCGTCTTCCGCCGGGTGCTTAACGGTCTGTTTTGAATGTGAGATAGTCGTGCGACTCACCTGCAGTCACGAAATAAGTTAGGCACGTTATTTACGCAAAATGGTCTGGTCTGGTGTAAACACCTTAAATGCATGTCATATTTATTTTTTGTCTCCTTCTCAAAGTAATCTAAGAAAGGCAAACTGGCATTTTCATTCACTGATTTCACCTTCTCAAATGATGATACTTCCCACAATCCTTTCTACGTATCTGTTACGTTACTGCCCTAAAATATGTCAGCTGTTTATTAGATGCCATTGTGATATAACATGTGGGAGATTAAATAAGTAATTTTCCTTTTGCTCTGTCTAACTTAATATCTGCAGTGAAATCCAGATGAATTTTATTCATTGTCAACTATTCATGACTCAAGACGTGTTCTTTAACAACAAGCATCACTTTCCCGGCATTTCGTTTTTTTGGCAGACAAGTCAAACAAGAGTAAAAGATGGGGATATACGTGGTTTCCTAAAATGAACTTTCATGGACACAGTGGCGGCTGGTGGATTTTTTTTTTTTTTTGGTAGGGCCAGCAAATCAGTTTCAGTATGTAACATCCCAGTATGATTCAATGCAAAAAAAGGTATCAAACACGCATTCAACAGTTTAACATAATGAGCCTATAGACCAACTAGATTATCATGAAAAATACAGAGGGAGAAGACAACTTCTGATTCTTTTTTTCTCTTTTATACACCCATAAGAGCAGCCACCTCACATGTGATTAACAAATTAGTGTACACACAAATTAGTCTAAACACAATGGTATCTTTGCGTAGAAAAGCACACACAGACTGTAAATTCCATCAAGATAGAAGTCTGCAGCGAGAAGGTTTCTTATTTGCTGACTGGATTGTCATTCAGTGGTGTTGATGGATTAATTGCCCTAATCAACAAATTAATAAGGATCTTACAGTCCGGTTAACAGGCAAAGTGTCAGAACAGAAAACACATTTTGTGATGCTTGAAGTCAGGTTGATAGCTATCCCCTTTTCATCAGACACTGAATTAAAAACCACTCAGACTCTCCAATAAGCCACAGGTAACGTCTGACATATTCATATTTCAGCAACAGTATTACTTGATGTCAGTATTTCTGCTCTGCTCTTTTAGATAGTTGCATCCTGTCTGTGATGGTGTGTTCAGAATCACAGATCAGCCACAGATAGACCCCAGGTGATGCTCAACCAACTGCACTTTTGGCCTCAAGCTAATCAAAAGCCTTTCTGCAAGACATTATTTCCATAACATTTTTATTTTCTAATTTTATATTTTGGTTTTAAAATATTGCCTGTGGCCACTATTCTAAATTCAATTTGGTGTTGTTAAGCCCAACAAACTATGGACAGCAGATTTCATTCTTTTCTCTAGGAAAGAGAAAAATGAATTAGGGAACTTCTGTCAAGTTGTCCGACGCTCGTTGTTGGCCACTCCTAGGATAGCATGCCATTGCAGCATTTTTAAGCGTGTAGTGGCAGCAGGATTAAGATACTGGGATTGCCATGCAATGGCAACTTTCGAGGCTGCTTGAATTGATATGCCTTTGATCCACTGCTGTCAGACAATCTGGACATTTACGGGAATATGGGCAGGGGCCATACAATCTATCTGAAGTCTGTCATTTATAATGAGTTCATTCAGTTAATGGGAGAAAAGGTATTGCATGCCAATGTCAAAGAAGGTAAAGATGGCATAGATCTCTCCAACATTGTTGACTCAAGACCAAATGTCATTTATTTGATCATCGGCTGGCCTTTTTAATTCAATATGTCCAAAAGAAGAGTGGGGAGCCTGTTGAAAGGTTTTTAGAATACGCACTTGGTCACATGGTCACAGAGCATGAGCATATGGAGACAACACTCAAATCTGCTTTAAAATCATTTATATATATTAAGTTATGACGGTTTCAGTAATATGGGTGGTAATTATTCCGCATTTCACGCAGATGAAGCCAAAGTACCACCATTGTGGAAAAAACAGTGTACTTTAAAAGAAAAAATAGTGCATTTATTTATGTAATTATCTGGGTTTCCTCCATGCGGTAGGTAGCTGGATTTAGGCAGGATTCTTCAACGGATGGACAAAAGGGATTTCCAGTGAGATAAATGGCTGCATCAAACAGAAGATAACCGGAAGGCTGGAAACCTGATAACTGTAGTCAAAGAAAAACAGCGCAATAGGCAAAACCCACAATTTTCAAGACAGGTAGCGCAATTCACCATAAAGCAAACAAACCTTCTGACAATGTCAGGAAGACTGAACTGGGCTTTTATTAAGCAGGGAGACTAGATGGGTTGATTGCAGCTGACCAAGAAACCACAGCGAGCTCCAGGCGACACAAACAGGAACATAGAAAAACACAAACTCAGGAGCACAATGGAGAAGGAGAAAAATAAGATCTTAACAATCATGTTCAGTACATCCTGTCTATTTAGTTGGTGCATATATACTCGCATGTTACCGAAAAGCTGTTTCAGTTTTGGCCTTCATTCAAAGCCTAAACGATTTATTTCAAGCTTCGCAACAGCAAAGGGAGGCTTTGACAACCCACCTTACCAAGTGCAGTTGAGGTCTGACGCCAAAGAGTTTTTATGTCACAGGGCTCTGGGATTTCAATAGGAAGCTATCGAAGATGCGTTGGATGAAAGCATCCATTGGTGATGGAAAATCCAAAGCTGCGTGATATAAAGTGTGTCAACTAAAAACAGTAATGGGTGCCCTTGAAAATGCATTAATGACTGCAGTCTGTAAGGACCTTCTTGATACAAATTAATTAAAGTGGCAAATTTATTCATGCTACGTGTTTTGTAACATTCTCATATACAATTTCCGAACAAAGTTGACAATTTCTAAGGCTATGAAAGAGACCAAAACTCTAAGAGCAAACAATGGATACAAGGACACGGACTGAAGAATGTCATGTTTTGACAGTCTGCAGGTTGTGCAATGCTCACAACGCAATTAGTTATTGATTGTAACAGGAATGTACAGTAGAGTTTTTTTGAGTGTCAACGGACATCGGAGAGCAATATGAAGCATTTGTTGTGCAGAGAAATCGTTGACGGTTTATCTCAAAGGTGAAAAACAAACAGTAATGGACATGCTGAAGACGCTCAGAGGCTTAAGAGATGTTTTGCCTTACTGACATTTACCTTTGTGTGTGTCCAAGCCATTGTGTGCCTTTAACCTCACTATGGCTACAAGTCCCGCGATCTCCTCTGCTCATGCGATACGTCATTTGCCTGTGTTGTTTGCGCGCCACGTGCTCCGCGGTTCTCCTCCGCCTGCCTCCAGACACCTCCCATGGCCTTGCCCCTGATTGATGCACAGCTGCTGACAATCCAGCTGATTACCACCTGCAGGTTGACACACCGGATCCTGATCCCGCTAATCACCTCCTGGCAGTATATCAACTCGGTTCCTGCAGCCTCCGGGTCGCCGCGCGGTGGCTAATTCGCCGACCAGCCTGCACGCGCCGGTCCAGAGCAGCCCGCTGTCCGGATTCAAGTCAGTATGCCGTACCTGGTTTTTGTCTGGTGGTTGCTATGCAGTCCTTTACCAAACTCCTGTCGCAAAAGATGAGGAGAAAACACTTTGTTAAAGACTACTCTATATTGAGTAGTCGCTGTAGTCTGGAGGCTGTTGTTCTTGAAATCAAATTATTGATCCACTTAAGAACTTAAAAAGCACTAAATATTTTAAATAATTTATTTACAATTTAGTCAACGTCAACCCGTAGTCTGCGCCTTGAGAGAGAGCCGCAGTAGTGTTTCCGCACCGCGTGTGGTTTATGTGCACTTTGTGTGGTGTATATGTTAGTCATCGAGCCCGTAGTTCACTCTGTACGTTTTGAGAGGCATTTGTGAGATAGAGAGCTTAAAGCTGATACAGTAGCTGTGTTCAGGGTGAATCTGAGAAATAACGGCCTTGGGAGACGTCCCAGGGCCACTCCTGTTGTTGTGTGATGTATGGAGAGAAGAGTCAAAGAGAGGTGTAGGGAAGGTAGAGCGGAGGAAAGGAGAGGAAAACGCATTAAGGAGCAGAAGAAAATTAGGTGTTAATGGCGAGGAGAAGAAAATGAAAAGAGGTTGAGGTGAGGAAGAGTAAAGTGAAGAGAATAAAATTAGAAAGAGCAGAACACGTTTGCTCTAATTGCCGCAACTGAACATATGCCTGTGCTTTGGGGTAAAGACCAGTTGGATTATAATTTTATCTTTTTAGAAAGCAGACTTTTTGCTTGAACACCCTCCCCCAGCATTGCATGACCCACTCTTACTCACGCATGGTCAGGAGTTTTTAAATGTACTTATAAGTGAGTTTGAATGTGTAAGTAATCCGCAAAGAAATGTACAAATAATGAACGGAAGAGCATTTGCAGAGGGTGTGGAGTCCCTCTATGTGCCAGCCCAAGCTGAACACAAATGACTCCATTCTTATTCTGTTACACTCTATGATTTATTTACAAATAGACACAATGAGTTTACTACATCTATTGCCAGCCACTTAATCGGGCAATGATGAGGTCAGTCCCTGATCAGATTCTCTATGCACTCGGATTAAATTTGTAGACATGTGGAATACCCTGCAACGCTTGAATGCCCAAATCCATTTGGTGCCTGTGAAGAGGAAACATTTCACTTTAAACAGCTAAATCAGGTGGTTGTTCTGGAGTAAGGGATGTCTGAGAAGCACAAATGTTTCGAAGCGTCTATGTCTGTCGATTTGCATGCTTGTCTTTCGAATTAAACCCAACATGGCTCTAATTAAAATGAATAAATGCTGCCTCAGCAGCATCGCAGTTCAAGATAATGCGCGTTGTGTCAACTGCAGAGGTATTTATTTTTTTCAATCCAGTTTTCAAGCTTCTTCTCCAGTTCAAACAGGTCCATACATTGCAGATAAGCCACCCAATAATGAAAATCGAGCCTGAAAAGAAACGTATGAATATCATACACAAGACACTGTCTTTTTAGCTGCATACCACACAATTCAGTTTGGCAGAAAATAGTTAGCCTATTAAGCTTTGCGCTTACCTTTTTAATACACTATAGCTCTTCTGGGGCTTTTTTTCGCCTTGTGAGTCTGCGTGTCGTCATGACCAAATTTGGAGATGGAGACTCCCGCTGTAACAGAAGCTATTACAGAGGATGTTTTCACTACTGCTTCAGGTGTTTATCTTCCAGTCTTTTTCAAACACAATTCTGTAGGTTCAAACCGAAGGCTGAGTTTGAAATGGAGTTCGGTTTAATCGTGCTGGAAGAAAGGGGGGAAGGAAGTGATGAAGGGGATGGACACCAGTATGTTTGCATTGTTTACGTGGATAAGAATAATGAGTAATCGTCCTCATAACTAAACTTGCAATCACACAACAACAAGCACCTCCACCACTGGAGCCAACGCCCGGATCACACTGGCCTTCAAACTTCATTTTGCTCCCAACTGCATGCCCGTTAAGTGACTGCATCTTATACAGTTGCAATGCTATCGTAGTAGACACATCCGTCCACACACACAGAATAAGGTGTATACATTTGGCTAAGGTGGAAAATCCCCACATGATGATACTCAAAAGGTGACAACAATCCCAGCTGCACTGTCCTGGCTGATAACAAAAAGGACAAATACTTTGATTAAAGCAGATATGTTGGTTTTGTCAGTTATTGTAAAAAAAAGTGCACAGGAAGATCAACCTGAGTCTGTTTGCTTAGGACCTTACCTCCGAAGTTCGAGGCAGCCCCATTCATTTTTTCGCTATAACATGAAAAAACATCTTTTTAGATTTTTTTTTTTTTTAGAACAGACATTTTCGACTTACTGGTAATAAATCACACAGGCCAAGTCTGCCTCTTAGCAAGGATTAAACATGTTCACTGTGATAAATCGCCTACCCCCAGAAGAAATTACATCCTGATGCTATTTAGGGTTGAATTGAAACCAGTGACTGTATAGAAAATACAGTGGGATTAAGAAATTATTGGAAATGGGCTAAATGCCTTTTTGTTCTTAAGAAGGTACTGTGTCAGATTACTTTCGACAACTCCTCTTTTGATTAAATCAATTTGAAGATCTTAAAATGGACCCCCAATTATTGACCTTTGTGTGAGGTCGCAGGCTTCCGAACCAAACTGCTCTCCCTTGTATTTATTCATTCTCGTTCTTAGAGAATGTTAGAATACCTCTTCAGCCATGGTTCTTCCCTTCTAGTTCAATAGAAATGATCTATAACAATGTCTGTTACATATTCTGCTTTATTTAGGCAATTCATGGTGAGCTCACATGTACTCGGTATATTTGATGGTAGATTAGTTTTCTGTCTTAGTTTTAATGAGTGCAAATTGTCCTCTGGCGCAAAAACTCTTCTCTTCACCTTTTCATACTTTTCCTGTCAATGCAGTCAGAGCTGTTCACTCCGTGCAACTGCTGTGAATTCAACCTTATGTGAACCTGACTGGTAGTAAGGGACAAATAATTGCAGTGAAACTGACTCTTTGTGTGTCTTACAAGCCTTAAATGATTAGTTGCAGAATCTTCTCTCTCTGAAGCACAGAGGAGTCGATTTCAGTTGGCATTCATGCAGGACTATGAATATGCTTCTAGTTTCTATCCTGAGCAGGAGTCCACACAAAATAGTTGAGGAATGGCTATTTCAATGTAGGGAGTTACTGGTTCTCAGAGTATGGAACATTGTCTGAAATTATAAGTGTGGTATCACAAACCATGTTTTTGTTATTGTTGTTCCCTTTTCCACTAATATTAATAAATAATAATTGTCTCCTGTGTTTGTTTGACTCACCCCCTCCCCTCCCACTCACTCTCAGTGGACTTGTTTGTTTTATGATTACTACTTGTCCCACTTGTTAGCACACCACATACCTTTTCATAACTCTTCCCTTGATCTTGAATACAAATTGTTTTGCCTGGCGACTGGTCTGCCGCAGAACAGCTGCTTGTGCATGATCGAGTACAAGTCCAAGATGGCATTCAGTCCAACAAATAAAGACGAGAATGACCTATTCTAGGACGTGCTATAAAGTTTGCTGCAAACTATTTGTTCAAAACGTTAAATGATTTGGACATGAACAACTTGTGAGATACAAACGTTGGACGTTGGAGATTTTTTTTCTATCGATTGAAATAAAACGTTTTGGCTATAAGTGGGTGCTTATGCTTGCCTCTAGCATTTGGTGTGGACTTAAAATGGTACAAGCAGACTGAAAAAGACAATATGACAGATCAACAAAAAAAAACAGAAGGTACCAACATTTCACATATTTTTTCTTGTGAGACTTATTTTCTATCTTTGCTTTGCCATTCCAGTTTCCTCTGCCTATACTCCCCTTCTCCATCTGGTCTGTGCGTAAATAGTTTGCTTAGTTTATTTTCTGTCAAGATAAAGAACATTCATGACCATGTTTAAAGATGACTAATATAGCAAAGAGGGACTAGAGAGGTGCATACAATTAGTAACAGAAGGAAGCATGAGGCATGCATGAATATCGCTCCTTTCTCTTTTCAGCTTTGCTGTCTCAATCTTTCCGAAAGCTCATGTGTGCGTGAAATGAAGCCTGTGTTGGGTGTCAGCCTCGCCTCATACGTTCTATTCTCATTGTGGAAGAGAAAGTTGAGAGAAACTCAAAGAAATCACAGCGCTCTGGCCTATTAGGGTCTCTTAGCATTCGGCTCAGTGGCAGCGCTGGCTGTGAAGCCTCGTCTCGACGTCAATTCATAAGGTCCTGAAGAGACATTGCTTGCTATAAAAAAATGATATAATCACAAACAAATTGTTTTAACTCTTGCAGATAAAAAAAGAGAGCCGTAAACTTATTGTTTTGATTTGAACTTCCTTTTGCAAGTTGATATGACAACGCTGGCCATACAGGACGGCCGAACTGGTAGGTAATTCTTGTAAACACAGGCAATTGAGAAAGTGTACTCCCGTGAATGTACACCACATCAACACTCATCCCAAAAGTGCTCTTGTATCTGTCTAAATTGGTCTTGACATGTACAGTTTTTTGGGTGGTCGGAGGACAAGAACAGTGCTGTAATATACAACCATGTGTGCAGTCCATTTACCAGTTGTATTAATTAATTACATCATACCAGCATATGTGGCATTTTTCAAACAAAATCTGCAAGTGCTCAGTTCCCCCCCCCCCCCCCCCGAAACAATTGCTGTGTATTTCTACTGTGCACGGTGTGTCTGCACAGTAGTGGATGGTTAACCAGGCGAGCCTTGAAGCGCGTCAGTCTCTGTTCCTGTTCACAACCCTGAAAACAACCAAGCGCCGTACTTCAGAGTCCTTGAGATAATTGCGACACGGTGAAGTTAAACTGCAAACGACAGAAATGATGATGAATGGGGGGCTGCACTAATAGAAAAGACTACTCTGAAGGATATAAAAATGATTGACAGTGAAAAATAAAGGCTGGCAAAATGAATGGGCATTAATTGATCTCAAGCCGACAGAGTTCAGAGAGAGAGGGCGAGCAGTCAGCGCGGGGGATATAAGGAAAATAATCTTATCGTACTTAGAAGTTATAAATGGGATCATGAATCAAACTGATTCCCAGTATTTTAGCACATAATAATGCAGAAAAGAGGACATTTAAAACAAAGTGGTGCATTGGTGGAGAATGTGATTTACTTCAAATTTTCTTTCTTTTTGTATAGTTTTTTTTTTTTTTCCATGCTTGGATATTAGTCAGATGATCAGTACAGCACAGTGCCTGCTACGTTCCTGTTTGTCATTGCATTCATCTGTTCCCTTTCTGATTTGTCTAGATGACGAGATAGACGGGAGGCAATTATGATGCTGTTTGCTGCATTACACCCAGGAAATCCAGTTGGAATTATATTCCTCAGATAAATACAGTGCATGTATGCACATCACCATTTATATTAACCATGTCTCAGCATGAATTCTGTGTTTGCTTAGATACTGGCTTGTGCTGAGATTCAAATCTGCAAGAAATCTATCCTGTCACATTATAGAGCTCTCCTACAGTGAAACCTGGATCCCTCTTTCATTCGCACTTCCCACACATTCACACATTTTCCACCGCATTTCCTGCTTTTGTTTTATTGTTGTAGCTCCACTCAATACCTATGTGTTCAAGTCACATTCGTGATGTTTTCTATATAGGGTTCATGTAGCTGCTTCTTGGGTCGCAATTAACTCACTTAAAACTGGCGTTACAGAGAAATCCGCAGTGACACCTCCTCCTAAATGGCACAATTAACTTCATAATGGCGTGTTGCGACTGAATAGTTGAGGGCAAAACAGCCTGGGCAAAGGGAAGGATAAGAAGCATATCCTTATCTTAAAGACTTTGCCTGACTGGATAAACACAAAGCACCCACGGGGAGAGTTCAATAATTAGATCAATTAAGCCAGCCGGTAGCCGGTAATCAGATGCACAAAGAGCCGGCTCACAAAAGAGTTCTTTCAGGATGTGAAATAAAGGGGGCAAGTGAACCTGCAGCTCACATTGTGCTGATTGGCGAGCAGCAAATAATAGACTAATGTGCAGCCAAAACACGCACACTTTCTGAATGTCGGAAGTGCTCCGTATAGGAGACAAGCACCATGATGTTTGTGTGGTGGAAAAAAAACACTTAAGACTCTTCTGCACTGGTGTCAAAGTTAACCAAGCCTTCCATTTACACACATTTCCTGCTTTTATTAAGCAGCGAAGGAAATCGTTATAATCATGCAAACCTCAATTCCTCCGTTGTCTCCATCAACATCTGTATTGACTGCAATGGCTCGATCACTCTATCCCTTCTCTCTCGCCACAGCACATATGCTATGATTTTAATGGGAGACACAATATACACAGAAGTAAGTGAACACAGGCCTTATTAAATCATTTAAGAAACGAACGGAACCCCTTGACAATAATCTGGCTCCCAGATTTGGAGACCGGAACCCTCAATACCACAAAAGTGGGTCTTATGTAATATTTCCCATTTGCTGTTGCTGGATTTTATTCCTTGGCATCTTCCACTTACAGGCGTTCTGTCGCCTTTTGATCCCCCTCAAGAAGGAAAGAATAAGCCGAGCTGAACTAGTTCCCGCTCAACAGTTGCCCCCAGGCCAAGACAACCAAAAATATGCATGTAAGAGACAGTGTAGGCCATGCTGCAACAACATCGCATAGACAGCTGGCATTGGCTAAACTCCCTTCACAGTACCACTGGAGATCTGAAAAGGGCTCAGCTAATTCATTATTTCTTCAGTGGAGGAAAAATATGATTGCAACACATCCTTTGGGTGCAATCTGATGTTTTTTTCAGCTGTTAATATTTTACTTTAGGCTAATGATGTGTGCTCTCCTCTCTTTATAAAAACCCAATTCACATGGATCATGGGAAGCTGCAGTTCATATGTTTTGAGTTTATTCACATTTTTTTCATCCTCAACTCGTTAAATACTTCCATTTTGGTCTCTAAATGAAAAATGTAGTTTAGTTAGTTGTTAAGGTTCAGCTGTAGGCAACAATGGTCTTTTTAGTTTTAGGAAAAGATGTGGTTGGGGGTTTGTTTTAAGTAAAACAAATATGCTACGTACGAGGTTCTGTTGGCCGACAGTTGAAAGCAACACTTTGTAGACCAAATGAGTGTGTGTCTGTCTATGTCAAAGGCCACTTCCCATTCATCATCTTTGAATCTAAACATCTCATTCAAACAAGTCACACAACAATGCACGTGGACTTTTTTTTGCATTTACTCTCTTCTTTGCAACACAGGGATAGAACATAATCGCTGCCATGACGGTTCATGCATGAGTCAAATTCAAAATTGCAGGTTGCTTTTACCACTTTTACTCACAGCTTTCGTTAATATAACGGGTGGGTGAGAGTCAAAGACAGTGTCCAACTTTGTAAGTAACAGTGAATGCAGGGGGATATTTGGAAAAAGAACTGAGGTCTATACAGGTTGCGCTGTCAGATTCACTGACTTGATACAAGTAAAGTTGGAGAACCTTTATAAGTTAGAGGGTTTCAAGAATCATCAGCTGTTCCCACTGACAGCATAAAATGCTCAAACTAAACTTATTTGCACATACACGCAAGTTGATCCACAGATGGACATGTGGCTGCACATATTTCTTTGCACACAAGCAGATACACATTGCAAAGTTACATTCCACACAAAATTAAAACCTAGAGTGAGAATTTGTTTTGCCCATTAATTTTCTGTAGGATATAGGACCCCAGAGTGCCATGCTGTGATATCAGTTAATGTTACTAGTAAAGAAATTTGGCAATATTTTACATAACCAGAAAGACATTTTGTATTTGTATTTTCTGAATTGCCTGATCCCACTGGATACGACTTGACCCACGCAGAAATGATCAACCGCTTTCTTAGCCACTTACAGGCCAAAATTGGTAGAGCGTAAATGGAGGATTGGCTTTCAAATTTGGCCCCTCACCCCCCTAACAGGATGGAGTACAAGCCGGTCTCATTTGCAATGTGCAGCAAAATGTGCGAGACAGGAAAGTCCATTCCAGAGCGTGGCATTAAATTGATTTTTCAAGCCAAAATTAAATCAAACTTCATTTGAAAGTGTACATGAACACCTTTTAAATTTTACAAGGCAAACTATCATATCTATGTATGTTGAATTTCAATGTGTTTTTATAATGACCCAACCACAAAATAGACAGTCAAAAGTGTGTCTGGCTTTCATCTCTTCTCAAAACCACATAAAGACAATTGTTTTTGTAGATACAGTGTATGCTCCTTCTCAGTTCAATATTTACATATTTTTATATCATCCTAAATGACAGCTCTCAACAAGACGCAGTTTTGTTCCTGCTTCTCGTATATTAAGTACAAGGGTTTCATAGTTTAACCGAGAAGATATATAACAGACTGCCTAATCCAGTGGTTCTCAAATAGGGGGTACGTTCTGTCACGGATCGGGTGCTGGTGCAGGCGGAAGGCAGGACTCAGATGCAGGATTCTTCTTAACGTGCTCTTTATTTGCAACCAAACCAGGACAACGTGCACCACCGACGAGTAACATGGACAATGACGCGACAAAGGACAACAGGCACACAGGGCTTAAATACACAAGGGAGGTGCAGGTGATTGGACACAGGTGGAGACAATCACAAGACAAGGCAGGAAGTGAAGTTAACCCAGGACCACAAGAAACTTCAAACTAAAACAGGAAGGGAGACCAAACCGTGACAGAACCCCCCCCTCAAGGACCGAATTCCAGACGGTCCAAAAGGGGAGCAGAACCGGAAAAAATCAGACAAGGGGAGGGAGGGTAGGGACCCGACAATCCTGGACCGCGCGCCATGTGTCGGGTCCTTCGGGGGGTCTGGCGGGGCGGCGGCCGGGCCTCGGTCTCGGGGGGTCTGGCGGGGCGGCGGCCGGGCCTCAGGGTCTCGGGGGGTCTGGCGGGGCGGCGGCCGGGCCTCAGGGTCTCGGGGGGTCTGGCGGGGCGGCGGCCGGGCCTCAGGGTCTCGGGGGGTCTGGCGGGTCGGCGGGCGTGCGTCGTGGCGGGGGGCGCCGAGCTGGGCGGCTCCGGCGCCGTCGTGGCGCCGAGCTGGGCGGCTCCGGCGTCGTCGTGGCAGGGGGCGCCGAGCTGTGCGGCTCCGGCGTCGTCGTGGCGGGGGGCGCCGAGCTGTGCTGCTCCGGCGTAGTCGTGGCGGGGGGCGCCGAGCTGTGCGGCTCCGGCGTAGTCGTGGCGGGGGGCGCCGAGCTGTGCGGCTCCGGCGTAGTCGTGGCGGGGGGCGCCGAGCTGTGCGGCTCCGGCGGCCCAACCCCTGACCCCACCCCCCCCTCAAGGGCCGGATCCCAGACGGCCCCCAGGGGTGGGGGGGGAGAGGACCAAGGGATGGGAGGGAGGGGGCACGATCAGGGGCCGTGGGGACGGGCCAGGAGACTGGAGTCTTGGGGCCGGGACGGGCGGAGACTGGACTCTGGGGGCCGGGACGGGCGGAGACTGGACTCTGGGGGCCGGGACGGGCGCTGACGGGCGTCTGGGGGCCGGGACGGGCGCTGACGGGCGTCTGGGGGCCGGGACGGGCGCTGACGGGCGTCTGGGGGCCGGGACGGGCGCTGACGGGCGTCTGGGGGCCGGGACGGGCGGGGACGGGTGTCGTGGACGGTGTTGCTGCCGCCGAACTCGGAGGTCCAGGACGTGGGGATCGTACCTGGCCTGGAGGAGGGCGGCCAGCTCCAGCACCTGCTCCCCGCGTTCGCTGAGGACTGGAGGCTGGGCGCTGGCCTCCCATTGCGAGTCCCAAGCGGTGTCTGGACAGCGGCGAGGGCGTCGACCGGAACGCCGCCCGGAGCCTGCTGGCGAGCCGGGGTCGTGACACGTTCAGGCACTTTTAAATTAGCATCCATCTAAAGTCCTATTAAAAATAGTTATTTAATATATATCCAATAAGTGTAAGATCCTAAACTGAATTTTTGATTCAATTGAATTATCCTGAGAACCCGTAGTGTCCCACACACCATGCTTCTGTGACCCCCACCTGTCACACGCCCCCTGTCATCACACGTCTATCACTGCTGCCTTGAAAGCTCAAGCAAAGGAGTCGTAGCAGCACTGCTGCTGAAAAACACGTCCACGAGGTGCAACCCACCCAAAGCTTTGTCTTGAATCAGTGTTTCCAGTTTAACAAATCAGACGCTGATGGTATTACATCTTTTTTGTTGAAAAAAAAAAAAAGGCTTTGCACTGCTTAGGGGGTACTTGGCTGAAATAAATATATTTTTAAGCGGTTCAGTGCTTAATCCGCCGTAACAACCTCTGAACAATGCTCATTAGTTTCCGTAAGATTTGCCTATGCTTGAAGTAGTATGAAGTAAGTTGCAATTAGGGAGAAGACGATTGAAAATGCTGACATGCTGCAACAAAAGAAAAGTAAACATTTTACATTTTAGATGTACATTTGAAACACTAGACATGACATACAATGGACTTCATTGTCCAATGTTAGTATCAGTGCATTGAGGTTTGGACAATGTGTTTGAAATATATTTCTTGTGTTTTCGGCATTGTGCTGTTAAGCTTCGTGGTAGCTGGAATCGAAGCATCCAAACCACTGGGGGTCAGCAAAAATAACCTAAGTGTTATGGTGGGCCACGGCTTAAATGGAGCTTTTTGTCTTCATAAACATTATACAACGAATGCGTTTTAGCTTGTTTTTATCCTCGGCATGAAGCTGAAACGCAGCGAAACAATGGCTGCCCCAAGGCCACAGTGCTATAACTGTCGTCTTGAATTAGATTCCCCCTTTGCGATCACACCAGCCCTCCGTTGTTGGGGCAGATTTTCATGGTACGCAATTATTTTTGCCTTCTCTAGTTTTTCCCGATGACGTAGAAAATTAGTGTAATTTATTCACAATGCATGCAAACACATTTAAAAAAACACGCTGACATCCAAAACTTATTTGTGTTATTTGCTGGGGACGAGCCTTCATGACAGTGTATGACTCAGCAGTTATTTTCATGTTGCTCAAACTGCCCTCACCAAAGCATTGATCCTTCAGCTTGGTTTTCCACTCACTGACTATGTATGTTTTCATCTCTGTCAGGGCCTGTTAAGAATGTAAAAAAAAAAGGCAGTGGAATATTGAAAGTGGCTCAGCACTCGGCCTGCTTTGAAATCCAGGAGGCAAGATGATTGGATAAGTATTCTCTGCACATCGTTGTCCCCGAATAGCCTCGTCTACCTTTTGCGCTCGGCACTCTGCACTCACTCGCTGGTATCTGTGCGCATTCCCCGCGTCTTTGATGGATGCAATGGAGTCTGAGAAAAGAGAGAGAGAGAGAGAGAGGAAGAAGGGGTTGTTGGTAGCTCATGTGGCTGAGGACGCATGAATTGAACCTGGCCCTGAATCCTGACATGTGTTGCATCCTACATGATGCCGCGAGTACTCGTGGGACAAATCTCCTCCCCCATCTCCCTCCACTGCCTATGCTCTCTTGCTTTCTCTCGTATCCCGTTTCACGTCATCCAAATGGGCACCAATTTAAGTGTTGCACAATTCCACCGGGGAATTAAATCCTGGACCCCACTGTGTTCGGTAATCACAGAATCTGATTCCAATTAAATCTACAATATGCCTCCCATCACTGCGTGAACGGCTGGGGAGGAGCAGACGGGCTTCAGCTTCAGGTACGCAGCACTGGTGAGAGGCTTTTCGCAGCTGACAAAGTGAAAAGTAGGGGGTATTAGGCAAGGGAGGAGAAGGGCACAGAGAATAAAGCATAAGTGCGTCTATGCATGTGTGTGTTTGCAGGGGCGTGTTACTACGTGGGGGAGAGAAGATGGAGGGGGACCATATGGACTGCGACTTCCATGCAGCCCAGCAGGAGGTGTCCATGGAGCCGTCTAGCAGTGCGTTAATCTGGCAGGTTTTAATGGCAAAGGCAGGCAACAGTCATCAGCTCCATACTGCTACAGAAATTCCACTAGTGCATGGCTCGCCGGCAGGGAAATGGGACGTGGCTGTAAGCTGGAGGAAGCGCACTGTGGGTGGGCATGCATTTCTGTATTTTTAAGCACCCTATGTCCCTATGTATGTCATGTGTGAAATAAAAAAGAAATAAGGAGAATCATCTGCACTCAGGTTAATTTGAGAATCGGTGCAAAAGCCGTTTTTAATGGCTCCACGACTCGGGCCTGGGTTTGTTAGTCACATGGTTGGAATATATAGAGAGAACCAGATACTTTATTATTCCCCCTTACGATGAATTATCAGTTTTAAACAAAAATAATTTGTTCAGCTGTGACTGCTCCTAAGCACCAGATACCAACTCGATCCAGATAGCACTATGTATTCAGTGCCTTTTTATATATTTGCTGTGTAGATGCCTGATTAAATAAAACACGTTAATGTCATAAAATCAGTCAAACAGTTTGAGACCACTGATTCAAATTATAATGTACTCCAAATAAGGGCATTTTAAGCTTGAAATAAGATTCATGGTTATATTAACATGGTTAATATTAACATCCTTGCACAGAACAAGTGTTTCGGAGTAAGCTGTTGCCGTTTTGAATGCTTACTTCACATCGTGATTCATTTTACCCCCCCCCCCCAAAAAAAAAAAAACCCGATAGTACAGGATTACGATTCATGGCAAATTTCTAAAACGGGCCTCATGGATAGTATTAGGATTTATTGAATAAATAAAGGTCGTAAAGTACAGCAATGCAAGATGTGTATTTGTGTCTACTTTACTTCCCATCTACGTTGCCAGCTCAGTGAGCGCCTGCTTTCACTTTTTACGTGTTTGAAGGAGCGCAAGAGAACGAGGAAATCCACTTAAATAAATGGGCAGCACATAGAGGCTCTTGAAACATCAACACGATGGAGGTGGCACACACACACGACAGCCAGTACAACACATCCACACAGGGAGACAAATATGTATCACACTAAGTGCCCCCAGTATTTCTCCCTTTGAAACTAACCCGCTGAAGTAACCACAAAGACACAATACATGACATTTAGAATACACAAGAATTGAACAAAGCAAAGATATTTTTTAATTAGCAATTTGCACACCCGTCTTGGCTGTTGGGCCATCTCTGAGCAGAGACAATGGACACACGATGCTTTTCCATTCACAGCAGTGTGTCTCCACGGAGCAGACCTCTAAACATCAGGCTGGCTTTGTGGATATGGAATATTCTCTGATTACTGCTTTTCCCTCATTGCCCCGTGATCATTGATTGGCCGTTATGCTAAACACAATGATGGAAAGAATACATCTTTTCCTGGTGCTTTGAATATCCAATTACTTTCATTCCATTTGTGTGTCAATCCAGGCGTAATTAAGAGTTTTCATATTCTCAAATACTTTACAATCACCATAAATGTATGTTTTTTGGAATATTTTCCTTAGTACATCTCTGAAAATGTTTCAAAGCATCTGCAAAAAGGCGTTCTTTAGATAAACGGGCCATATTGAGATCTTTCTTGCCTGCAAATATATTCAATGTCATAAAGTGACAGATTGTAACCGTTTGCTCAGTAGACTTGAAGCCTAAATAAATGCTGCAGTTTGCAGTGGCACCCGGGAGCTGAGACGTGTGGCTGCACAGTGTGTGTACTGCACAGTGTGTGTACTGCACAGTGTGTGTATTGTGTGCGGCTGTGTGACACTCCCCCCTTTTGTCTTGGAGGCTGTCCTGGCCAATCCCAACAGGAAGTAGTCTGACAAGGCAGGGCCATTGGCTTGATTAAGGTCACCCGGGCCTTCCACATTATAAATTGCTACTTCACCACTTTGGTCGCTACTGAAACATCTCTGTGCAACTATGAATCAATCTGAAAACTTTCTTCTTTTTTTTAGTTTGAATAGAATCCTAATGGTTGCCTTATCCTGACTTTGGTAACTAGATCTTGCATATAGCCCAACCACCAGGTCAAAGTTTCCACTTCTGAAATATCTCCGCATGCTGAATAGATTAGCAGTCATGTGCACACTCGCACATGAGTATCCATATGTTAAAAACAACCTTGCCTAATTTCGTGAGATAATAGTGTCGTAAATTACAGGGAAACACATATATGAAGAGAAGGGTAAAAGGAAGTGGCCTACACTCGCCTCGTGTCCCTTTTCGTTTCTGTTTTAAAGAAGCGGACACACCATACGGCGACCTTTTTAAGAGCACAAAGTCTCAATAGTGAATCACTTAGAGCTGTGGTTTTTCTGTGGATCTGCAAAATTGGGTTTAAGGTAGTGTTCAGGTAGGCCAGTCAAAGGAACCGGACAGCCGAAAAGATTTGAGTGTGTCCGAGTTCTAGAAGGAGTTGAAATGAAGCTTTTGACTTTTACTGTCATATTTCCATATACTCCCACTTCCACATTGGCAAAAAACTCTTAACATTTGCCCAGAGGCGGCACATGGCAACAAATAACGTGCAGTAATGGAGTTTCATTGCATGCCGAGGGATTAAGGAAGCGTTCTGGTTTTATTCTGGGAGGCCATAAAGCAACAAAAAAAGCAAACGGGATAACAACATGACTTTCATGCGGTAGAGCACATTTCATTATATAAAGCCTATTTGTATGAATTTAAAAGTGGTTGGTGGAGATGACAAGGTATGTATCGTTTTGTGTTTACTTGAATATATCGTGTATCTGCAAACCCTGCATTCTTGAAGGCAAACATTGTCTAATTTCTTTCATATTTTCTAAATATCATGTCATTACTGACATGTTGCATCATAAATATATTTGAACTTCCTCACTGGCAAGGAGATCTATGAATGTATGAATTGTTGCATAGTCGGGGGGATTTAATTAAGGACTTTAAGGACTCAAAAGAGTTGCTTTTTTTGCAACCTCAGCTAGAAGTGACTTTTTAAAAACATATTGAGATCTGTGTGAACAGTAATAATTCAGGGACGGACGTAGCGTTGAGAGCACGGAAAGCACTTGAATACATTCATGAAGTCCTGCAGGAATTAGATGTCACCACAAATGACAGTAGTTAATATTTAATGCAATGATATAACCATTAAAGAAATATGCATTACCCTTTTAACTTCTGCAGCATTTAGCTTGATTATCTCTGTCCTTGATTTTGAAAAATGAAGTGGATGATAAAAGGTTTACACTAATAAATTACAATATATTTGCACTGTAACACTTGTTCAGGAGAACCTTGTGCTGGCATTTGCATTGCGCAAATGAAGCACTTACTGCAAGATAGCTTAGGTCAGAAAAAAAGGCCATCAAATTCCCTCCTTAACAAGAGAAGGGTTTAATTGTAATAAGCACATTGATTCATGATTCAAGAGGGGACGCAAAAGGCAAACACAGGAAGGTTCATTAATTGAAAGACAAAAAAAACACTAATGGAAGAATACGTCTACAGAAAAGTCTACACCGGCGATGTGATGGCATTTCTGGAGAGATTAGCTCCAAGGGATAATGCTGAACTGTTTAACGTGTTGGTTCAAGATCCCCCAAAGGTGCTCAAGTCAACATTATGCCTTCCAAAATGTATGCATTATCATCCTGGAAGTGAAATCAATGTCTGTGTACGAGAACGACAGAGGGAGAGGATGAGCCCTGTGATCTTGGCATCCTGTCCTTTAGAATCTCAACGCATTTGTCTATTTATCGATGGGTAGAAAATGTTAGGGATCCAAAGCAGCTATTTATGCTCAGTTACCTTTAAACAGTTGCCAAACTCCACATCGAGAGATTGAGGATTCTGCCACTCTCACTAATTGAGCCGATGCAAAAAATACAGTTGTAAAATTCATGTATCGCTTTCAAAATTGAATAATTTATCTTTCAGCCTCTATTTTTAAATAGTCTCTTAATATTGCCCAGGGCATAGCAAAACTGTACAATTCAAAACTATTCACCGTACAAAACTTTCAACGGTCAAACACAACAAAATCTATTTCCCTTAAACATTTAAATTGTAGGATTGACTCACCTCTTCTGGTCCCACTCCCCACGACTAATGTGTCGTTTCGGGGAGGATGTTTCAATGAAACTTCTACAAGCCGGACGCTGACACTGTTTCCGTCTCGCCGGCACGTTATTCTAACGCTTCTGTCGCCACCACCACCAAATGAGCTGAACAATTGTGTAAGTTACCTCAAGAAGTACCTCAGGGGCCAATCTGACGCGGATTGGGAGCAAACAAAAGGGAATAACGTTGTTCATTTAAACAAACAAAAATGATATTGGAACAACATGGAGACTATAAATCCAAATGTGTTAATGCAGACTGAATGGTTCTTGTCTCTCAATACCACATGAAGACCTATTTACATCATCTGTCGAAAGTTTTTTATGATCTCATGTCCTTGCCGGTAATTTGATCAGGAATCCCAGATGATCCTTTTTTTTTTTACTGGCTGTTCTTTTGTTCAAACTGAGTTGAATAACACTTTCATTTGACTAAATAACTGAATCTTCATCTACGTGGGTTGTGTTTGCTCTAGTAATGTGACAAAAACACAATTATCATCCGTCATTTGGTGCATTTAGCCCACACTTTGCTGTGAGCGTTTTTTGAAAAACCTACTCAAGTGGGCCTCGATAGAAAAAACACGTCTCTCCATTCCTCTATTAAGACGAGCGTTAAGACGCATTTGTCTCACAGCGCAGCCGCAGGTTGAATTTGTTGGGTCACTAATGATATACTTTGGCCTCTCTAAAGAAGCTGTAATTGAAAAAAAAAAAGCTATTCTACTCTGGTTATGTGTAAACATTATATACAAAATAGAGCTGAACATTATTTAACTAAAATATTTCAACCACACACCATGTTTAAAACAACAGATAATGTGCAACTGCATAAAGGGGTCATGTGAAGCTGCATTTGCTTCCAATCAACGAATCTCTTGCAAACCAACATAATGTAAATGGATGGTGCCATATGTTTTACAGATTTTGAATCCTTTTTGAGGCAAATTTATGTCTTGTGACTTTGGGGAATGCAAATGAAATATACATTGATCTGCTTTGGTTAGCTTCATGCTCAAAGACTGCTTGATTAAGGTCATGCAAATGTAATATTGATTGCTAAATGAAACCATGAGCGTATGCTGTGGTCGTCATTCAAATGGCTCCTCCCCCTCCTCCATGTCTGACACTGACTCTGTGCCCAACGGGAGCAGGCAGACACCTTGAGGTACCTTTTCCTGAACACAGCTAATTCTTTACTGTTCATTTGTTATCGTACTCCGAGCTGAAATATCAAAGTAGAGCGCTGGATCTAAAATCAGCTCATGATTATTCTCTCTGGGGCACGAAGCGCAGACGAGTGACAGCCCGATGGATTGTGTGTTTGCCCAAGCGGGTGTCCGGAGGGATGTGATGTGATGACTTGTTGTGGACGATTGATCGATTGCAGCGTGTCAGTGGCAAGCGCGTGCCTATCGAGCCGTGTGATACTGCAAGGACTGACTTTAGTCTAGGCTGTTTTTGCCCGCAAGACACTTTCTTCAGTAGAACCCAATTAAATACACTATTTCACTTTTAGTTTAATTTGGAATGGGCATAGAGCTCAGTTGACAAATGTTTCGTCGCATCTTAAATAAGTGCGTTGCAAATGCATTCCTGCACCTTTAAATACGTGTAAAAATATTACACTTTCATGAAAACAATCAAAAAGGAACGCACCTGTATGGAATTGGTAGTAGGGATGCTACCAATTTCGTGACATTCTTTAAAAATTCGAAATGATTTATTTCCTGTGACCAGTGTTGTGCCTGAACGCGTTCATTGAACGATAGTTCATGAACTCCTTCCTATTTTGGGCGAACGTGAACTGAACGTACTGTATTAATGCCTGATGAACGTTACTGTGAACTCGTTCATTCTGGTGTCTATGAACGGCACGTTCTTTCAGGTTAACATCGTTCAAATAGGATGCCAGATTTCTATAGAAAACCCACCGTAAACGCGCCTTAACAAGTAGCGGAAAAAACACCCAATCTGGCAACACCAGCCTCCAGTGTCGCACCGCGCATGCGTCATCAAAAAAAAAGAAATGCATGGAGGCGACAGCTGCGTGTAGCAAAGAGACGGCGTATAATAATTTAAAAGAGTTTTATAAAGTTACTGACGAGGTCTGTGAGGATGGGAGGAAGTTGACCTTTCTTTGCAAACATTTTCACCTTAATGATAACTGTCGTGTTTTTATTCCTTATTTAAAAAGAGCATTCAAGCAGCATGTGTTTGAGAATGTACTGTAGGGGTGAACGCTGCAGCTGCTGCTAGTGTGGAGTGAATGGACAGCAACATTAAAGCAACAATCCCCTTAATGCTAATGTCAACCCTGGTTGGATAAGGATTCAAAACTGGATATGAAGATGAAATCTGATGCATAGCTTCAGTGTTAAAACTGATAAAATAATTGCTGTCTGTGGTTCTGGGCTGTGGCAATAATTTTGAAAAATAATAGCTCGCAGCAACATATGGAAAAAATAACTGAACTAGTTGGAACTGTGAACTTAGTTCAAATATTTTGAAGTTTGAACTATGAACTGAACTAGTTCATTTTAAAATTTGTGAACTGAACTTTGAACTAGTTCATGTAGAAAGTGAACTCTCCCAACACTGCCCGTGACTGATTCATGAACTGTTCTCAGAGGGGTAATACTACATGGACCCGTGCTTAACAAATAGCTTCTGTAACTATGTTGCCCATACGCTGATATTTTAAACCAGGGTTAGGGTTGTATGGTAATTTTAGGTATTTTCACAAATGCCATCAGGTTGGCCCACTGTGTAGGTGTTATCAACGTCTGTGCCGACGAGGAACCGGACAGTGTGCCAACTGCTAAAACTGGCAAGTTATAAATTATCTGTATTAAACCGAAACGGTCGCTTGACTGAAAACAATGTTAATTTTCCATGACAACTACTTGATTAATTCTGCTTTTTTTTGTTGTTATTGGAACCGTAATTTACACTGTTGCAATGGAGACTCATGCTTCAATTGTAACACCAATTATTGGTCTCCAGTTTTGCTCTCCGAACACATTAAAATTCATATATTTGATTCATGCCCTCAAAACCTGGATCTTGATTCTTGAAAACCCCTGCGCATAACCCTGGTGGTTTGTAGAAACTTGGTTACATTAGCCCAGATGGACTTTCCTAACACAAGAAAAGAATACCTAAAGTCCTAGTAATCCAATGAAACTTTCACAATGTCAAACAATATATGTCCTTAAACAAATATGCCCTTAAATAAGTAGAAAGAGCATAAATAGATACACTCATGCACTGAGATTAGGATATGACTGGCAGCAAATGATGCATTACATCAATTAAAACCGATACATTAATGTGTAACATGTGAAATACATTAGGTTTAACTTTTCCACAGTCTTTTGCAAATGTATGCATTTGTAGATAAATCATCATGTTGTGAAAAATAAGGTATTTTGGTCACAGATACCGATGCAAGATAAGTATTTTAATTTACAGTGTTTCAAACAAGGTCATATATTTCTATACACACACATCAAAACCATGCATGTTCACATCAAAATGGTTTATTCTGAGAAATTACAGACCGCATGTGAGTTCAAATCTTTTTTCAGAGTAGCGCTGCCGCTGTCAGAATTCCAATGAGACGATTACCGTCTCCACTCACTCAATTCTTTTCATCTAAATTTCCTTTTCTTCAGTCCCACATCCTGTCCTCACATTTCTGTCCTTCTTCTCCCCCTCCATCCTGCCTCCTTACAACTCTCTCATGTCTGTCAAAATCAGGATAATGAGAGGTAATATTTCTAATGCATACACTTGCAGGTGGATGACCCTGTCAATGCTTGCATACAGGTGTGCTTGGTAGTGACAGAACCGCGCTTTCAACAGTCAAAAACAACCATGCATGACTTTGATGGTAACGACAGTGGAAATGAGAAATATGTAAAAAGATGTCTTACTGGTGATAACCGTGGCACGTTGGGACAGGTTGGTAAATATTTCCTGCATGGGTGCTGTTCCTACTTGAAGATACACATCAACCTCTAGTGGAGATTGATTCAACTTGCTAAGTGTGAGCACTTAGCTTTAATATTGATATTCCTAATAGTTTCCTATACCTGTAAAGAAGATGAGATGGTGAAAGTGGTCCAATAGAGCAGTAATTCTCAACTGGTGGGTCGCAGACCCGTTTTTAATGCCATGCCTTTGCATGGGAAAATAAAAATTCGAATTAAAAAAAAAAAAAAAACACCAAAAAATTCATCCTGTGATTTTATTTTGAAGGGACTTTTTTAATGCAGCGGAGTTATCGTTATTTTTGCTGGCTCGTCCGTCCATTCTGATATGGGGGAGACTTTGAGTTTTTAGGATAATTAAACATCCTGAATATAAAATTCAGCTTATGAACTTGATTTTGAATAAATTTGAGAAGTTGAGAATGTTCCTCAATTTGGGTCGAGGCTTGTCATTAAGGGGTGATGGTGGGTCCTGGAGCCAGACCAGTTGAGAACCACTGCAATAGAGCCTCTCTGAAGTCTGACTCTTCCTCCTTCTCTTTTACTTTTCTGCACAAAAAAAGATCTCTTTCTCTTTCTCTTTCTCTCTCTCTCTCTCTCCATGACCTCCGTTTCCTCCTCCCTCCACCTTGTTCACTTATCCTCCCTTGCCGCTGTGCCTCCTCCTCTTGCCCTTCCTGCCGCACAGCTCGCTGAAATATGAGTTCATAGATGAACTCCATGACATGTTCTGGCACCTTAGCGCACAGATGAGGCTAATGAAAGGCTATTACCAAGGTGCGGAGCTCACTAATGGACTTTTTACATCGTTTGTCTCTAAGAAAGAGATAACAGTGAGGGGGAGCCGCTGGCGAACTAAGCGAGTGTGTTACTCAAGTTGCAATGTCACATGTTTTCTCCAGGAGAATATGTCTGAATCAGGGAAAGTCCAAAGGTCCAGAACTTAACCAGAGCCAAGGATTAAAAGTTATTTGCAATAGCAGTTTTCAGCGGTAACAAAAGTATGTATTTGGGTGTATTTAATATGCAATGGTCACTCAATAGCAGTTTGCTACAGCAATAGCAGTTTGCATTACGTTTGCAAGCTTATAGTAACACAAAATCACTACAAACGAGTCAGATATAGGGATTAATTCAAACAATATGGGATTGAAAAAGCAATTGGTGACTAGTCAAGTATACTTGACAAGTACATTTGTAGAATCAAATATCACGTAATGCATTATCAGGCTTTCGAGACCCACACCAGCAGAGCAATTTTTAAACAAAGACCCAATTCAGGAAAGAATAAAAAAATCTAAAAGTGTGTATACATATCGTAAAGAATAGACTTAACATTTTCAATAAATATATTGGGTTATATTGGAACTAGTTGTCAGGTATCACCCACTGGAATAGACCCAAACGCTCTTAAAAGCTGGAATTTCAAAGCAAACCTGTATGAGGCGCCGTTTGTAAAATGTTGCACGTTCTAAGATCCTGCTCAATTATGGTACATTTAGGATTATCATATGGAAAAAAAAAGCACGATATTCATTGTCTTTTTTTCAAACATTTAGAGAGAAACTCATGTAAATACATGCAATAACTTTATCATGTTTACCAATGTTTGGCAGTAACACAAACTTGTTAAAAAATATAAATATTTAATCTAAATGTATATGTTAAATGTACATTTTAAATGTTATATATAAAGGTTAAATATAAATGTTCAGTCTCTACATGTCAGACATGACGACTGAACATTACAATATTTACGGTAATTCATGCAGCAAGCCAAAGTGGCAAGTCCGAATGAATTAGCTCTTGTTATAGAGCAGGGGAGATAAACTTATTTTAGAAAGTTTAAAATTTAGAAATCTGGATCAGTTTGATCCTAAAAATCAGGATTACCCTGATCCCACCTCGGAGGTGGATTACATGTTAAGGTTTGAACAGCCCAAGTTTAACTGTTGCCAAAGTTCTTTGTTTGATAAAGATATTCAAGTTTGAATATAAATGCCTTTTTTTAAGTAAGTTATTTAGTATTTAGTCTCCATTGAAAATCAGTCAAACATATTTATTAACATGCATTCAGCACACAAAAGGTGATGCCATTGGGAGTCCGTATAAACTGGCTGTCTTCTCTTTCCTTAAACCTCTGTAATGAAAACAAATATGAAGGTTTTAGGGATGATTCATTAATAACTGGTCCCTAAAAAGATATGTACAACACATTTAAAATCTACACACAATGCCTTGCGAGTAAATGCATTAAAATGTGGACTGTGGACCATGACATACAGACGCTAGCCTATTTACTACAGCAAACGTCTTTTTGCAAACTTCTGACTATACCTCAACTCAAAAGACTTACTTAATGGTTCTTATCTATAGCAAGTTATAAATCTGCTTGTTTCATTTAATTGCACTTTCTTTTTTCTTGTTCTTTTGAGTTTGTATCTTTATGGTTGAAATGCACTTAATGTAAGTCGCTTTGGATAAACCAGCACCAGCTAAATGACATGTAATGTAAAACTAACTTGTTAGCTCCTTAACACAGAAGTCAATGGAGCAGCGTCAGCTCGCATCACTGCGACCTCGGGTTTATTTGACTTCCCCGAGCTCTTCTTTCAACTGATTTACGTAATTTGTTAACTCAATATAATGATTGCCTTTGATCTAGTCTTAGGATGCATGACATAGATTACAGTATATTTCCATTTAGAGATAATAGTTAGCTTCTCCTTTTGTGGGTCAAATGTTCGCTCCATACCCTGTTTCCTGTCTGTCATCCAGGTGGCTACTGGAGCCACTATTTCAAAACTTGTAATCCGGATAACCAAACCAAACTTGTGTATATTTGTTACTGCTGGGCTTTGGTCTAAAGGACAGCTGGCCGGTCAGGTGTTTTGTGGTTGAGATGCAAAGGACATCCCAGAGGTGGCTGTCAGTCATTCTGGTTGTCAAGCTGCTTTTGTTCCGAGCTAATGGAGAGAATGTCGGCTCGCGTCTGTATGTTGAGCCGACCAGACTCATCATTCTTTTTGCATGGCGTCTGATCAGAGGAAGATTGACCTTTTCCAAGCACGAGTAGAAGTCAGCTGGGGAGAGAAGCTGGTGAGGATTCTTCAGAGAATCATCATTGCAGACTCTCTTTAACTGCTTTTGCGTCCATCAAAAACAGAGTTGAAAACCGTGTGATTTCCTTCTCAATGACGGAAAAAATCTTGACGGAATTCTATAATGAGAGATGTGATCACAGGCACAAATTCTCCCATTTTAGCAGAGACCTTGGCCTTATGAAATGCACATTTGATTTTGGTCAAAGTGCGCTGCATTGAAATTGTGACTCAAAGAGACGCAGCTTCGCAGGGAACGCTTTCATGTCCACATACAGTTGTGGTACCAGCTGCTCTTTGCTTTTCAGTCTCTTGTTCAGTGTGATAAGATGATCAGTGAGATCAAGTTCAAAGCCACGTCTGACAGCAATGGAGGGTCACTCAGCTCATGAAGAGGTCGACTCTTCTCTATCAAAAACTTGTTGATATTTGATCTCGGGGTATAAAACTGCTGCATGGCATGAACAGATCAGACTGGTACAGTGGGTCAAGAAAGCTTGATACTCTCTGTGGTAGAGACCCAAATTATTTGACGGTTCTCCCAGGTGTTTGTCACATCGCCACCAGGGACTCGCTTTGCCCAGAGGGCTTCTTGGTGGTTGATTTGGTACATTTTAAAAGCTCCAAATCCCCTCTCGCACCTTGACGCATACCATGGAGGCCATTCCTTTGCGCTTGCCTGTCATTGCTGGAGTGCATCCGTTGTAACTAAACACAAATTGTCCCGTTAAGTCACGTTTGGTTGCATTTGACACAGCTTCAAAACTGTCTTTACCAGTTGGTGTCCCTTACAGACTCCTGAGCTCAAAGCAAATTCTCTGTGACGCAAAGATTATCATCAACTCCCCGCAAAGAAATGAACAGCTGCGAGGTGTCCGGGACATCTGTGCTCTCATCACATGCGATCGAGTAAAAGTCAAAAGCACAAGCTTTATTCATGACGGTAGATCTTTTTTTTTTTAAGTTAGCCGAGTCTTCAATTTGGCGCACAACTTCATTTCTGGACATTCTAAAAACGTTGAATTCCTGCATTTTCACTTTATTCGTCCGACTTTAGTGGGGCACTGTTTTATAAAGTCACCATATGTGAAGTTTTTCCCCATGTAGGCCAAGGTTGAGCTACTTTATAACTGGCTATTGTTGCGTTGTTGCAGCGTGACGTGAGGGTCTCATGTTTCGTTTTGTAATTTAATTATATACTGTACAGTTTCATTACAAATCTAACATACACACTTGACCTTGTTTTCTATGAAGAAATACTCATATTTTCACCACTTACTGCACTCACTTGCCATTTTTCATTTCTTTGTTTCTGCCGGTTTTAGATTATGACTTGCACACAAAATGTTTGTGCATACTATTGTACGAATTAGTTTTAATGCTAGATACAGCTACTTTTCACAGAGGTTGTAGTTTAAACACCCATGTCCTGGATTCTCAATGACAATGTATGTCTGCTTTTTCATGATTGACTAGCCTATATGAATTTAAGGTAAGAAAGAAACTTTGAGCGTCAGAGGTGGGAACAAGTCATTGTTATGCAAGTCACAAGCAAGTCTCAAGTCATTGCCCTCGAGTCCCGAGTCAAGTCGAGTCAATGACGAAGCAAGTCACAAGTCGAGTCACAAGTCAAAGCCAACAAGTCTCAAGTCGAGTCACAAGTCGTAACATTTTATTTTCGAGTCAATTCAAGTCATTTTATTATAGTGGGGGCGGGGAACCCTGGGTGATGGTGCGCTGCCTCACAGACATAGACTACGAAGGGAAGGGTAATGGTGGATCGACTGTGACTTTGTTATAGTACTGTAACGCTCACCCCAATGCTGCAGCGTAAATAAGGAGGCAATGACTGGCTTGCAACTCCGCTGCATTTATTTATATAAAACAACTCAACTTCGGTCACTGTTGGCCGTCACCACGCCGAACGAACACTTCCGCATACACGGCCCCCCAAAACTCGGGTTGTCTCGCGTAACTACAGCTGGTAACAGAGCATAACGTGAACACATGCAACATCTGCATAACTGATATAACTTTAACTCAGTTCATTACACTACTTTAAAACGGACGTTGGCATAATGTTGGCGAGGATTTCCATCGGAGTCTGAATCCGGGTTCAAAAATCCCGATTTTTGTAACCATGAACGAGCTGTCTCGTTGATACGGTCAAATGGACTGCAGTGATTGGATGTTGTGCAGGCAGCGCTCTCTGCATACAGGTGGCGCACATTTTTTTGACAGATGCAGATAAACAGAGCGGCGCGGTGGTGTGAAAATGTTCCCCCCAGTTTTCATGGGAAGTAGCAAGTCTTCTCGAGTCAATAGGCTCGAGTCCAAGTCAAGTCACGAGTCATCGGTGTTCAAGTCCAAGTCGAGTTGCAAGTCTTTGTACGTTTTGTCGAGTCGAGTCTCAAGTCATCAAATTCATGACTCGAGTCTGACTCGAGTCCAAGTCACATGACTCGAGTCCACACCTCTGTTGAGCGTAGTAAAAGATACAAAAATCCACAACAATTAGCTGAAAGAAACTGAAAAATTGGGTGATTAATACCTGCTGATTCCAGAGAGGTACAACAATTATTTATGCTATTTATGAATGAAGAAAATTAAGAAAACATATTTTTCACTTTTTTCCCCACTATGTGTAATCTGAATGTTTATTGAGAATTGTTGCAGGAACTTTCACAAACTCAATTGTATTTATTAAAGTTCTTTCCTGTATTCTTTTGTATTTAATTGTATTCCTTCATCCTGTTGAGTTTGAGATTCTTCTACGCAGTGCACGCTGTTGTGGAAACAGGTTCACAACAGTACACAGTGAAGGTTAAGAGCTGGTTATGACTCTATTCCCAAGCACAGGCTTCGATGGAGCCACAATGACTTCCATTACTCTGCGTCGACCATATTGACTGGCAGACTTCTGGGAGGGGCCTTCATGACAAATGGAGCACTGTGTACAGCCCGTCCTGGCATTGTTATACTAGGTGCATTACTGTAAGTGAGTCAACAGGCAGTGGAAAATCACTCATGCACAAATTGTTTCCAACTCCAACCTCGTCAGAGGGAAATATATCATAAGAAGGATGATGTTGTACACTGATCCCGTGCTGTGCCTCCAGTCTGGCCTCTCTTCTATGACAACATAATATAGGACCACGGCCCATGACGGAGCAGGGAGCTCATATCATAAATCAAAATCAAGTAGAGGTTGAGTGGTTTAGTGAAAGTCACCAGACTGGATGGAGCTGCACAGGGAGACAATATCTGGACAGAAACATCAATGGACCTTGTTTGTGAAGAAGTATAAAACAGATGTACCTGTGGTATAAGTAACAGAAACAGGGGTTAGTGTGCGTGTGTGTGCCAAAATATCTTGTTTTCTCTGGTCGGGTGTGGCAAACATGACGTTCAGCTTTGTTTAGCTCTATTTATCAAAGATTTATTCATCTCCCAGCTGTCTTGTGGAAAGCTTCTAAATAGGACACGCACATGCAAAATCCCTCTTGTAAACCACTATTAAAACCTGTAAGAATATACAAATCCACTATTTGCTCATTTTCAAGGCACAACTATAATCGTTCTGTAGATTACAAATTTAGAAACAGTAGGAAAGATTAACAAATATCATAATGTTATAACCCCCAAAAATGTGTTGAGCTCGACGCTATCAAATAATATTCCATATTAGGAATTATACAGGCAGTAATATCATGCCTCGCAAGGTAAGGCCTGCGGACGAATCCCGCCAAATGTGCCTCTCTAGCAATGGTAGCCGATGGCAGGAATAAAAGCGGGCTGGTCAACGAGAGACCATGCCTCACCACCAGCGGCACAGAAGTCGCAGGTATGCAGCCGACCCAAACGTATAAGTATCTGGACGTCAAGGTCAGCGCGGCCGGCAAGGTCCAGACACCCGAAGCTTGTGTGCGAGAAATGTTGATAGTTCATAGTGAAACATCACTTGATCCCCAAGATTTGCCACCAGCCAGTGCTGCAAAGAGTTACAGCTAAACTACTACTGGAAGTAGACCGCATAGTTTGTGGAGAACTAAGGAGGGCACTGAGGTTGCCCAAAGATACGCCACTGGGCTACATTTATGCCCACCCCGAAGAGGACTTTGGCAGTCCTTTCTCTCCCTCAAGCCCTGTTGGACTTGAGCTTCACTCAACGTATGTGGACTGCGCTCTGTTCTTGAACTGAACTAACTACTGCCGTGGTAAGCTGCTTATCAAGATGACGATCCTTCCTCTCCGCTTGAATCTGACCAAAGATCATGTAGTTTAATAAAAGGACACATCCAAAGCCTTTTGTCCTTGCCCATTTTCTCTGAGGACCATCAAAGCACCGCTGAAGTCCTGCAGAGCTCCACAGCAGGGAATGGCCGCTGATTAATCTGCTTCTAACACACGTCGATGATTAAATGGCAGTTTTGGACATCCTCATTTTACACCATAGCTCTTATCAACTAAGATAATATCTAATGGAATCTGTAGAGAGACAGTTGGAATGGTGTTATGTGCAGATGGTAGCTGATTAAAAGAGTCACTCCCTCATTTATAGTGTGGATCCAATCCAGCGCATTTGCAAGTGAATTAGTGTATTATCTGCATTGACACAGTAACTATAGGCAGTTTTTTGTGGTGACTCACAGGAGATGTGGAGGAGCAAAACAACAGCACCTCATCCACATCAAATACCAAGAGAGGCTGGCCTATTCATGTCCCTGATGGTATTTACCCTCCATCCCTCCTTTGCTGATATGAAATTAGCACAATGGTGGGAAACAATCAATTATAGCATCCTGGTTTTCCTTTGTTGGCTTTGTGACATATGAGGAGGAGCTTTTTCTCCATGACAGCAACGTTCAGCCAGCAGAATTTAGAAGCACAGGCGGATCTCTGAAAGCTGACCTTGAGTGCAGAACAGTGACAACAGGATTTTTAAGCACCGTATTTTTATGAGGGGGGGGGGGGGGGTTCCAACAACGGTGCTATAAAAGATGACGAATCCCGCCATGTCGTAGAGACGCCCGTGGCGCTTCCTGCTAACTGACAGTGAAAGTGCGCCTTCTGACTTTGGCCCTGACTGTCAGTATTAGGGAAATGTTAGTGCAGTGATGGGGGTGGCTGGCAGGAGGGAGTAGAAGGCTCCACAGGCCATTTACTAGATTTGAGCTTTAATCTCAATGTGGGGCAACGCAGTGAGCCCAAGGCTTTCTAAAAAGACCTTTCTCTCTGTCTCACTTTGTGTCTCTTTGTGTCATTCATTCTGTAAATTCTAACGCCGCTGATGTTCCCTCATGCCACTCATTGCTTAACAATTTTCATATTTACAGGCTCTCCCAATATGAGGCGGACATCTGATAGCGATATGAGCTAATGTTTGTGACGTTAAGTGATTTTTGCAGAGCATAAAAATTGCAAGTGAGTTATGCCTCCCACCAGTGTGCAGTCAGGAGTGCGAGCACACTGGCATATGGAGCCAGTGGCGTACGAGCATCTACGAGGGGAAGGGGGCTTTGGCATTACGCCTGACTTAGAGTAACGTCTTGTCTGATTCCATCTCGAGATGCAGTTGCTAGGTATTGCAATATATATATATATATATATATATATATATATATATATATATATATATATATAGCAGTATTTGTTTTTCTGACGTTCCATACTTGAACTAGAATTGTCTTTTTAATGCACAAAGGATGGCAAAACTGTGTCAACAGATGCATTTGTGAGGTTTGTTTTACCAAAGTTTTGGTTTGCAAAGTTTTTTTTGCCTAATGCAAGAAATACTTTGCTAGGCAAAAACCAAAATCCTAACAACTGCCCGTTTGTAATGGGCAGCAAATGCATGGGTTGACATTTATTTTTAAGCATTTCACAGCAGTGCATGACATGTTTCAAAAGTACTTCTAATTTGTGGTAGCATTAAGCAGTAAATTATACAGTCACACATATTTTTACTTTTTATCTGACGTCGATTCTGATTACATTAAAGTCAACAAAGATAATAACAGATCTTCTATTATTTTTACTCTGAAGGTTAGCTAGAAAATAAATGATAAGCAAAAAGGTGAGGACAGAATGTTTTATTTTCCATATGTCATGAATAAATTGGTGCCTTTGCCAGACACTGAAATCCAGAATGCACTAATGAATGAAAATGATTCGAGGGGAGCGTGTTAACATGTGTGCTTGGCGCTCCACACCTCGCACATTGGTGGGAAAGAAAAGGCTTCATGTCAAAAGACCATTTAAGATCTTCAGTTACTCTGTGAACATTTGTTTTTATCCCTTTTCCAGCCCTCCTACTTGTGGTGCCCTTGAAGAGAGCCCCAAAACTCTTGTCTTAGTTTTGAGCTCGACTACACCTGCACATTTCATCCTGCTCAGCTGTTAATCTGTCCACAGATGCACAAACACAGAGTGACTCATAAGGAGAAAACAAAACCGACAACACGCAGTCGCAGCTGGTGATAAGACAGTTTGTAATAAAATGGAAATAACCTTTCCATGCTTACTACATTAAGAGATGCGTTAGCTATAATGGAAAATGATGTACAGTCTGTTGGGAAATCGTATCAATCCATGATTTTATTACAGCTGTTCATCTAATGAGAGAAATATTGTTGCTGTGGAGTTTCTCAAGACTAGACTAGACTTGTCAAGGAGGGGGGAAATAGGAGATACAAGTGAGATGCCAACTTCTTAAATCCTGTTTTATTATGGTGAATATGAAATCCTTCCTTGTGTTCTTGAGAACCTTTTTCAGTCCTCACCTGCCTTACTACATATGTAGAACCCTTCAGTCAGTGAATGGTGGGGAATACTTTAATAATACAGTTTTAATATTAGACTCTCCATCAGGTGTAAATGGACGGTACTTTACTATTCTAGTTCTCTGACCATTTAAAGTGCTTTAACACTACATGATCATTTACCCATTAATACACTGATGACAGGGGCTACCACACACAGTGCCACCTGATCATCAGTGACAAAAATCCATGTGCCTTGCCCAAGGACACATCGACATGCGGGTTAGCCAGGATTGGGCTCAAAGTGCCAGCCCTCTGATTGGAGGAACACCGCGCTCCCCACTCCCCCACAATCGCATGTGTGCTATGCCCTCTGGGTAATTTACTCTCGCTAACACAGCAGTTCTGAGCCATTTATCAGTTAGTCACAAACAAACACATAAAGATACATTGACCTTTAAAGAAAGTACAGGTACAATTTTAAACAGTAATTCATGTTCAAAACCCGCATTTATAATGTAAATATGACAACTCGGCAGCATGATAATGGTAATAATTCTCTGACACAGTTGTGCTTTTTGCACATCCTATAAAGATTTAGCGCAGCCAAAGTCTCAGTCAATCTTAAGTGAATATTTTCGTTTTAAATATAGTTTGGTAAAAGAAATAATATCATAGCGGTCTTTTTCATTTTATTTTGAATGGTAACTACAGGACTCTCAGAGTTGACCACAGGCCTAAATTAGTGTTAAGTCAGAGCAATCAAGTACTGTTTTAATGTGCTCCAGATTTGTGCAGAAGAAAATGGTTACGGTTGTGTTTGATGAACAACCCCGACGGCTGTTTATTCAAAGTAAAAAAAAGAATCATACAAGTTGGTTATGTAGGTACGTCACGTGTCAGCATTATTCATGTAAACTCTTTTGGTGCAGAGGCCCGACCAACTCTACTATTAAAATGGCAGCCACGGGCAATTTCATAATGGCTTGATCAGCTATTAGTTGTATTTTTTATGGGGTTTTGTTTCTCTGACACGTATTGTGTGAGCTGCCAACTGTGCCTCCTGCAAAATGACTTTCACAAACAGCTAAATTACATTCTCAGCTACGTTTTGCAGACAACGTCCTGCTCCCAGTTTTTAAGCGAGGTTAATGTATGTAAATTGAATAGGTTTGTCTATTGAAACCAACTTAACGATGCAGTTTCATTGAAGGGCTAAACTTTTAACCCGGAACTCCTGATGCAGTTTCACATTTTGACATTTTTCTGTCAAAAAGAGGTTTTTGAAGTGACTCTGGTCCCCGGTGTTGGATTTGTATTTGTATTGTAGTTAGTTGAAAGCCTGATGAAAGGTCCAAAGGACTGCTTCTGATAAAACTTTCTCTTAGTGGATCATAGAACATTAAATAACAAAAGGGTGGGGTGGCGGCAAAAGAAGAGAAATCATGTTATGTTACTTTCAGTGGGTTTGAATTGCCACGCCTCTGTTCATGTGATCACAATCAGAAACCCATAAGCAAAAAGAGGATGGAAAGAGGGAGGCTTATTTGTCATCTTAAGAAGAGTGATGACTCCAGCAATTGGTGTGTGTGTGTGTGTGTACATGTAACTTTCGGTGTCAATGTCCAAACTCTAATGATGTCAAAAGTCTCTTGATCTCTTGTGAATAAAGTTTGCCTCATGTCTAACCAGGTAGTGAGTCTGGGACACGGCAGGCCAAGGAGATGAGGGAGGAGCAGAGGAGAAGAAATGGAATGTGATTAAATAGCTGCAGTATCAAAGAGCCTTCTTTTTTTTCTCATTTGTTTCATGAAGAACTGCCATTCTGGTTATCTGGCAAAGCAGAGCGTACAACAGGATTATGGCCAATAGCTAATGAGCTATTTAGTGCTGGCAACGGCGCGAGGAGAGGTGGCTGTGCTAGCTGCTCAATTTGTACACTTATGTGCAGACAAGTAGAAGCATATGACAACACCGGATTTTACTGCAACAGACAAAAGTGTCCAATCCAAAACAGACCTTGAGGACTCAACGGAAAATGTGTGCTCATGGCCATTATTTGTCTTTTCTGTAATTGGTTGGATGTAAATCATGCGTTTCGCACTACTGAAGGCTAAATGTAATTTTTAGGGCTTTCATGTATTAGGTTACATCCTTGAAAGCCTTTTTCAAACCAATAGTTGTTTCAAAAGTAAATCTCTCTCTTTCTTGTTCCCATCCTCTGTGTCCTTGTCCCACTCTGTTATTTGTTTGTGAATGTAGGGCTTTTTATTCATTTTAATTTTTACTCTCAACATTGTCCTCCATGCGTAACACACAAATGTGGCAACAAAAAAACCCCTGCAGCATTAGCAGCTGCGGAAAGCAGCGCTTTGACTGATAAGACATGAGTGTTCCCACCCAAGGATCCTGCCTCACAAAGCTACAAAAGTGCGTCCAAAACCTCTGATAAAGCCCTACATAGCCCGGTTGGATGCATGAGTAAGTGAGACATTTTCCACGGTCCCTCTGTGGCCTTGCTGACCAAGGATCACAGTCATCTCTGTGCCGCTCCATCTGACTTCATTACCAAACAGTGGGATGGTCACAGAGGCCTTAACTCTGTCTCGGGTGACACACAAGCCAGCAAATCATCTATCTCAGTGTTTGATAATCTTTATCCTGCGCTTTCATGTTTTCCCTCTCTGCCTTAGGCTTGATGCGTTCTGATCTCCTCGCTGAGCGGTGAGAGCGAGTCGGAGAGAAAAAGGCAAAGAGAACAAGAGAAGTAGGAGGCAACGGATGGTTCGTCGTACAAACCTTTTTGTTTGTTACCGGAGAGCAGACCCGATTATTAGCGGTATACTTTGTGCTCTTTCTGTATTCTTCATTTGCCTTCAGTCTAGCATTATCTTTTCCTCACACTCATTATTGCCTTTTGTCAGCAGAACATCTGAATCTAGCTTCATATCTATATTTCTTCCTCATTCTGACCACATAATTAATAAAACTCTTAATACAGTATAATGTAGTGTATTTTATAACACAACGGAAAAACCATCACATTTAAAAAGTTACTTCATAACCCATTAAAAGAAATGCACCGTTAGGTAAGTATTTTATGTAACACACTGTAGCCCAGAAATGACAAATAAAACTCATGGCCATGTAGTTGTGGATTTGTAATATGGAAAGTGCTGTACAACTCCTATTATTGTCTTAGTAACTTCTGCTACCAAGGGATGCTGTTTAATCGTAAAGTAGAGCAGGAACAGTGAGTCTGGAGCAGTTTTGGAAGTGTCGTATTGTTCATCACAAAAAAAATGGAAACAGAATGAAATCTCAATAGATTTTTGGTGGATTTCTGGCGTCAAACATGGGATGCTGTTCACTTCTGTTTTTGAGATGCAGCCACAGAGTTGGAGTTTTTCCCCCATGTTGGCGCTCTGCTCATTCTGGGTGGCTAACAGTGCTGTCAATCTCATTCGGATGAAAACAGCTCCATTTTACAGCCTGTAACAATTCCAATGTGCTGTCAATCACGATAATCGCCCAATCCGTCGCAGACAAATAGCCCTGCGTGCTAACCTAATTTTGAGTAGATTTCCTTGGATTTTGGGATCATTTTCTTTATGGTAAAATACATAGAAGTCCAGTTTATTTTATTATTATTTTTTATTGAACACTATTGGCAACATACAAGTGCGTTTACTACATTACAAAATGCAAACTGATAAGTTTGGCACAAAATTATGGAGAAAAAAACAACTCTCGGTACTATAAGAATCTCTAAAAATGTGCCCTTCAACCTTTGCAGAGAGAATGTTAACATATTGCTGTGGTATAACATTATATTTTCCTTGTGCTTTGTTGCATTTTATACTGATATTTTTACATCAGGACAAATCTCACCAGTGTTCCCTTTATTAAGCGACACCCAAATTATTCACACAGACCATGTGCTTGCAGAGATATACTCTCTTTTTTTGTTATGGGTATGCAATTTTCGAGCAGAGGCCTGAAAATGGCTTAGTGCTAATGTGGGGGATATATCATGCTCATTGTCAGGATTACACTTCAATTAAATACATTGAAATTCAGTATTCATCTTCAGTCTAAAACCTTTTGCTTTAGCGCTTGTTAAACCTCCCTCCTGAAAAAGCCCAGTCAGTACTGATTGGGTTGCACACCTTCTCAAAGGTAGTTCCCGAGCCATTGGTGGAGATTCAAAAGTTGGGCTGTGTTATTGTTGAGGGAGACCATAGAACATAGGTGGAATGTTTTTTTTCACAGTTTGGGGGTTATTAGACCCTCCAGATACTCAGTATGAAAAGATGAACATTAAGCATAATTTTGTCGTCAAATATCTACTCGCTGCACAGCAGTTTTCTTAAAGATAGAACATGCGAAAGAAAACAAGAGGGAAATGCATTCTGGGATGCATTCTTACCATATCAATATATGAAGACTCCTCCAACGGAAATGAGAACAGAGTATAACATATTGACCACCCAAATCTGCCGTGTATCAATCTGGCAGGAGAAAGATAGCAGTGAGAAAGCATTGCGGCTCATTTCTCAGTCGCATTGTTAGTTTCAGTAATTCTCCTTATTTTGAAAATACTATTCTCCTCCCCTGTATGGTTCTTTCTTTGATGTTCTACTTTTTTATTTCATTTATTTTCTCCCCCTACATAGAAACGCTCCGTCTCTTTCTCACACACACACACACACACACACACACATTCTTCCCTCTCGGAGTCATCGCTGAAGTGCTACCATACCACTGATCTGCACGCCAACTATAATCTTCTCCACCCTCCTCCTCAACTGAAGCATCTCTCATTCACTCCCTTTTCAAGTTATTTTTTCTTCCTCCAGAAGAAAAATCACCTGCTTTTCTGGAAAAGATAATAGGATTGCCGCTGGCAGCCGTGCACCTTGCCCAGTGCAGGATTTTTTCCAAATGACAATGCGTTGAGTAATGTTCCAACGTGTTTAACCAGGCTTGAAATGGACACCATTACAGTGTGAGATCTGTTGTACAGATTACACATTTACAGATTTTTGTTCCATCTGCCAAGATCCCCCATCTTCAGGCAATGATCTGTTGCAGATCAAGTACAAGTATTTTTTTTTCTTCTTTTCTGATAGAAAAAGACAGCATTGTTTGTGTGCAACATTAACCTAACATTGACTTTTCGTGTTTTTGTGAACAATTATATTATTATAGCATAAAAATGATTCCGGGAATAACGTGGGTGGATGAAATGAGACCTCAAAACGTTTGAATGTCATCAGCTGTCATCAGGACTGCTTTTTGCATTGATTTGTACATACTGTCAATGCTGGAGTAGAGCTGAGGTTAAAGCATTAAAGTTTTCATTTCTGCTGATTTTGGGTCATGTGGACCCAGTCCAACATGGATATGGATATCTTTACCAGTGGTAGACTCCAATGATGGCCAAGACATTTCACTGCAATCAAAAAAATGTCAACCGCAAGGTCAAAGAAACCCACAATTCATCTGGATAAATTGGACGCTTCAAGAACTATTACGCATTCATGCGGGTTAGCCCTGTGTTTACTACGCATAAAGGGCTATAAATGTAGTATAATCATATGGCACCCTAAAGTTTGGTGCTTTGGATTATCTTGGCGTTTTTTGTGGAAATGTTAGTCACTGATTCGTCAGTACGTTTCTGACAGGATTTGCATGGAAAGGTTTGAGTAAAGGTGCTCGAGGAAACGTAACGACTCAGCAGTTATTTATTACCAAGCGCCTTCCCAGTAATTCTTCAGTTCGGATTTATTCATGACTTCGATAAGTAAGACCATCCTATGTATTCCTTGAGCGGTGAAGGTGAAATCCTGAAAGGGTCGCAGTTGAAGAAACAGACTAAAATAACCCTGGCGACTAGCTGTGTATTATTTGCACGGCCGTCATGGCCCTTAGTGGACCCTGTTGTTCCAATATAGACTATTATACAGCTCACCTCTCTGCATAAACATGAATACTGCTGGGTTAGTATAACCGATTTAAGGATTCAATTCAGACAGCAAAATGGAAAAAAATATGTAGACTACAACCATGATTTCCAAATTGAAAAGGTTTTATTTTATGTAAATGACTGAAATCCTAATAAGGGGAAGAGGACTAATTGGCAGTCAGCAATGAATGACCCCCCCCCCCGTCCGACCAAACGCATGAACTCACAAACTCACACATACGCCCCTAATCCCCCCTCCCCCCCCCCCCCACACACACACACATACAGACACACCTGCATGCATGAACCTGACAGCAGCGAGGCATTCAGGCCTGACCTCCAGCGGCCGGTCCTCTAACCCGCAGGCTAATTATAAACCTCATTATGATCTCTCAGTCCTGTTCCCTCATCACATTAATTCTGCTGTGTGCTCAGACAGACTGAGGACTGTCAGCGGCGGAGAACAGAGACGAGTCGGGTCTATACGTATATATATATATATAATATAAATATATATATATATATATATGCGAGCCACATTTTAACAGTCCGCAAACTCCGCTGTTTCAACCTTTTGCTTTTCCGTGCTTTGATCTTTGGATAGCTGCCAAAAAATGGTTGGTCAGATATTTCCAAATCAGAGAACAAACACCAGCTGGAAGAAATGGTATTTTCTGGCATTTGTTTAGCGATCATAGAGGGAAAACCATGGGATTACGTGATGAGATTGCTTCGAAACAGATTGACATGGAGACATAATTAAGAAAATAAGCACCAAGCCATCAAATAACAATGTAACCATGAAGGAACATATAGCACAAACCTGCTCCAGCTGAATGACATAATTGAACCTAAACAGCCCATCATCCTACTGTTACACTATTGTCACCTCTTGTCAGAAGGTACATTTCAGCAATGGTCAGTTCATTCTAATGATAAAAACATTCTTACTCCTGGAATATTTGTATTTGAAGACGTTTGGGAATATCAAGTCTTTTCCACCACCCCGACACAAAGGAGGTACGTTTTTTGTTTTTGTTTTTTTTATTGTACTGAATATAATAAATATATATATATATATATATATATAAAACATATATTTAAGAACATATATTTAAGAAATTAAATTTTAAAAACCCCAAAGCATTTAGTCTTTCTGGAGTCTCAGAATTTACACAAATACCCAAATTGAGGTAAAACTTCAAATCTGTCTCTCTGTGATCACATGATTCATGATGATTCATTACAGCTCGGAGGCTCGAGGGTAACAGATCCCCTTTCATATAAAGAAAGACCTGTAAGTTCCAGCCTGCGTGGGTCCTCGTCGATCTCTGCGCTCTCATTGGCTCCATGGCACGTTCCACAGACATGTGCAGGTCGGACTAGTGGGAAACTATAAATAACCTGTTGGTGCTTCTCTCCTATCCTGTGATGGACGGGGGACCTGGTGAAGGTTATGTCTTGTCTCTCACCCTCTGCATGCTGTCATGCACTTCAGCCTATACCAGTACCTGTACCAGCATGGAGAATGGACGGCTGCATCTAAATGACCAGGACACTGATGAGGATGGTAATGAATAAGGTTTAATAAAGGTAAAGATAATGGTGTCTAAAGATTTTTGAGTCAGCGATTATTTCAGTGATAAACCGTTTTGATGGGCATATGCAGAGTGATGGGCTTTGAGTGTCATTAAAATGGCTTGTGATTTGATATATGTTTTAGTTTATTGGGGTTCCTTTTACAGTCTGGAAATACAGTCTGATATAAGTTAAGACTTAGAATTAGAATTAGCACCAGGCACAGAGAGTCTCAGAGATTCTCTCTGTGTTGACATCCAACTCCTTTTGTAGCAACCAGACTCATAACCAGACTTTCAATATGGAGGACATCAGACCGAGGCCAACAGTTTTGCCGTTTTTTGTGTATTTATTGTGAATTTTTGCAGTGGAAGTCATTAAATGTGTTTCTTTCTTACGTAAGATCACCCAACAAATGATTTCTAATTATGGCTGCTAATATTCAAGCTATTAAAAGATTCGAACACTATGCTAGCAATAGCGTTTTTCACCTGTAATTGCTGCCTCTTACTGTCACAGATAAATGATGTTATAAGGGAATGTTATCTAGATCTCTGGAGGTTTTGAACCCTCTTGATGGAAGATGGTGACCAACGAGGTTGCTTTTGTTTTTGTGTTATCTGAGCGTAACCTCACATCTTGCTGGCTGCTTCCTTCAACATTGCCTCAACCTCGATGTGTTGAGTAGATACTGAAATAGCTCAGAGTCTCCGTAAACACTGCTTTACAACTTGGTGTAATGTGTACAAAGACTTTAATATTTCTTTCAAACGGTCCATTTTAAATGAATTCAAATCACAGAGAGATCTCACAAACTGTAAACTCTCTTCGCTGACCAGACAGTGTTGTTTAGATGATTTTTTTTTCTCATCTGTGATCTTCTGGGGGCAGGGTTTTGAAACTACAATACGATGCTCTACACAAATCCTGTGTTATTCTTGAAAAAACTCGGTCCACATATGGGATGACAGTGGAGCTCTATTTGTGATATTTTTTCGTTCTTTGCTTGTTTGCTGGGCGTCGGATCCTCGACTTGGAACTTAATGTCGTCATTACTTTCCTAGTATTCAACGCTTGAATCACATGCAAGACCAGACCCTTATGTGACATCAGAGGTCAAAGAGTCATGTGGACAAATGGCGAAACAACACGATACATTGGATTGTTTTACCGACATGTGGTCGTACAAGGCAACGACTCTCAGAGTACTACGTTGACATTTTGGTTTCGATCGAAATATGTGGGCTTCTAAAATCAGCTACTCAAACTGTCAGCAGTGAAGAGCTAAGACAAACATATTGCGATCCTCGATGGCATGACCCTGTCAGAATGATGTGCTTTCAACAGCCTGCCACGGCTGCATTGATGTTATTGTCATTTAAATGCGACGCTGCGAAATAATGAACTCTCGCATCTTCCAAGGCTCACACGTGAGAGTGTAGCAATGCGTAAACAGCACAGAAGTATACAAAAAACCCACAGAGAAATCAAATCAAAGGAGTTCTGATGTTTCCCTTTTCCTGCTAAATGGACAGTTGATTTGCATACGTTCGCATGCCCCTTCCTAGCACCAGATCTTTCATAAATCAACTTGTGCTGTCTGAGTTAGATTAGAATAAAGTCTCTGTGTCTAGCCTAATATTGCATAGGACACTTCAGAGAGCAGATGATCCCCTGTGTAGTTATCAGCGTTTAATACTTCTTTCAATTCTGACATTCACAGCGTTTTGCTCTTTTTAATACTCCTTTCCTTTCCCTTTGAGATTTACTCTTTATGAAATTACATTGTAAACACTTTCTCTACATCTTTATTCCAGCCCTTCACTCAAGCTTTTAAGTAGGAGAAAAGCATAACAGACTGTCTATCAATTCCCATGTAGCACTGCTGTTCAAGTAGTTTAAGAATAAGTCGGAACTCGTATTTTCACAAACACAATCGCCTGAGTTTCATCTTAACCTCTCTGTCTTCTAAAAAACACCAAATGAACTGGCTTACCATGTGAGACTTGCTAAACCACACATTTTCTCTCACTGCAAGGGAAGAACTAACTTACATTTTCCAAAACAAGCACTAAAGAGCAAAGATTATCCAGCTAATTACATATTATCTGAGTCAACAGGCAACCATGGGAGGACCGAGACAGGCACACACTCAACCACTAAGCAGGCCATTACAATGACTATCCGTTCCACCGTTTCACTGATGAGAAAGGTGATAATGGTGACAATCACCACGACTAACAAAGCGTGGAGTAATCAGAACCTGCGACTGGGCCCTGGGGCCACAACAACAGCGGTAACAAGGTGCCCCGCTGAGAGACGGCTACACTCCTGCTAAAAAGGGCAGGAAGCGTAGACGGTCACATGCTCGGTGCGGACCAACGACCCACTGACGGTTGCAGGAGGAATATATCGAGCAGCGGAGCCACTCGGTGTCCAAACTGGACAATTGTCGAGGGGAGACGACGGCGCTTTCCTGAAAAGGCGGCTTGCATTTGGTGCTTGTTGATGTAGTCATTAACCCCCCGCGGAGTACCCATATTCAGGACGTGTCTAAACAACCAGCAAAGCATTGTGGAGATTTTAAAATCCTGATTGAGTCTCTTGACTTACTAAAACTGAATTTAGCTCGATTTAATAAAATGTATTGTCATCGTTTCGAGCAAAGTCCTTATACCTCACCAACATCCAGTGATGTTGCTTTGGGAAATTTGTCCAATCAAACAGTTAGAGCCACAAAAAAGCCTAAAAGCCTATTAAACAGACAAAAACCCCGGTAAATATTGAATTCAGATTGAAGTCAACAATTGCATGGCTATAATAAAAGTCATTTTACGCTACTTTAAGTGGTTTTCCATTAGCGTGACACAAAAACTAATATTAATGTTTTTAGGGTTTGAAAACATTATTCACCATATCCTATGATTTTCAGAAAATAAACAATGCCAAACCCATTGTCTGGCATCTGGGTTGTGTAAAGTTTATTGATTCATTGTGACAGGACCACGCCCCCAATTTGCAGATAGCGGAAGATAAATCAATATACAAAGAATACACCCTTATCTTTTCAAAATGAGTGATGTTTATGTGCATTCTTTTTTCATTCTTGCCTTAACAAAATACTACTGCTATCTGCTATGATATAAAATCGTTTAGAGTTGAGTGTAATTGTTGAGTTGAGTGCATGGCAGCAGCCAAAAGTGGGGAAAAAGTAGACTGCTCACAGTGTGTCCTTCCACTGGAGAATATGATTTCCAGCCTAATTTCAGACGCCACTTTGGTGCATTTTCTGTGTACTACCAAATAGTTTTTTAGGAGCAGGGCTCTATTAAATCAAGGGACTCACTTTACTCTGATTTCCGAATGTTCCCACTCTAATCTGTGACTCTTAATCTGATCATTTCCATGCACTCTAGCGAGGCAGTGGTAAATATAACTGTGCTCTTCAGCTGGGGATCAGGGAAACAACCAGCCTTATAAACAGGGAGGTTATTTAATTATTAACTCTGAGAAGGGTCTGCCAGACTCAATATTTCTAAACACAGTCTGCACCTTGATGCACACGTGTATGTATCTTAAAGCATGTGTATGATGCCTTCTAAGATTGCGGGTATGTTACATAAAATCTGGTTTAGAAACCATCGTCAGTATTAGTAGTAGTAGACAATCCGCAAAGCTATATACTCACCTTGCGAGCCATACTTTTACTTAGCCTTTGTGTCAGCTGTAAACCTCCTTTGTTGAGACCCGATGTTTTGTGCCCAGTACGCTGTGCGTCTTTAATTCAGCTTTATCCGTTTTGTCCCACTCGGCCCACTGACGAAAGACCAGCGTGAGACAGAAACCCCACAAACACAACCTCCCTGACCGCGCCCTCTCTGCCCCCCCCCCCGCTTTGTTTCTAAAGAGTTGGGGATGTAACACGTGAGTCGTTGCAGCCCAGATGGATCAGCGGGGTGGGCTGAATAGGCCGCAGCTTCACTGCTACGTTGGAGCCCCCCGCGGAGATGAAGGGCTCTGTTTGTTCAA